>NW_027478502.1:600000-900000 GCF_051014685.1 Ptiloglossa arizonensis
GCCCGATTACAACGGTATGCGTACTTCTCCCATAGGCCGTTCTAGTCATTCGTTTCGAGCATCAGAACTGCGAAAATTTTGAGTTTCTCAAGCGTTTCTTATCTCCAAACTGCCATATCTCGCGAATGGATTGATCAATCCGCAAAATTTCTGTTGCATCTGAAAGTAGAAACTCGCCCGATTACATCGGTATGCGTACTTTTCCCCTAGGCCGTTCTAGTTATTCGTTTCGAGCATCAGAACTGCGAAAATTTTGAGTTTCTCGAGCGTTTCTTACCTCCAAACTGCCACATCTCGCGAACGGATTGACCAATCCGCAAAATTTCTTTCGCATCTGAAAGTAGAAACTCGCCCGATTACAACGGTATGTGTAGTTTTCCCCTAGGCCGTTCCAGTTATTCGTTTCGAGCATCAGAAATGCGAAAATTTTGAGTTTCTCGAGCGTTTCTTACCTCCAAACTGCCATATCTCGCGAACGGATTGACCAATCCGCGTAATTTCTGTTGCATCCGAAAGTAGAAACTCGCCCGATTAGATCGGTATGCGTACTTTTCCCCTAGGCCGTTCTAGTTATTCGTTACGAGCATCAGAACTGCGAAAATTTTGAGTTTCTCAAGCGTTTCTTACATCCAAACGGCCATATCTCGCGAACGGATTGACCAATCCGCATAATTTCTGTTGCATCTGAAAGTAGAAACTCGCCCGATTACAACGGTATGCGTACTTCTCCCATAGGCCGTTCTAGTCATTCGTTTCGAGCATCAGAACTGCGAAAATTTTGAGTTTCTCAAGCGTTTCTTATCTCCAAACTGCCATATCTCGCGAATGGATTGATCAATCCGCAAAATTTCTGTTGCATCTGAAAGTAGAAACTCGCCCGATTACAACGGTATGTGTAGTTTTCCCCTAGGCCGTTGCAGTTATTCATTTCGAGCATCAGAACTGCGAAAATTTTGAGTTTCTTAAGCGTTTCTTACTTCCAAACTGCCATATCTCGCGAACGGATTGACCAATCCGCAAAATTTCTGTTGCTTCTGAAAGTAGAAACTCGCCCGATTATAACGGTATGCGCACTTTTCCCCTAGGCCGTTCTAGTTATTCGTTTCGAGCATCAGAACTGCGAAAATTTTGAGTTTCCCAAGCGTTTCTTACATCCAAACTGCCATATCTCGCGAACGGGTTGACCAATCCGCAAAATTTCTGTTGCATTTGAAAGTAGAAACTCGCCCGATTACAACGGTATGCTCACTGTTCCCCTAGGCCGTTCTAGTTATTCGTTTCGAGCATCAGAACTGCGAAAATTTTGAGTTTCTCAAGCGTTTCTTACATCCAAACGGCCATATCTCGCGAACGGATTGACCAATCGGTATAATTTCTGTTGCATCTGAAAGTAGAAACTCGCCCGATTACAACGGTATGTGTAGTTTTCCCCTAGGCCGTTCCAGTTATTCGTTTCGAGCATCAGAAATGCGAAAATTTTGAGTTCCTCAAGCGTTTCTTACCTCCAAACTGCCATATCTCGCGAACGGATTGACCAATCCGCGTAATTTCTGTTGTATCCGAAAGTAGAAACTCGCCGATTACAACGGTATGCGCACTTTTCCCCTAGGCCGTTCTACTTATTCGTTTCGAGCATCAGAACTGCGAAAATTTTGAGTTTCCCAAGCGTTTCTTACATCCAAACTGCCATATCTCGCGAACGGGTTGACCAATCCGCAAAATTTCTGTTGCATTTGAAAGTAGAAACTCGCCCGATTACAACGGTATGCTCACTTTTCCCCTAGGCCGTTCTAGTTATTCGTTTCGAGCATCAGAACGGCGAAAATTTTGAGTTTCTCAAGCGTTTCTTACATCCAAACGGCCATATCTCGCGAACGGATTGACCAATCGGTATAATTTCTGTTGCATCTGAAAGTAGAAACTCGCCCGATTATAACGGTATGCGTACTTCTCCCCTAGGCCGTTCTAGTCATTCGTTTCGAGCATCAGAACTGCGATTTTTTTTGAGTTTCTCAAGCGTTTCTTACTTCCAAACTGCCATATCTCGCGAACGGATCGACCAATCCGCAAAATTTCTGTTGCATCTGAAAGTAGAGACTCGCCCGATTACAACGGTATGTGTAGTTTTCCCCTAGGCCGTTCCAGTTATTCGTTTCGAGCATCAGAAATGCGAAAATTTTGAGTTTCTCGAGCGTTTCTTACCTCCAAACTGCCATATCTCGCGAACGGATTGACCAATCCGCGTAATTTCTGTTGCATCCGAAAGTAGAAACTCGCCCGATTAGATCGGTATGCGTACTTTTCCCCTAGGCCGTTCTAGTTATTCGTTTCGAGCATCAGAACTGCGAAAATTTTGTGTTTCTCAAGCGTTTCTTACATCCAAACGGCCATATCTCGCGAACGGATTGACCAATCCGCATAATTTCTGTTGCATCTGAAAGTAGAAACTCGCCCGATTACAACGGTATGCGTACTTCTCCCATAGGCCGTTCTAGTCATTCGTTTCGAGCATCAGAACTGCGAAAATTTTGAGTTTCTCAAGCGTTTCTTATCTCCAAACTGCCATATCTCGCGAATGGATTGATCAATCCGCAAAATTTCTGTTGCATCTGAAAGTAGAAACTCGCCCGATTACATCGGTATGCGTACTTTTCCCCTAGGCCGTTCTAGTTATTCGTTTCGAGCATCAGAACTGCGAAAATTTTGAGTTTCTCGAGCGTTTCTTACCTCCAAACTGCCACATCTCGCGAACGGATTGACCAATCCGCAAAATTTTTGTCGCATCTGAAAGTAGAAACTCGCCCGATTACAACGGTATGTGTAGTTTTCCCCTAGGCCGTTCCAGTTATTCGTTTCGAGCATCAGAAATGCGAAAATTTTGAGTTTCTCGAGCGTTTCTTACCTCCAAACTGCCATATCTCGCGAACGGATTGACCAATCCGCGTAATTTCTGTTGCATCCGAAAGTAGAAACTCGCCCGATTAGATCGGTATGCGTACTTTTCCCCTAGGCCGTTCTAGTTATTCGTTACGAGCATCAGAACTGCGAAAATTTTGAGTTTCTCAAGCGTTTCTTACATCCAAACGGCCATATCTCGCGAACGGATTGACCAATCCGCATAATTTCTGTTGCATCTGAAAGTAGAAACTCGCCCGATTACAACGGTATGCGTACTTCTCCCATAGGCCGTTCTAGTCATCCGTTTCGAGCATCAGAACTGCGAAAATTTTGAGTTTCTCAAGCGTTTCTTATCTCCAAACTGCCATATCTCGCGAATGGATTGATCAATCCGCAAAATTTCTGTTGCATCTGAAAGTAGAAACTCGCCCGATTACAACGGTATGTGTAGTTTTCCCCTAGGCCGTTGCAGTTATTCATTTCGAGCATCAGAACTGCGAAAATTTTGAGTTTCTTAAGCGTTTCTTACTTCCAAACTGCCATATCTCGCGAACGGATTGACCAATCCGCAAAATTTCTGTTGCTTCTGAAAGTAGAAACTCGCCCGATTATAACGGTATGCGCACTTTTCCCCTAGGCCGTTCTAGTTATTCGTTTCGAGCATCAGAACTGCGAAAATTTTGAGTTTCCCAAGCGTTTCTTACATCCAAACTGCCATATCTCGCGAACGGGTTGACCAATCCGCAAAATTTCTGTTGCATTTGAAACTAGAAACTCGCCCGATTACAACGGTATGCTCACTGTTCCCCTAGGCCGTTCTAGTTATTCGTTTCGAGCATCAGAACTGCGAAAATTTTGAGTTTCTCAAGCGTTTCTTACATCCAAACGGCCATATCTCGCGAACGGATTGACCAATCGGTATAATTTCTGTTGCATCTGAAAGTAGAAACTCGCCCGATTACAACGGTATGTGTAGTTTTCCCCTAGGCCGTTCCAGTTATTCGTTTCGAGCATCAGAAATGCGAAAATTTTGAGTTCCTCAAGCGTTTCTTACCTCCAAACTGCCATATCTCGCGAACGGATTGACCAATCCGCGTAATTTCTGTTGTATCCGAAAGTAGAAACTCGCCGATTACAACGGTATGCGCACTTTTCCCCTAGGCCGTTCTACTTATTCGTTTCGAGCATCAGAACTGCGAAAATTTTGAGTTTCCCAAGCGTTTCTTACATCCAAACTGCCATATCTCGCGAACGGGTTGACCAATCAGCAAAATTTCTGTTGCATTTGAAAGTAGAAACTCGCCCGATTACAACGGTATGCTCACTTTTCCCCTAGGCCGTTCTAGTTATTCGTTTCGAGCATCAGAACGGCGAAAATTTTGAGTTTCTCAAGCGTTTCTTACATCCAAACGGCCATATCTCGCGAACGGATTGACCAATCGGTATAATTTCTGTTGCATCTGAAAGTAGAAACTCGCCCGATTATAACGGTATGCGTACTTCTCCCCTAGGCCGTTCTAGTCATTCGTTTCGAGCATCAGAACTGCGATTTTTTTTGAGTTTCTCAAGCGTTTCTTACTTCCAAACTGCCATATCTCGCGAACGGATTCACTAATCCGCAAAATTTCTGTTGCATCTGAAAGTAGAAACTCGTCCGATTACAACGGTATGCGTACTTTTCCCCTAGGCCGCTCTAGTTACTCGTTTCGAGCATCAGAACTGCGAAAATTTTGAGTTTCTCAAGCGTTTCTTATCTCCAAACTGCCATAACTCGCGAACGGATTGATCAATCCGCAAAATTTCTGTTGCATCTGAAAGTAGAAACTCGCCCGATTACAACGGTATGCGCACTGTTCCCCTAGGCCGTTCTAGTTATTCGTTTCGAGCATCAGAACTGCGAAAATTTTGAGTTTCTCAAGCGTTTCTTACATCCAAACGGCCATATCTCGCGAACGGATTGACCAATCGGTATAATTTCTGTTGCATCTGAAAGTAGAAACTCGCCCGATTACAACGGTATGTGTAGTTTTCCCCTAGGCCGTTCCAGTTATTCGTTTCGAGCATCAGAAATGCGAAAATTTTGAGTTCCTCAAGCGTTTCTTACCTCCAAACTGCCATATCTCGCGAACGGATTGACCAATCCGCGTAATTTCTGTTGTATCCGAAAGTAGAAACTCGCCGATTACAACGGTATGCGCACTTTTCCCCTAGGCCGTTCTACTTATTCGTTTCGAGCATCAGAACTGCGAAAATTTTGAGTTTCCCAAGCGTTTCTTACATCCAAACTGCCATATCTCGCGAACGGGTTGACCAATCCGCAAAATTTCTGTTGCATTTGAAAGTAGAAACTCGCCCGATTACAACGGTATGCTCACTTTTCCCCTAGGCCGTTCTAGTTATTCGTTTCGAGCATCAGAACGGCGAAAATTTTGAGTTTCTCAAGCGTTTCTTACATCCAAACGGCCATATCTCGCGAACGGATTGACCAATCGGTATAATTTCTGTTGCATCTGAAAGTAGAAACTCGCCCGATTATAACGGTATGCGTACTTCTCCCCTAGGCCGTTCTAGTCATTCGTTTCGAGCATCAGAACTGCGATTTTTTTTGAGTTTCTCAAGCGTTTCTTACTTCCAAACTGCCATATCTCGCGAACGGATCGACCAATCCGCAAAATTTCTGTTGCATCTGAAAGTAGAGACTCGCCCGATTACATCGGTATGCGTACTTTTCCCCTAGGCCGTTCTAGTTATTCGTTTCGAGCATCAGAACTGCGAAAATTTTGAGTTTCTCGAGCGTTTCTTACCTCCAAACTGCCACATCTCGCGAACGGATTGACCAATCCGCAAAATTTCTGTTGCATCTGAAAGTAGAAACTCGCCCGATTACAACGGTATGTGTAGTTTTCCCCTAGGCCGTTCCAGTTATTCGTTTCGAGCATCAGAAATGCGAAAATTTTGAGTTCCTCAAGCGTTTCTTACCTCCAAACTGCCATATCTCGCGAACGGATTGACCAATCCGCGTAATTTCTGTTGCATCCGAAAGTAGAAGCTCGCCGATTACAACGGTATGCGTACTTCTCCCCTAGGCCGTTCTAGTCATTCGTTTCGGGCATCAGAACTGCGAAAATTTCGAGTTTCTCATGCTTTTCTTACTTCCAAACTGCCATATCTCGCGAACGGATCGACCAATCCGCAAAATTTCTGTTGCATCTGAAAGTAGAAACTCGCCCGATTACAACGGTATGTGTAGTTTTCCCCTAGGCCGTTCCAGTTATTCGTTTCGAGCATCAGAAGTGCGAAAATTTTGAGTTTCTCGAGCGTTTCTTACATCCAAACTGCCATATCTCGCGAACGGATTGACCAATCCGCGTAATTTCTGTTGCATCCGAAAGTAGAAACTCGCCCGATTACAACGGTATGCGTACTTCTCCCCTAGGCCGTTCTAGTCATTCGTTTCGAGCATCAGAACTGCGAAAATTTTGAGTTTCTCATGCGTTTCTTACTTCCAAACTGCCATATCTCGCGAACGGGTTGACCAATCAGCAAAATTTCTGTTGCATCTGAAAGTAGAAACTCGCCCGATTACAACGGTATGTGTAGTTTTCCCCTAGGCCGTTCCAGTTATTCGTTTCGAGCATCAGAACTGCGAAAATTTTGAGTTTCTCAAGCGTTTCTAACCTCCAAACTGCCATATCTCGTGAACGGGTTGACCAATCCGCAAAATTTCTGTTGCATTTGAAAGTAGAAACTCACCCGATTACAACGGTATGCGCACTTTTCGCCCAGGCCGTTCTAGTTATTCGTTTCGAGCATCAGAACTGCGAAAATTTTGTGTTTCTCAAGCGTTTCTTACATCCAAACGGCCATATCTCGCGAACGGATTGACCAATCCGCATAATTTCTGTTGCATCTGAAAGTAGAAACTCGCCCGATTACAACGGTATGCGTACTTCTCCCATAGGCCGTTCTAGTCATTCGTTTCGAGCATCAGAACTGCGAAAATTTTGAGTTTCTCAAGCGTTTCTTATCTCCAAACTGCCATATCTCGCGAATGGATTGATCAATCCGCAAAATTTCTGTTGCATCTGAAAGTAGAAACTCGCCCGATTACATCGGTATGCGTACTTTTCCCCTAGGCCGTTCTAGTTATTCGTTTCGAGCATCAGAACTGCGAAAATTTTGAGTTTCTCGAGCGTTTCTTACCTCCAAACTGCCACATCTCGCGAACGGATTGACCAATCCGCAAAATTTCTGTCGCATCTGAAAGTAGAAACTCGCCCGATTACAACGGTATGTGTAGTTTTCCCCTAGGCCGTTCCAGTTATTCGTTTCGAGCATCAGAAATGCGAAAATTTTGAGTTTCTCGAGCGTTTCTTACCTCCAAACTGCCATATCTCGCGAACGGATTGACCAATCCGCGTAATTTCTGTTGCATCCGAAAGTAGAAACTCGCCCGATTAGATCGGTATGCGTACTTTTCCCCTACGCCGTTCTAGTTATTCGTTACGAGCATCAGAACTGCGAAAATTTTGAGTTTCTCAAGCGTTTCTTACATCCAAACGGCCATATCTCGCGAACGGATTGACCAATCCGCATAATTTCTGTTGCATCTGAAAGTAGAAACTCGCCCGATTACAACGGTATGCGTACTTCTCCCATAGGCCGTTCTAGTCATTCGTTTCGAGCATCAGAACTGCGAAAATTTTGAGTTTCTCAAGCGTTTCTTATCTCCAAACTGCCATATCTCGCGAATGGATTGATCAATCCGCAAAATTTCTGTTGCATCTGAAAGTAGAAACTCGCCCGATTACAACGGTATGTGTAGTTTTCCCCTAGGCCGTTCCAGTTATTCATTTCGAGCATCAGAACTGCGAAAATTTTGAGTTTCTTAAGCGTTTCTTACTTCCAAACTGCCACATCTCGCGAACGGATTGACCAATCCGCAAAATTTCTGTTGCTTCTGAAAGTAGAAACTCGCCCGATTATAACGGTATGCGCACTTTTCCCCTAGGCCGTTCTAGTTATTCGTTTCGAGCATCAGAACTGCGAAAATTTTGAGTTTCCCAAGCGTTTCTTACATCCAAACTGCCATATCTCGCGAACGGGTTGACCAATCCGCAAAATTTCTGTTGCATCCGAAAGTAGAAACTCGCCCGATTAGATCGGTATGCGTACTTTTCCCCTACGCCGTTCTAGTTATTCGTTACGAGCATCAGAACTGCGAAAATTTTGAGTTTCTCAAGCGTTTCTTACATCCAAACGGCCATATCTCGCGAACGGATTGACCAATCCGCATAATTTCTGTTGCATCTGAAAGTAGAAACTCGCCCGATTACAACGGTATGCGTACTTCTCCCATAGGCCGTTCTAGTCATTCGTTTCGAGCATCAGAACTGCGAAAATTTTGAGTTTCTCAAGCGTTTCTTATCTCCAAACTGCCATATCTCGCGAATGGATTGATCAATCCGCAAAATTTCTGTTGCATCTGAAAGTAGAAACTCGCCCGATTACAACGGTATGTGTAGTTTTTCCCTAGGCCGTTCCAGTTATTCATTTCGAGCATCAGAACTGCGAAAATTTTGAGTTTCTTAAGCGTTTCTTACTTCCAAACTGCCACATCTCGCGAACGGATTGACCAATCCGCAAAATTTCTGTTGCTTCTGAAAGTAGAAACTCGCCCGATTATAACGGTATGCGCACTTTTCCCCTACGCCGTTCTAGTTATTCGTTACGAGCATCAGAACTGCGAAAATTTTGAGTTTCTCAAGCGTTTCTTACATCCAAACGGCCATATCTCGCGAACGGATTGACCAATCCGCATAATTTCTGTTGCATCTGAAAGTAGAAACTCGCCCGATTACAACGGTATGCGTACTTCTCCCATAGGCCGTTCTAGTCATTCGTTTCGAGCATCAGAACTGCGAAAATTTTGAGTTTCTCAAGCGTTTCTTATCTCCAAACTGCCATATCTCGCGAATGGATTGATCAATCCGCAAAATTTCTGTTGCATCTGAAAGTAGAAACTCGCCCGATTACAACGGTATGTGTAGTTTTCCCCTAGGCCGTTCCAGTTATTCGTTTCGAGCATCAGAAATGCGAAAATTTTGAGTTTCTCGAGCGTTTCTTACCTCCAAACTGCCATATCTCGCGAACGGATTGACCAATCCGCGTAATTTCTGTTGCATCCGAAAGTAGAAACTCGCCCGATTAGATCGGTATGCGTACTTTTCCCCTACGCCGTTCTAGTTATTCGTTACGAGCATCAGAACTGCGAAAATTTTGAGTTTCTCAAGCGTTTCTTACATCCAAACGGCCATATCTCGCGAACGGATTGACCAATCCGCATAATTTCTGTTGCATCTGAAAGTAGAAACTCGCCCGATTACAACGGTATGCGTACTTCTCCCATAGGCCGTTCTAGTCATTCGTTTCGAGCATCAGAACTGCGAAAATTTTGAGTTTCTCAAGCGTTTCTTATCTCCAAACTGCCATATCTCGCGAATGGATTGATCAATCCGCAAAATTTCTGTTGCATCTGAAAGTAGAAACTCGCCCGATTACAACGGTATGTGTAGTTTTCCCCTAGGCCGTTCCAGTTATTCATTTCGAGCATCAGAACTGCGAAAATTTTGAGTTTCTTAAGCGTTTCTTACTTCCAAACTGCCACATCTCGCGAACGGATTGACCAATCCGCAAAATTTCTGTTGCTTCTGAAAGTAGAAACTCGCCCGATTACAACGGTATGCGCACTTTTCCCCTAGGCCGTTCTAGTTATTCGTTTCGAGCATCAGAACTGCGAAAATTTTGAGTTTCCCAAGCGTTTCTTACATCCAAACTGCCATATCTCGCGAACGGGTTGACCAATCCGCAAAATTTCTGTTGCATCCGAAAGTAGAAACTCGCCCGATTAGATCGGTATGCGTACTTTTCCCCTACGCCGTTCTAGTTATTCGTTACGAGCATCAGAACTGCGAAAATTTTGAGTTTCTCAAGCGTTTCTTACATCCAAACGGCCATATCTCGCGAACGGATTGACCAATCCGCATAATTTCTGTTGCATCTGAAAGTAGAAACTCGCCCGATTACAACGGTATGCGTACTTCTCCCATAGGCCGTTCTAGTCATTCGTTTCGAGCATCAGAACTGCGAAAATTTTGAGTTTCTCAAGCGTTTCTTATCTCCAAACTGCCATATCTCGCGAATGGATTGATCAATCCGCAAAATTTCTGTTGCATCTGAAAGTAGAAACTCGCCCGATTACAACGGTATGTGTAGTTTTTCCCTAGGCCGTTCCAGTTATTCATTTCGAGCATCAGAACTGCGAAAATTTTGAGTTTCTTAAGCGTTTCTTACTTCCAAACTGCCACATCTCGCGAACGGATTGACCAATCCGCAAAATTTCTGTTGCTTCTGAAAGTAGAAACTCGCCCGATTATAACGGTATGCGCACTTTTCCCCTACGCCGTTCTAGTTATTCGTTACGAGCATCAGAACTGCGAAAATTTTGAGTTTCTCAAGCGTTTCTTACATCCAAACGGCCATATCTCGCGAACGGATTGACCAATCGGTATAATTTCTGTTGCATCTGAAAGTAGAAACTCGCCCGATTACAACGGTATGTGTAGTTTTCCCCTAGGCCGTTCCAGTTATTCGTTTCGAGCATCAGAAGTGCGAAAATTTTGAGTTCCTCAAGCGTTTCTTACCTCCAAACTGCCATATCTCGCGAACGGATTGACCAATCCGCGTAATTTCTGTTGCATCCGAAAGTAGAAACTCGCCGATTACAACGGTATGCGCACTTTTCCCCTAGGCCGTTCTACTTATTCGTTTCGAGCATCAGAACTGCGAAAATTTTGAGTTTCCCAAGCGTTTCTTACATCCAAACTGCCATATCTCGCGAACGGGTTGACCAATCCGCAAAATTTCTGTTGCATTTGAAAGTAGAAACTCGCCCGATTACAACGGTATGCTCACTTTTCCCCTAGGCCGTTCTAGTTATTCGTTTCGAGCATCAGAACGGCGAAAATTTTGAGTTTCTCAAGCGTTTCTTACATCCAAACGGCCATATCTCGCGAACGGATTGACCAATCGGTATAATTTCTGTTGCATCTGAAAGTAGAAACTCGCCCGATTATAACGGTATGCGTACTTCTCCCCTAGGCCGTTCTAGTCATTCGTTTCGAGCATCAGAACTGCGAAAATTTTGAGTTTCTCAAGCGTTTCTTACTTCCAAACTGCCATATATCGCGAACGGATCGACCAATCCGCAAAATTTCTGTTGCATCTGAAAGTAGAGACTCGCCCGATTACATCGGTATGCGTACTTTTCCCCTAGGCCGTTCTAGTTATTCGTTTCGAGCATCAGAACTGCGAAAATTTTGAGTTTCTCGAGCGTTTCTTACCTCCAAACTGCCACATCTCGCGAACGGATTGACCAATCCGCAAAATTTCTGTTGCATCTGAAAGTAGAAACTCGCCCGATTACAACGGTATGTGTAGTTTTCCCCCAGGCCGTTCTAGTTATTCGTTTCGAGCATCAGAACTGCGAAAATTTTGTGTTTCTCAAGCGTTTCTTACATCCAAACGGCCATATCTCGCGAACGGATTGACCAATCCGCATAATTTCTGTTGCATCTGAAAGCAGAAACTCGCCCGATTACAACGGTATGCGTACTTCTCCCATAGGCCGTTCTAGTCATTCGTTTCGAGCATCAGAACTGCGAAAATTTTGAGTTTCTCAAGCGTTTCTTATCTCCAAACTGCCATATCTCGCGAATGGATTGATCAATCCGCAAAATTTCTGTTGCATCTGAAAGTAGAAACTCGCCCGATTACATCGGTATGCGTACTTTTCCCCTACGCCGTTCTAGTTATTCGTTACGAGCATCAGAACTGCGAAAATTTTGAGTTTCTCAAGCGTTTCTTACATCCAAACGGCCATATCTCGCGAACGGATTGACCAATCCGCATAATTTCTGTTGCATCTGAAAGTAGAAACTCGCCCGATTACAACGGTATGCGTACTTCTCCCATAGGCCGTTCTAGTCATTCCTTTCGAGCATCAGAACTGCGAAAATTTTGAGTTTCTCAAGCGTTTCTTATCTCCAAACTGCCATATCTCGCGAATGGATTGATCAATCCGCAAAATTTCTGTTGCATCTGAAAGTAGAAACTCGCCCGATTACAACGGTATGTGTAGTTTTCCCCTAGGCCGTTCCAGTTATTCATTTCGAGCATCAGAACTGCGAAAATTTTGAGTTTCTTAAGCGTTTCTTACTTCCAAACTGCCATATCTCGCGAACGGATTGACCAATCCGCAAAATTTCTGTTGCTTCTGAAAGTAGAAACTCGCCCGATTATAACGGTATGCGCACTTTTCCCCTAGGCCGTTCTAGTTATTCGTTTCGAGCATCAGAACTGCGAAAATTTTGAGTTTCCCAAGCGTTTCTTACATCCAAACTGCCATATCTCGCGAACGGGTTGACCAATCCGCAAAATTTCTGTTGCATTTGAAAGTAGAAACTCGCCCGATTACAGCGGTATGCTCACTGTTCCCCTAGGCCGTTCTAGTTATTCGTTTCGAGCATCAGAACTGCGAAAATTTTGAGTTTCTCAAGCGTTTCTTACATCCAAACGGCCATATCTCGCGAACGGATTGACCAGTCGGTATAATTTCTGTTGCATCTGAAAGTAGAAACTCGCCCGATTACAACGGTATGCGTAGTTTTCCCCTAGGCCGTTCCAGTTATTCGTTTCGAGCATCAGAAATGCGAAAATTTTGAGTTCCTCAAGCGTTTCTTATCTCCAAACTGCCATATCTCGCGAATGGATTGATCAATCCGCAAAATTTCTGTTGCATCTGAAAGTAGAAACTCGCCCGATTACAACGGTATGTGTAGTTTTCCCCTAGGCCGTTCCAGTTATTCATTTCGAGCATCAGAACTGCGAAAATTTTGAGTTTCTTAAGCGTTTCTTACTTCCAAACTGCCACATCTCGCGAACGGATTGACCAATCCGCAAAATTTCTGTTGCTTCTGAAAGTAGAAACTCGCCCGATTATAACGGTATGCGCACTTTTCCCCTAGGCCGTTCTAGTTATTCGTTTCGAGCATCAGAACTGCGAAAATTTTGAGTTTCCCAAGCGTTTCTTACATCCAAACTGCCATATCTCGCGAACGGGTTGACCAATCCGCAAAATTTCTGTTGCATTTGAAAGTAGAAACTCGCCCGATTACAACGGTATGCTCACTGTTCCCCTAGGCCGTTCTAGTTATTCGTTTCGAGCATCAGAACTGCGAAAATTTTGAGTTTCTCAAGCGTTTCTTACATCCAAACGGCCATATCTCGCGAACGGATTGACCAATCGGTATAATTTCTGTTGCATCTGAAAGTAGAAACTCGCCCGATTACAACGGTATGTGTAGTTTTCCCCTAGGCCGTTCCAGTTATTCGTTTCGAGCATCAGAAGTGCGAAAATTTTGAGTTCCTCAAGCGTTTCTTACCTCCAAACTGCCATATCTCGCGAACGGATTGACCAATCCGCGTAATTTCTGTTGCATCCGAAAGTAGAAACTCGCCGATTACAACGGTATGCGCACTTTTCCCCTAGGCCGTTCTACTTATTCGTTTCGAGCATCAGAACTGCGAAAATTTTGAGTTTCCCAAGCGTTTCTTACATCCAAACTGCCATATCTCGCGAACGGGTTGACCAATCCGCAAAATTTCTGTTGCATTTGAAAGTAGAAACTCGCCCGATTACAACGGTATGCTCACTTTTCCCCTAGGCCGTTCTAGTTATTCGTTTCGAGCATCAGAACGGCGAAAATTTTGAGTTTCTCAAGCGTTTCTTACATCCAAACGGCCATATCTCGCGAACGGATTGACCAATCGGTATAATTTCTGTTGCATCTGAAAGTAGAAACTCGCCCGATTATAACGGTATGCGTACTTCTCCCCTAGGCCGTTCTAGTCATTCGTTTCGAGCATCAGAACTGCGAAAATTTTGAGTTTCTCAAGCGTTTCTTACTTCCAAACTGCCATATATCGCGAACGGATCGACCAATCCGCAAAATTTCTGTTGCATCTGAAAGTAGAGACTCGCCCGATTACAACGGTATGTGTAGTTTTCCCCCAGGCCGTTCTAGTTATTCGTTTCGAGCATCAGAACTGCGAAAATTTTGTGTTTCTCAAGCGTTTCTTACATCCAAACGGCCATATCTCGCGAACGGATTGACCAATCCGCATAATTTCTGTTGCATCTGAAAGTAGAAACTCGCCCGATTACAACGGTATGCGTACTTCTCCCATAGGCCGTTCTAGTCATTCGTTTCGAGCATCAGAACTGCGAAAATTTTGAGTTTCTCAAGCGTTTCTTATCTCCAAACTGCCATATCTCGCGAATGGATTGATCAATCCGCAAAATTTCTGTTGCATGTGAAAGTAGAAACTCGCCCGATAACAACGGTATGTGTAGTTTTCCCCTAGGCCGTTCCAGTTATTCATTTCGAGCATCAGAACTGCGAAAATTTTGAGTTTCTTAAGCGTTTCTTACTTCCAAACTGCCATATCTCGCGAACGGATTGACCAATCCGCAAAATTTCTGTTGCTTCTGAAAGTAGAAACTCGCCCGATTATAACGGTATGCGCACTTTTCCCCTAGGCCGTTCTAGTTATTCGTTTCGAGCATCAGAACTGCGAAAATTTTGAGTTTCCCAAGCGTTTCTTACATCCAAACTGCCATATCTCGCGAACGGGTTGACCAATCCGCAAAATTTCTGTTGCATTTGAAAGTAGAAACTCGCCCGATTACAACGGTATGCTCACTGTTCCCCTAGGCCGTTCTAGTTATTCGTTTCGAGCATCAGAACTGCGAAAATTTTGAGTTTCTCAAGCGTTTCTTACATCCAAACGGCCATATCTCGCGAACGGATTGACCAATCGGTATAATTTCTGTTGCATCTGAAAGTAGAAACTCGCCCGATTACAACGGTATGTGTAGTTTTCCCCTAGGCCGTTCCAGTTATTCGTTTCGAGCATCAGAAATGCGAAAATTTTGAGTTCCTCAAGCGTTTCTTACCTCCAAACTGCCATATCTCGCGAACGGATTGACCAATCCGCGTAATTTCTGTTGCATCCGAAAGTAGAAACTCGCCGATTACAACGGTATGCGCACTTTTCCCCTAGGCCGTTCTACTTATTCTTTTCGAGCATCAGAACTGCGAAAATTTTGAGTTTCCCAAGCGTTTCTTACATCCAAACTGCCATATCTCGCGAACGGGTTGACCAATCCGCAAAATTTCTGTTGCATCTGAAAGTAGAGACTCGCCCGATTACATCGGTATGCGTACTTTTCCCCTAGGCCGTTCTAGTTATTCGTTTCGAGCATCAGAACTGCGAAAATTTTGAGTTTCTCGAGCGTTTCTTACCTCCAAACTGCCACATCTCGCGAACGGATTGACCAATCCGCAAAATTTCTGTTGCATCTGAAAGTAGAAACTCGCCCGATTACAACGGTATGTGTAGTTTTCCCCTAGGCCGTTCCAGTTATTCGTTTCGAGCATCAGAAATGCGAAAATTTTGAGTTCCTCAAGCGTTTCTTACCTCCAAACTGCCATATCTCGCGAACGGATTGACCAATCCGCGTAATTTCTGTTGCATCCGAAAGTAGAAACTCGCCGATTACAACGGTATGCGTAGTTTTCCCCTAGGCCGTTCCAGTTATTCGTTTCGAGCATCAGAAGTGCGAAAATTTTGAGTTTCTCGAGCGTTTCTTACATCCAAACTGCCATATCTCGCGAACGGATTGACCAATCCGCGTAATTTCTGTTGCATCCGAAAGTAGAAACTCGCCCGATTACAACGGTATGCGTACTTCTCCCCTAGGCCGTTCTAGTCATTCGTTTCGAGCATCAGAACTGCGAAAATTTTGAGTTTCTCATGCGTTTCTTACTTCCAAACTGCCATATCTCGCGAACGGGTTGACCAATCAGCAAAATTTCTGTTGCATCTGAAAGTAGAAACTCGCCCGATTACAACGGTATGTGTAGTTTTCCCCTAGGCCGTTCCAGTTATTCGTTTCGAGCATCAGAACTGCGAAAATTTTGAGTTTCTCAAGCGTTTCTAACCTCCAAACTGCCATATCTCGTGAACGGGTTGACCAATCCGCAAAATTTCTGTTGCATCCGAAAGTAGAAACTCGCCGATTACAACGGTATGCGTACTTCTCCCCTAGGCCGTTCTAGTCATTCGTTTCGGGCATCAGAACTGCGAAAATTTCGAGTTTCTCATGCTTTTCTTACTTCCAAACTGCCATATCTCGCGAACGGATAGACCAATCCGCAAAATTTCTGTTGCATCTGAAAGTAGAAACTCGCCCGATTACAACGGTATGTGTAGTTTTCCCCTAGGCCGTTCCAGTTATTCGTTTCGAGCATCAGAAGTGCGAAAATTTTGAGTTTCTCGAGCGTTTCTTACATCCAAACTGCCATATCTCGCGAACGGATTGACCAATCCGCGTAATTTCTGTTGCATCCGAAAGTAGAAACTCGCCCGATTACAACGGTATGCGTACTTCTCCCCTAGGCCGTTCTAGTCATTCGTTTCGAGCATCAGAACTGCGAAAATTTTGAGTTTCTCATGCGTTTCTTACTTCCAAACTGCCATATCTCGCGAACGGGTTGACCAATCAGCAAAATTTCTGTTGCATCTGAAAGTAGAAACTCGCCCGATTACAACGGTATGTGTAGTTTTCCCCTAGGCCGTTCCAGTTATTCGTTTCGAGCATCAGAACTGCGAAAATTTTGAGTTTCTCAAGCGTTTCTAACCTCCAAACTGCCATATCTCGTGAACGGGTTGACCAATCCGCAAAATTTCTGTTGCATTTGAAAGTAGAAACTCACCCGATTACAACGGTATGCGCACTTTTCCCCCAGGCCGTTCTAGTTATTCGTTTCGAGCATCAGAACTGCGAAAATTTTGTGTTTCTCAAGCGTTTCTTACATCCAAACGGCCATATCTCGCGAACGGATTGACCAATCCGCATAATTTCTGTTGCATCTGAAAGTAGAAACTCGCCCGATTACAACGGTATGCGTACTTCTCCCATAGGCCGTTCTAGTCATTCGTTTCGAGCATCAGAACTGCGAAAATTTTGAGTTTCTCAAGCGTTTCTTATCTCCAAACTGCCATATCTCGCGAATGGATTGATCAATCCGCAAAATTTCTGTTGCATCTGAAAGTAGAAACTCGCCCGATTACATCGGTATGCGTACTTTTCCCCTAGGCCGTTCTAGTTATTCGTTTCGAGCATCAGAACTGCGAAAATTTTGAGTTTCTCGAGCGTTTATTACCTCCAAACTGCCACATCTCGCGAACGGATTGACCAATCCGCAAAATTTCTGTCGCATCTGAAAGTAGAAACTCGCCCGATTACAACGGTATGTGTAGTTTTCCCCTAGGCCGTTCCAGTTCTTCGTTTCGAGCATCAGAACTGCGAAAATTTTGAGTTTCTGAAGCGTTTCTTACTTCCAAACTGCCATATCTCGCGAACGGATTGACCAATCCGCAAAATTTCTGTTGCATCTGAAAGCAGAAACTCGCCCGATTACAACGGTATGCGCTCTTCTCCCCTAGGCCGTTCTAGTCATTCGTTTCGAGCATCAGAACTGCGAAAATTTTGAGTTTCTCAAGCGTTTCTTACCTCCAAACTGCCATATCTCGCGAACGGATTGACCAATCCGCAAAATTTCTGTTGCATCTGAAAGTAGAAACTCGCCCGATTACAACGGTATGTGTAGTTTTCCCCTAGGCCGTTCCAGTTATTCGTTTCGAGCATCAGAACTGCGAAAATTTTGAGTTTCTCAAGCGTTTCTTACATCCAAACTGCCATATCTCGCGAACGGATTGACCGATCCGCAAAATTTCTGTTGCATCTGAAAGTAGAAACTCGCCCGATTACAACGGCATGCGCACTTTTCCCCTAGGCCGTTCTAGTTACTCGTGTCGAGCATCAGAACTGCGAAAATTTTGAGTTTCTCAAGCGTTTCTTACCTCCAAACTGCCACATCTCGCGATCGGATTGACCAATCCGCAAAATTTCTGTTGCATCTGAAAGTAGAAACTCGCCCGATTACAACGGTAGGTGTAGTTTTCCCCTAGGCCGTTCTAGTTATTCGTTTCGAGCGTCAGAACTGCGAAAATTTTGAGTTTCTCAAGTGTTTCTTACCTCCAAACTGCCATATCTCGCGACCGGATTGACCAATCCGCAAAATTTCTATTGCATCTGAAAGTAGAAACTCGCCCGATTACAACGGTATGTGTAGTTTTCCCCTAGGCCGTTCTAGTTATTCGTTTCGAGCATCAGAACTGCGCAAATCTTGAGTTTCTCAAGCGTTTCTTACCTCCAAACTGCCATATCTCGCGAACGGATTGACCAATCCGCAACATTTCTGTTGCATCTGAAAGTAGAAACTCACCCGATTACAACGGTATGTGTAGTTTTCCCCTAGGCCGTTCTAGTTACTCGTGTCGAGCATCAGAACTGCGAAAATTTTGAGTTTCTCAAGCGTTTCTTACCTCCAAACTGCCATATCTCGCGAACGGTTTGACCAATCCGCAAAATTTCTGTTGCATCTGAAAGTAGAAACTCGCCCGATTACGACGGTATGTGTAGTTTTCGCCTAGGCCGTTCCAGTTCTTCGTTTCGAGCATCAGAACTGCGAAAATTTTGAGTTTCTGAAGCGTTTCTTACTTCCAAACTGCCATATCTCGCGAACGGATTGACCAATCCGCAAAATTTCTGTTGCATCTGAAAGCAGAAACTCGCCCGATTACAACGGTATGCGCTCTTCTCCCCTAGGCCGTTCTTGTCATTCGTTTCGAGCATCAGAACTGCGAAAATTTTGAGTTTCTCAAGCGTTTCTTACCTCCAAACTGCCATATCTCGCGAACGGATTGACCAATCCGCAAAATTTCTGTTGCATCTGAAAGTAGAAACTCGCCCGATTACAACGGTATGTGTAGTTTTCCCCTAGGCCGTTCCAGTTATTCGTTTCGAGCATCAGAACTGCGAAAATTTTGAGTTTCTCAAGTGTTTCTTACATCCAAACTGCCATATCTCGCGAACGGATTGACCGATCCGCAAAATTTCTGTTGCATCTGAAAGTAGAAACTCGCCCGATTACAACGGCATGCGCACTTTTCCCCTAGGCCGTTCTAGTTACTCGTGTCGAGCATCAGAACTGCGAAAATTTTGAGTTTCTCAAGCGTTTCTTACCTCCAAACTGCCATATCTCGCGAACGGTTTGACCAATCCGCAAAATTTCTGTTGCATCTGAAAGTAGAAACTCGCCCGATTACAACGGTAGGTGTAGTTTTCCCCTAGGCCGTTCTAGTTATTCGTTTCGAGCATCAGAACTGCGAAAATTTTGAGTTTCTCAAGCGTTTCTTACCTCCAAACTGCCATATCTCGCGAACGGATTGACCAATCCGCAAAATTTCTATTGCATCTGAAAGTAGAAACTCGCCCGATTACAACGGTATGTGTAGTTTTCCCCTAGGCCGTTCTAGTTATTCGTTTCGAGCATCAGAACTGCGCAAATCTTGAGTTTCTCGAGCGTTTCTTACGTCCAAACTGCCATATCTCGCGAACGGATTGACCAATCCGCAATATTTCTGTTGCATCTGAAAGTAGAAACTCGCCCGATTACAACGGTAGGTGTAGTTTTCCCCTAGGCCGTTCTAGTTATTCGTTTCGAGCATCAGAACTGCGAAAATTTTGAGTTTCTCAAGCGTTTCTTCCCTCCAAACTGCCATATCTCGCGAACGGATTGACCAATCCGCAAAATTTCTATTGCATCTGAAAGTAGAAACTCGCCCGATTACGACGGTATGTGTAGTTTTCGCCTAGGCCGTTCCAGTTCTTCGTTTCGAGCATCAGAACTGCGAAAATTTTGAGTTTCTGAAGCGTTTCTTACTTCCAAACTGCCATATCTCGCGAACGGATTGACCAATCCGCAAAATTTCTGTTGCATCTGAAAGCAGAAACTCGCCCGATTACAACGGTATGCGCTCTTCTCCCCTAGGCCGTTCTAGTCATTCGTTTCGAGCATCAGAACTGCGAAAATTTTGAGTTTCTCAAGCGTTTCTTACCTCCAAACTGCCATATCTCGCGAACGGATTGACCAATCCGCAAAATTTCTGTTGCATCTGAAAGTAGAAACTCGCCCGATTACAACGGTATGTGTAGTTTTCCCCTAGGCCGTTCCAGTTATTCGTTTCGAGCATCAGAACTGCGAAAATTTTGAGTTTCTCAAGCGTTTCTTACATCCAAACTGCCATATCTCGCGAACGGATTGACCGATCCGCAAAATTTCTGTTGCATCTGAAAGTAGAAACTCGCCCGATTACAACGGCATGCGCACTTTTCCCCTAGGCCGTTCTAGTTACTCGTGTCGAGCATCAGAACTGCGAAAATTTTGAGTTTCTCAAGCGTTTCTTACCTCCAAACTGCCATATCTCGCGAACGGTTTGACCAATCCGCAAAATTTCTGTTGCATCTGAAAGTAGAAACTCGCCCGATTACAACGGTAGGTGTAGTTTTCCCCTAGGCCGTTCTAGTTATTCGTTTCGAGCATCAGAACTGCGAAAATTTAGAGTTTCTCAAGCGTTTCTTACCTCCAAACTGCCATATCTCGCGAACGGATTGACCAATCCGCAAAATTTCTATTGCATCTGAAAGTAGAAACTCGCCCGATTACAACGGTATGTGTAGTTTTCCCCTAGGCCGTTCTAGTTATTCGTTTCGAGCATCAGAACTGCGCAAATCTTGAGTTTCTCGAGCGTTTCTTACGTCCAAACTGCCATATCTCGCGAACGGATTGACCAATCCGCAATATTTCTGTTGCATCTGAAAGTAGAAACTCGCCCGATTACAACGGTAGGTGTAGTTTTCCCCTAGGCCGTTCTAGTTATTCGTTTCGAGCATCAGAACTGCGAAAATTTTGAGTTTCTCAAGCGTTTCTTCCCTCCAAACTGCCATATCTCGCGAACGGATTGACCAATCCGCAAAATTTCTATTGCATCTGAAAGTAGAAACTCACCCGATTACAACGGTATGTGTAGTTTTCCCCTAGGCTGTTCCAGTTATACATTTCGAGCATCAGAACTGCGAAAATTTTGAGCTTCTCAAGCGTTTCTTACATCCAAACTGCCATATCTCGCGAACGGATTGACTAATCCGCACAATTTCTGTTGCATCTGAAAGTAGAAACTCTCCCGAATACAAGGGTATGCGCACTTTTCCCCTAGGCCGTTCTAGTTATTCGTGTCGAGCATCAGAACTGCGAAAATTTTGAGTTTCTCAAGCGTTTCTTACCTCCAAACTGCCATATCTCGCGAACGGATTCACCAATCCGCAAAATTTCTGTTGCATCTGAAAGTAGAAACTCGTCCGATTACAACGGTATGCGTACTGTTTCCCTAGGCCGCTCTAGTTACTCGTTTCGAGCATCAGAACTGCGAAAATTTTGAGTTTCTCAAGCGTTTCTTATCTCCAAACTGCCATAACTCTCGAACGGATTGATCAATCCGCAAAATTTCTGTTGCATCTGAAAGTAGAAACTCGCCCGATTACAACGGTATGCGCACTTTTCCCCTAGGCTGTTCTAGTTATTCGTGTCGAGCATCAGAACTGCGAAAATTTTGAGTTTCTCAAGCGTTTCTTACCTCCAAACAGCCACATCTCGCGATCGGATTGACCAATCCGCAAAATTTCGGTTGCATCTGAAAGTAGAAACTCGCCCGATTACAACGGTATGCGTACTTCTCCCCTAGGCAGTTCTAGTCAGTCGTTTCGAGCATCAGAACTGCGAAAATTTTGAGTTTCTCAAGCGTTTCTTACCTCCAAACTGCCATATCTCGCGAACGGATTGACCGATCCGCAAAATTTCTGTTGCATCTGAAAGTAGAAACTCGCCCGATTACAACGGCATGCGCACTTTTCCCCTAGGCCGTTCTAGTTACTCGTGTCGAGCATCAGAACTGCGAAAATTTTGAGTTTCTCAAGCGTTTCTTACCTCCAAACTGCCATATCTCGCGAACGGTTTGACCAATCCGCAAAATTTCTGTTGCATCTGAAAGTAGAAACTCGCCCGATTACAACGGTAGGTGTAGTTTTCCCCTAGGCCGTTCTAGTTATTCGTTTCGAGCATCAGAACTGCGAAAATTTTGAGTTTCTCAAGCGTTTCTTACCTCCAAACTGCCATATCTCGCGAACGGATTGACCAATCCGCAAAATTTCTATTGCATCTGAAAGTAGAAACTCGCC
This sequence comes from Ptiloglossa arizonensis, assembly GCF_051014685.1. Taxonomy (NCBI): domain Eukaryota; kingdom Metazoa; phylum Arthropoda; class Insecta; order Hymenoptera; family Colletidae; genus Ptiloglossa; species Ptiloglossa arizonensis. Next base: position 622,223 of record NW_027478502.1, read on the forward strand.
CGATTACAACGGTATGTGTAGTTTTCCCCTAGGCCGTTCTAGTTATTCGTTTCGAGCATCAGAACTGCGCAAATCTTGAGTTTCTCGAGCGTTTCTTACGTCCAAACTGCCATATCTCGCGAACGGATTGACCAATCCGCAATATTTCTGTTGCATCTGAAAGTAGAAACTCAGCCGATTACAACGGTATGTGTAGTCTTCCCCTAGGCTGTTCCAGTTATTCATTTCGAGCATCAGAACTGCGAAAATTTTGAGTTTCTCAAGCGTTTCTTACATCCAAACTGCCATATCTCGCGAACGGATTCACCAATCCGCAAAATTTCTGTTGCATCTGAAAGCAGAAACTCGCCCGATTACAACGGTATGCGTACTTTTCCCCTAGGCGGCTCTAGTTACTCGTTTCGAGCATCAGAACTGCGAAAATTTTGAGTTTCTCAAGCGTTTCTTACATCCAGACTGCCATATCTCGCGAATGGATTGACCGACCCGCAAAATTTCTGTTGTATCTGAAAGTAGAAACTCGCCCGATTACGACGGTATGTGTAGTTTTCCCCTAGGCCGTTCCAGTTATTCGTTTCGAGCATCAGAACTGCGAAAATTTTTAGTTTCTCAAGCGTTTCTTACTTCCAAACTGCCATATCTCGCGAACGGATTGACCAATCCGCATAATTTCTGTTGCATCTGAAAGTAGAAACTCGCCCGATTACAACGGTATGCGTACTTCTCCACTAGGCCGTTCTAGTCATCGTTGCGAGCATCAGAACTGCGAAAATTTTGAGTTTCTCAAGCGTTTCTTATCTCCAAACTGCCATAACTTGCGAACGAATTGATCAATCCGCAAAACTTCTGTTGCACCTGAAAGTAGAAACTCGCCCGATTACAACGGTATGCGCACTTTTCCCCTAGGCCGTTCTAGTTATTCGTGTCGAGCATCAGAACTGCGAAAATTTTGAGTTTCTCAAGCGTTTCTTACCTCCAAACTGCCACATCTCGCGAACGGATTGACCAATCCGCAAAATTTCTGTTGTATCTGAAAGTAGAAACTCGCCCGATTACAACGGTATGCGTACTTTTCCCCTAGGCCGTTCTAGTTATTCATTTCGAGCATCAGAACTGCGAAAATTTTGAGTTCTCAAGCGTTACTTACTTCCAATCTGCCATATCTCGCGAACGGATTGACCAATCCGCAAAATTTCTGTTGCTTCTGAAAGTAGAAACTCTCCCGATTACAAGAGTATGCGCACTTTTCCCGTAGGCCGTTCTAATTATTCGTTTCGAGCATCAGAACTGCGAAAATTTTGATTTTCTCAAGCGTTTCTTACCTCCAAACTGCCACATCCCGCAAACGGATTGACCAATCCGCAAAATTTCTGTTGTATCTGAAAGTAGAAACTCGCCCGATTACGACGGTATGTGTAGTTTTCCCCTAGGCCGTTCCAGTTATTCGTTTCGAGCATCAGAACTGCGAAAATTTTGAGTTTCTCAAGCGTTTCTTACTTCCAAACGGCCATATCTCGCGAACGGATTGACCAATCCGCAAAATTTCTGTTGCATCTGAAAGTAGAAACTCGCCCAATTACAACGGTATGCGTTCTTCTCCCCTAGGCCTTTCTAGTCATCGTTTCGAGCATCATAACTGCGAAAATTTTGAGTTTCTCAAGCGTTTCTTACCTCCAAACTGCCATATCTCGCGAACGGATTGATCAATCCGCAAAATTTCTGTTGCATCTGAAAGTAGAGACTCGCCCGTTTACAACGGTATGTGTAGTTTTCCCCTAGGCCGTTCCAGTTATTCGTTTCGAGCATCAGAACTGCGAAAATTTTGAGTTTCTCAAGCGTTTCTTACATCCAAACGGCCATATCACGCGAACGGATTGACCGATCCGCAAAATTTCTGTTGCATCTGAAAATAGAAACTCGCCCGATTACAACGGTATGCGCACTTTTCCCCTACGCCGTTCTAGTTATTCGTTTCGAGCATCAGATTTGCGAAAATTTTGAGTTTCTCAAGCGTTTCTTATCTCCAAACTGCCATATCTCGCGAACGGATTGAACAATCCGCAAAATTTCTGTTGCATCTGAAAGTAGAAACTCGCCCGATTACAACGGTAGGTGTAGTTTTCCCCTACGCCGTTCCAGTTATTCGTTTCGAGCATCAGAACTGCGAAAATTTTGAGTTTCTCAAGCGTTTCTTACTTCCAAACGGCCATATCTCGCGAACGGATTGACCAATCCGCAAAATTTCTGTTGCATCTGAAAGTAGAAACTCGCCCAATTACAACGGTATGCGTTCTTCTCCCCTAGGCCTTTCTAGTCATCGTTTCGAGCATCATAACTGCGAAAATTTTGAGTTTCTCAAGCGTTTCTTACCTCCAAACTGCCATATCTCGCGAACGGATTGATCAATCCGCAAAATTTCTGTTGCATCTGAAAGTAGAGACTCGCCCGTTTACAACGGTATGTGTAGTTTTCCCCTAGGCCGTTCCAGTTATTCGTTTCGAGCATCAGAACTGCGAAAATTTTGAGTTTCTCAAGCGTTTCTTACATCCAAACGGCCATATCACGCGAACGGATTGACCGATCCGCAAAATTTCTGTTGCATCTGAAAATAGAAACTCGCCCGATTACAACGGTATGCGCACTTTTCCCCTACGCCGTTCTAGTTATTCGTTTCGAGCATCAGATTTGCGAAAATTTTGAGTTTCTCAAGCGTTTCTTATCTCCAAACTGCCATATCTCGCGAACGGATTGAACAATCCGCAAAATTTCTGTTGCATCTGAAAGTAGAAACTCGCCCGATTACAACGGTAGGTGTAGTTTTCCCCTACGCCGTTCTAGTTATTCGTTTCGAGCATCAGAACTGCGAAAATTTTGAGTTTCTCAAGCGTTTCTTACCTCCAAACTGCCATATCTCGCGAACGGATTGACCAATCCGCAAAATTTCTGTTGCATCTGAAAGTAGAAACTCGCCCGATTACAACGGTATGCGTACTTTTCCCCTAGGCCGTTCTAGTTATTCGTTTCGAGCATCAGAACTGCGAAAATTTTGAGTTTCTCAAGCGTTTCTTACCTCCAAACTGCCATATCTCGCGAACGAATTGACCAATCCGCAAAATTTCTATTGCATCTGAAAGTAGAAACTCGCCCGATTACAACGGTATGTGTAGTTTTCCCCTAGGCCGTTCTAGTTATTCGTTTCGAGCATCAGAACTGCGCAAATCTTGAGTTTCTCAAGCGTTTCTTACCTCCAAACTGCCATATCTCGCGAACGGATTGACCAATCCGCAATATTTCTGTTGCATCTGAAAGTAGAAACTCACCCGATTACAACGGTATGTGTAGTTTTCCCCTAGGCCGTTCCAGTTATTCATTTCGAGCATCAGAACTGCGCAAATCTTGAGTTTCTCAAGCGTTTCTTACCTCCAAACTGCCATATCTCGCGAACGGATTGACCAATCCGCAATATTTCTATTGCATCTGAAAGTAGAAACTCACCCGATTACAACGGTATGTGTAGTTTTCCCCTAGGCTGTTCCAGTTATTCATTTCGAGCATCAGAACTGCGAAAATTTTGAGTTTCTCAAGCGTTTCTTACATCCAAACTGCCATATCTCGCGAACGGATTCACTAATCCGCAAAATTTCTGTTGCATCTGAAAGTAGAAACTCGTCCGATTACAACGGTATGCGTACTTTTCCCCTAGGCCGCTCTAGTTACTCGTTTCGAGCATCAGAACTGCGAAAATTTTGAGTTTCTCAAGCGTTTCTTATCTCCAAACTGCCATAACTCGCGAACGGATTGATCAATCCGCAAAATTTCTGTTGCATCTGAAAGTAGAAACTCGCCCGATTACAACGGTATGCGCACTTTTCCCCTAGGCCGTTCTAGTTATTCGTGTCGAGCATCAGAACTGCGAAAATTTTGAGTTTCTCAAGCGTTTCTTACCTCCAAACTGCCATATCTCGCGAACGGATTCACCAATCAGCAAAATTTCTGTTGCATCTGAAAGTAGAAACTCGTCCGATTACAACGGTATGCGTACTGTTTCCCTAGGCCGCTCTAGTTACTCGTTTCGAGCATCAGAACTGCGAAAATTTTGAGTTTCTCAAGCGTTTCTTATCTCCAAACTGCCATAACTCTCGAACGGATTGATCAATCCGCAAAATTTCTGTTGCATCTGAAAGTAGAAACTCGCCCGATTACAACGGTATGCGCACTTTTCCCCTAGGCCGTTCTAGTTATTCGTGTCGAGCATCAGAACTGCGAAAATTTTGAGTTTCTCAAGCGTTTCTTACCTCCAAACTGCCACATCTCGCGATCGGATTGACCAATCCGCAAAATTTCGGTTGCATCTGAAAGTAGAAACTCGCCCGATTACAACGGTATGCGTACTTCTCCCCTAGGCAGTTCTAGTCAGTCGTTTCGAGCATCAGAACTGCGAAAATTTTGAGCTTCTCAAGCGTTTCTTACCTCCAAACTGCCATATCTCGCGAACGGATTGAACAATCCGCAAAATTTCTATTGCATCTGAAAGTAGAAACTCGCCCGATTACGACGGTATGTGTAGTTTTCGCCTAGGCCGTTCCAGTTCTTCGTTTCGAGCATCAGAACTGCGAAAATTTTGAGTTTCTCAAGCGTTTCTTACATCCAAACTGCCATATCTCGCGAACGGATTGACCGATCCGCAAAATTTCTGTTGCATCTGAAAGTAGAAACTCGCCCGATTACAACGGCATGCGCACTTTTCCCCTAGGCCGTTCTAGTTACTCGTGTCGAGCATCAGAACTGCGAAAATTTTGAGTTTCTCAAGCGTTTCTTACCTCCAAACTGCCATATCTCGCGAACGGTTTGACCAATCCGCAAAATTTCTGTTGCATCTGAAAGTAGAAACTCGCCCGATTACAACGGTAGGTGTAGTTTTCCCCTAGGCCGTTCTAGTTATTCGTTTCGAGCATCAGAACTGCGAAAATTTTGAGTTTCTCAAGCGTTTCTTACATCCAAACTGCCATATCTCGCGAACGGATTCACCAATCCGCAAAATTTCTGTTGCATCTGAAAGCAGAAACTCGCCCGATTACAACGGTATGCGTACTTTTCCCCTAGGCGGCTCTAGTTACTCGTTTCGAGCATCAGAACTGCGAAAATTTTGAGTTTCTCAAGCGTTTCTTACATCCAGACTGCCATATCTCGCGAATGGATTGACCGACCCGCAAAATTTCTGTTGTATCTGAAAGTAGAAACTCGCCCGATTACGACGGTATGTGTAGTTTTCCCCTAGGCCGTTCCAGTTATTCGTTTCGAGCATCAGAACTGCGAAAATTTTTAGTTTCTCAAGCGTTTCTTACTTCCAAACTGCCATATCTCGCGAACGGATTGACCAATCCGCATAATTTCTGTTGCATCTGAAAGTAGAAACTCGCCCGATTACAACGGTATGCGTACTTCTCCACTAGGCCGTTCTAGTCATCGTTGCGAGCATCAGAACTGCGAAAATTTTGAGTTTCTCAAGCGTTTCTTATCTCCAAACTGCCATAACTCGCGAACGAATTGATCAATCCGCAAAACTTCTGTTGCATCTGAAAGTAGAAACTCGCCCGATTACAACGGTATGCGCACTTTTCCCCTAGGCCGTTCTAGTTATTCGTGTCGAGCATCAGAACTGCGAAAATTTTGAGTTTCTCAAGCGTTTCTTACCTCCAAACTGCCACATCTCGCGAACGGATTGACCAATCCGCAAAATTTCTGTTGTATCTGAAAGTAGAAATTCGCCCGATTACAACGGTATGCGTACTTTTCCCCTAGGCCGTTCTAGTTATTCATTTCGAGCATCAGAACTGCGAAAATTTTGAGTTCTCAAGCGTTACTTACTTCCAATCTGCCATATCTCGCGAACGGATTGACCAATCCGCAAAATTTCTGTTGCTTCTGAAAGTAGAAACTCTCCCGATTACAAGGGTATGCACACTTTTCCCGTAGGCCGTTCTAATTATTCGTTTCGAGCATCAGAACTGCGAAAATTTTGAGTTTCTCAAGCGTTTCTTACTTCCAAACGGCCATATCTCGCGAACGGATTGACCAATCCGCAAAATTTCTGTTGCATCTGAAAGTAGAAACTCGCCCAATTACAACGGTATGCGTTCTTCTCCCCTAGGCCTTTCTAGTCATCGTTTCGAGCATCATAACTGCGAAAATTTTGAGTTTCTCAAGCGTTTCTTACCTCCAAACTGCCATATCTCGCGAACGGATTGATCAATCCGCAAAATTTCTGTTGCATCTGAAAGTAGAGACTCGCCCGTTTACAACGGTATGTGTAGTTTTCCCCTAGGCCGTTCCAGTTATTCGTTTCGAGCATCAGAACTGCGAAAATTTTGAGTTTCTCAAGCGTTTCTTACATCCAAACGGCCATATCACGCGAACGGATTGACCGATCCGCAAAATTTCTGTTGCATCTGAAAATAGAAACTCGCCCGATTACAACGGTATGCGCACTTTTCCCCTACGCCGTTCTAGTTATTCGTTTCGAGCATCAGATTTGCGAAAATTTTGAGTTTCTCAAGCGTTTCTTATCTCCAAACTGCCATATCTCGCGAACGGATTGAACAATCCGCAAAATTTCTGTTGCATCTGAAAGTAGAAACTCGCCCGATTACAACGGTAGGTGTAGTTTTCCCCTACGCCGTTCTAGTTATTCGTTTCGAGCATCAGAACTGCGAAAATTTTGAGTTTCTCAAGCGTTTCTTACCTCCAAACTGCCATATCTCGCGAACGGATTGACCAATCCGCAAAATTTCTGTTGCATCTGAAAGTAGAAACTCGCCCGATTACAACGGTATGCGTACTTTTCCCCTAGGCCGTTCTAGTTATTCGTTTCGAGCATCAGAACTGCGAAAATTTTGAGTTTCTCAAGCGTTTCTTACCTCCAAACTGCCATATCTCGCGAACGAATTGACCAATCCGCAAAATTTCTATTGCATCTGAAAGTAGAAACTCGCCCGATTACAACGGTATGTGTAGTTTTCCCCTAGGCCGTTCTAGTTATTCGTTTCGAGCATCAGAACTGCGCAAATCTTGAGTTTCTCAAGCGTTTCTTACCTCCAAACTGCCATATCTCGCGAACGGATTGACCAATCCGCAATATTTCTGTTGCATCTGAAAGTAGAAACTCACCCGATTACAACGGTATGTGTAGTTTTCCCCTAGGCCGTTCCAGTTATTCATTTCGAGCATCAGAACTGCGCAAATCTTGAGTTTCTCAAGCGTTTCTTACCTCCAAACTGCCATATCTCGCGAACGGATTGACCAATCCGCAATATTTCTATTGCATCTGAAAGTAGAAACTCACCCGATTACAACGGTATGTGTAGTTTTCCCCTAGGCTGTTCCAGTTATTCATTTCGAGCATCAGAACTGCGAAAATTTTGAGTTTCTCAAGCGTTTCTTACATCCAAACTGCCATATCTCGCGAACGGATTCACTAATCCGCAAAATTTCTGTTGCATCTGAAAGTAGAAACTCGTCCGATTACAACGGTATGCGTACTTTTCCCCTAGGCCGCTCTAGTTACTCGTTTCGAGCATCAGAACTGCGAAAATTTTGAGTTTCTCAAGCGTTTCTTATCTCCAAACTGCCATAACTCGCGAACGGATTGATCAATCCGCAAAATTTCTGTTGCATCTGAAAGTAGAAACTCGCCCGATTACAACGGTATGCGCACTTTTCCCCTAGGCCGTTCTAGTTATTCGTGTCGAGCATCAGAACTGCGAAAATTTTGAGTTTCTCAAGCGTTTCTTACATCCAAACTGCCATATCTCGCGAACGGATTCACCAATCCGCAAAATTTCTGTTGCATCTGAAAGTAGAAACTCGCCCGATTACAACGGTATGCGTACTTTTCCCCTAGGCGGGTCTAGTTATTCGTTTCGAGCATCAGAACTGCGAAAATTTTGAGTTTCTCAAGCGTTTCTTACATCCAGACTGCCATATCTCGCGAATGGATTGACCGACCCGCAAAATTTCTGTTGTATCTGAAAGTAGAAACTCGCCCGATTACGACGGTATGTGTAGTTTTCCCCTAGGCCGTTCCAGTTATTCGTTTCGAGCATCAGAACTGCGAAAATTTTTAGTTTCTCAAGCGTTTCTTACTTCCAAACTGCCATATCTCGCGAACGGATTGACCAATCCGCATAATTTCTGTTGCATCTGAAAGTAGAAACTCGCCCGATTACAACGGTATGCGTACTTTTCCCCTAGGCCTTTCTAGTTATTCGTGTCGAGCATCAGAACTGCGAAAATTTGGAGTTTCTCAAGTGTTTCTTACCTCCAAACTGCCATATCTTGCGAACGGATTGACCAATCCGCAAAATTTCTGTTGCATCTGAAAGTAGAAACTCGCCCGATTACGACGGTATGTGTAGTGTTCCCCTAGGCCGTTCCAGTTATTCGTTTCGAGCATCAGAACTGCGAAAATTTTGAGTTTCTCAAGCGTTTCTTACATCCAAGCTGCCATATCTCGCGAACGGATTGACCGATCCGCAAAATTTCTGTTGCATCTGAAAGTAGAAACTCGCCCGATTACAACGGTATGCGCACTTTTCCCTAGGCCGTTCTAGTTACTCGTGTCGAGCATCAGAACTGCGAAAATTTTGAGTTTCTCAAGCGTTTCTTACCTCCAAACTGCCACATCTCGCGATCGGATTGACCAATCCGCAAAATTTCTGTTGCATCTGAAAGTAGAAACTCGCCCGATTACAACGGTAGGTGTAGTTTTCCCCTAGGCCGTTCTAGTTATTCGTTTCGAGCATCAGAACTGCGAAAATTTTGAGTTTCTCAAGCGTTTCTTACCTCCAAACTGCCATATCTCGCGAACGGATAGACCAATCCGCAATATTTCTGTTGCATCTGAAAGTAGAAACTCACCCGATTACAACGGTATGTGTAGTCTTCCCCTAGGCCGTTCCAGTTATTCATTTCGAGCATCAGAACTGCGAAAATTTTGAGTTTCTCAAGCGTTTCTTACATCCAAACTGCCATATCTCGCGAACGGATTCACCAATCCGCAAAATTTCTGTTGCATCTGAAAGTAGAAACTCGCCCGATTACAACGGTATGCGTACTTTTCCCCTAGGCGGGTCTAGTTATTCGTTTCGAGCATCAGAACTGCGAAAATTTTGAGTTTCTCAAGCGTTTCTTACATCCAGACTGCCATATCTCGCGAATGGATTGACCGACCCGCAAAATTTCTGTTGTATCTGAAAGTAGAAACTCGCCCGATTACGACGGTATGTGTAGTTTTCCCCTAGGCCGTTCCAGTTATTCGTTTCGAGCATCAGAACTGCGAAAATTTTTAGTTTCTCAAGCGTTTCTTACTTCCAAACTGCCATATCTCGCGAACGGATTGACCAATCCGCATAATTTCTGTTGCATCTGAAAGTAGAAACTCGCCCGATTACAACGGTATGCGTACTTTTCCCCTAGGCCTTTCTAGTTATTCGTGTCGAGCATCAGAACTGCGAAAATTTGGAGTTTCTCAAGTGTTTCTTACCTCCAAACTGCCATATCTTGCGAACGGATTGACCAATCCGCAAAATTTCTGTTGCATCTGAAAGTAGAAACTCGCCCGATTACGACGGTATGTGTAGTGTTCCCCTAGGCCGTTCCAGTTATTCGTTTCGAGCATCAGAACTGCGAAAATTTTGAGTTTCTCAAGCGTTTCTTACATCCAAGCTGCCATATCTCGCGAACGGATTGACCGATCCGCAAAATTTCTGTTGCATCTGAAAGTAGAAACTCGCCCGATTACAACGGTATGCGCACTTTTCCCTAGGCCGTTCTAGTTACTCGTGTCGAGCATCAGAACTGCGAAAATTTTGAGTTTCTCAAGCGTTTCTTACCTCCAAACTGCCATATCTCGCGAACGGTTTGACCAATCCGCAAAATTTCTGTTGCATCTGAAAGTAGAAACTCGCCCGATTACGACGGTATGTGTAGTTTTCGCCTAGGCCGTTCCAGTTCTTCGTTTCGAGCATCAGAACTGCGAAAATTTTGAGTTTCTGAAGCGTTTCTTACTTCCAAACTGCCATATCTCGCGAACGGATTGACCAATCCGCAAAATTTCTGTTGCATCTGAAAGCAGAAACTCGCCCGATTACAACGGTATGCGCTCTTCTCCCCTAGGCCGTTCTAGTCATTCGTTTCGAGCATCAGAACTGCGAAAATTTTGAGTTTCTCAAGCGTTTCTTACCTCCAAACTGACATATCTCGCGAACGGATTGACCAATCCGCAAAATTTCTGTTGCATCTGAAAGTAGAAACTCGCCCGATTACAACGGTATGTGTAGTTTTCCCCTAGGCCGTTCCAGTTATTCGTTTCGAGCATCAGAACTGCGAAAATTTTGAGTTTCTCAAGCGTTTCTTACATCCAAACTGCCATATCTCGCGAACGGATTGACCGATCCGCAAAATTTCTGTTGCATCTGAAAGTAGAAACTCGCCCGATTACAACGGCATGCGCACTTTTCCCCTAGGCCGTTCTAGTTACTCGTGTCGAGCATCAGAACTGCGAAAATTTTGAGTTTCTCAAGCGTTTCTTACCTCCAAACTGCCATATCTCGCGAACGGTTTGACCAATCCGCAAAATTTCTGTTGCATCTGAAAGTAGAAACTCGCCCGATTACAACGGTAGGTGTAGTTTTCCCCTAGGCCGTTCTAGTTATTCGTTTCGAGCATCAGAACTGCGAAAATTTTGAGTTTCTCAAGCGTTTCTTACCTCCAAACTGCCATATCTCGCGAACGGATAGACCAATCCGCAATATTTCTGTTGCATCTGAAAGTAGAAACTCACCCGATTACAACGGTATGTGTAGTCTTCCCCTAGGCCGTTCCAGTTATTCATTTCGAGCATCAGAACTGCGAAAATTTTGAGTTTCTCAAGCGTTTCTTACATCCAAACTGCCATATCTCGCGAACGGATTCACCAATCCGCAAAATTTCTGTTGCATCTGAAAGTAGAAACTCGCCCGATTACAACGGTATGCGTACTTTTCCCCTAGGCGGGTCTAGTTATTCGTTTCGAGCATCAGAACTGCGAAAATTTTGAGTTTCTCAAGCGTTTCTTACATCCAGACTGCCATATCTCGCGAATGGATTGACCGACCCGCAAAATTTCTGTTGTATCTGAAAGTAGAAACTCGCCCGATTACGACGGTATGTGTAGTTTTCCCCTAGGCCGTTCCAGTTATTCGTTTCGAGCATCAGAACTGCGAAAATTTTTAGTTTCTCAAGCGTTTCTTACTTCCAAACTGCCATATCTCGCGAACGGATTGACCAATCCGCATAATTTCTGTTGCATCTGAAAGTAGAAACTCGCCCGATTACAACGGTATGCGTACTTTTCCCCTAGGCCTTTCTAGTTATTCGTGTCGAGCATCAGAACTGCGAAAATTTGGAGTTTCTCAAGTGTTTCTTACCTCCAAACTGCCATATCTTGCGAACGGATTGACCAATCCGCAAAATTTCTGTTGCATCTGAAAGTAGAAACTCGCCCGATTACGACGGTATGTGTAGTGTTCCCCTAGGCCGTTCCAGTTATTCGTTTCGAGCATCAGAACTGCGAAAATTTTGAGTTTCTCAAGCGTTTCTTACATCCAAGCTGCCATATCTCGCGAACGGATTGACCGATCCGCAAAATTTCTGTTGCATCTGAAAGTAGAAACTCGCCCGATTACAACGGTATGCGCACTTTTCCCTAGGCCGTTCTAGTTACTCGTGTCGAGCATCAGAACTGCGAAAATTTTGAGTTTCTCAAGCGTTTCTTACCTCCAAACTGCCACATCTCGCGATCGGATTGACCAATCCGCAAAATTTCTGTTGCATCTGAAAGTAGAAACTCGCCCGATTACAACGGTAGGTGTAGTTTTCCCCTAGGCCGTTCTAGTTATTCGTTTCGAGCGTCAGAACTGCGAAAATTTTGAGTTTCTCAAGCGTTTCTTACCTCCAAACTGCCATATCTCGCGACCGGATTGACCAATCCGCAAAATTTCTATTGCATCTGAAAGTAGAAACTCGCCCGATTACAACGGTATGTGTAGTTTTCCCCTAGGCCGTTCTAGTTATTCGTTTCGAGCATCAGAACTGCGCAAATCTTGAGTTTCTCAAGCGTTTCTTACCTCCAAACTGCCATATCTCGCGAACGGATTGACCAATACGCAATATTTCTGTTGCGTCTGAAAGTAGAAACTCACCCGATTACAACGATATGTGTAGTTTTCCCCTAGGCCGTTCTAGTTACTCGTGTCGAGCATCAGAACTGCGAAAATTTTGAGTTTCTCAAGCGTTTCTTACCTCCAAACTGCCATATCTCGCGAACGGTTTGACCAATCCGCAAAATTTCTGTTGCATCTGAAAGTAGAAACTCGCCCGATTACGACGGTATGTGTAGTGTTCCCCTAGGCCGTTCCAGTTATTCGTTTCGAGCATCAGAACTGCGAAAATTTTGAGTTTCTCAAGCGTTTCTTACATCCAAGCTGCCATATCTCGCGAACGGATTGACCGATCCGCAAAATTTCTGTTGCATCTGAAAGTAGAAACTCGCCCGATTACAACGGTATGCGCACTTTTCCCTAGGCCGTTCTAGTTACTCGTGTCGAGCATCAGAACTGCGAAAATTTTGAGTTTCTCAAGCGTTTCTTACCTCCAAACTGCCATATCTCGCGAACGGTTTGACCAATCCGCAAAATTTCTGTTGCATCTGAAAGTAGAAACTCGCCCGATTACGACGGTATGTGTAGTTTTCGCCTAGGCCGTTCCAGTTCTTCGTTTCGAGCATCAGAACTGCGAAAATTTTGAGTTTCTGAAGCGTTTCTTACTTCCAAACTGCCATATCTCGCGAACGGATTGACCAATCCGCAAAATTTCTGTTGCATCTGAAAGCAGAAACTCGCCCGATTACAACGGTATGCGCTCTTCTCCCCTAGGCCGTTCTAGTCATTCGTTTCGAGCATCAGAACTGCGAAAATTTTGAGTTTCTCAAGCGTTTCTTACCTCCAAACTGACATATCTCGCGAACGGATTGACCAATCCGCAAAATTTCTGTTGCATCTGAAAGTAGAAACTCGCCCGATTACAACGGTATGTGTAGTTTTCCCCTAGGCCGTTCCAGTTATTCGTTTCGAGCATCAGAACTGCGAAAATTTTGAGTTTCTCAAGCGTTTCTTACATCCAAACTGCCATATCTCGCGAACGGATTGACCGATCCGCAAAATTTCTGTTGCATCTGAAAGTAGAAACTCGCCCGATTACAACGGCATGCGCACTTTTCCCCTAGGCCGTTCTAGTTACTCGTGTCGAGCATCAGAACTGCGAAAATTTTGAGTTTCTCAAGCGTTTCTTACCTCCAAACTGCCATATCTCGCGAACGGTTTGACCAATCCGCAAAATTTCTGTTGCATCTGAAAGTAGAAACTCGCCCGATTACAACGGTAGGTGTAGTTTTCCCCTAGGCCGTTCTAGTTATTCGTTTCGAGCATCAGAACTGCGAAAATTTTGAGTTTCTCAAGCGTTTCTTACCTCCAAACTGCCATATCTCGCGAACGGATAGACCAATCCGCAATATTTCTGTTGCATCTGAAAGTAGAAACTCACCCGATTACAACGGTATGTGTAGTCTTCCCCTAGGCCGTTCCAGTTATTCATTTCGAGCATCAGAACTGCGAAAATTTTGAGTTTCTCAAGCGTTTCTTACATCCAAACTGCCATATCTCGCGAACGGATTCACCAATCCGCAAAATTTCTGTTGCATCTGAAAGTAGAAACTCGCCCGATTACAACGGTATGCGTACTTTTCCCCTAGGCGGGTCTAGTTATTCGTTTCGAGCATCAGAACTGCGAAAATTTTGAGTTTCTCAAGCGTTTCTTACATCCAGACTGCCATATCTCGCGAATGGATTGACCGACCCGCAAAATTTCTGTTGTATCTGAAAGTAGAAACTCGCCCGATTACGACGGTATGTGTAGTTTTCCCCTAGGCCGTTCCAGTTATTCGTTTCGAGCATCAGAACTGCGAAAATTTTTAGTTTCTCAAGCGTTTCTTACTTCCAAACTGCCATATCTCGCGAACGGATTGACCAATCCGCATAATTTCTGTTGCATCTGAAAGTAGAAACTCGCCCGATTACAACGGTATGCGTACTTTTCCCCTAGGCCTTTCTAGTTATTCGTGTCGAGCATCAGAACTGCGAAAATTTGGAGTTTCTCAAGTGTTTCTTACCTCCAAACTGCCATATCTTGCGAACGGATTGACCAATCCGCAAAATTTCTGTTGCATCTGAAAGTAGAAACTCGCCCGATTACGACGGTATGTGTAGTGTTCCCCTAGGCCGTTCCAGTTATTCGTTTCGAGCATCAGAACTGCGAAAATTTTGAGTTTCTCAAGCGTTTCTTACATCCAAGCTGCCATATCTCGCGAACGGATTGACCGATCCGCAAAATTTCTGTTGCATCTGAAAGTAGAAACTCGCCCGATTACAACGGTATGCGCACTTTTCCCTAGGCCGTTCTAGTTACTCGTGTCGAGCATCAGAACTGCGAAAATTTTGAGTTTCTCAAGCGTTTCTTACCTCCAAACTGCCACATCTCGCGATCGGATTGACCAATCCGCAAAATTTCTGTTGCATCTGAAAGTAGAAACTCGCCCGATTACAACGGTAGGTGTAGTTTTCCCCTAGGCCGTTCTAGTTATTCGTTTCGAGCGTCAGAACTGCGAAAATTTTGAGTTTCTCAAGCGTTTCTTACCTCCAAACTGCCATATCTCGCGACCGGATTGACCAATCCGCAAAATTTCTATTGCATCTGAAAGTAGAAACTCGCCCGATTACAACGGTATGTGTAGTTTTCCCCTAGGCCGTTCTAGTTATTCGTTTCGAGCATCAGAACTGCGCAAATCTTGAGTTTCTCAAGCGTTTCTTACCTCCAAACTGCCATATCTCGCGAACGGATTGACCAATACGCAATATTTCTGTTGCGTCTGAAAGTAGAAACTCACCCGATTACAACGATATGTGTAGTTTTCCCCTAGGCCGTTCTAGTTACTCGTGTCGAGCATCAGAACTGCGAAAATTTTGAGTTTCTCAAGCGTTTCTTACCTCCAAACTGCCATATCTCGCGAACGGTTTGACCAATCCGCAAAATTTCTGTTGCATCTGAAAGTAGAAACTCGCCCGATTACGACGGTATGTGTAGTTTTCGCCTAGGCCGTTCCAGTTCTTCGTTTCGAGCATCAGAACTGCGAAAATTTTGAGTTTCTGAAGCGTTTCTTACTTCCAAACTGCCATATCTCGCGAACGGATTAACCAATCCGCAAAATTTCTGTTGCATCTGAAAGCAGAAACTCTCCCGATTACAACGGTATGCGCTCTTCTCCCCTAGGCCGTTCTAGTCATTCGTTTCGAGCATCAGAACTGCGAAAATTTTGAGTTTCTCAAGCGTTTCTTACCTCCAAACTGCCATATCTCGCGAACGGATTGATCAATCCGCAAAATTTCTGTTGCATCTGAAAGTAGAAACTCGCCCGATTACAACGGTATGTGTAGTTTTCCCCTAGGCCGTTCCAGTTATTCGTTTCGAGCATCAGAACTGCGAAAATTTTGAGTTTCTCAAGCGTTTCTTACATCCAAACTGCCATATCTCGCGAACGGATTGACCGATCCGCAAAATTTCTGTTGCATCTGAAAGTAGAAACTCGCCCGATTACAACGGCATGCGCACTTTTCCCCTAGGCCGTTCTAGTTACTCGTGTCGAGCATCAGAACTGCGAAAATTTTGAGTTTCTCAAGCGTTTCTTACCTCCAAACTGCCATATCTCGCGAACGGTTTGACCAATCCGCAAAATTTCTGTTGCATCTGAAAGTAGAAACTCGCCCGATTACATCGGTAGGTGTAGTTTTCCCCTAGGCCGTTCTAGTTATTCGTTTCGAGCATCAGAACTGCGAAAATTTTGAGTTTCTCAAGCGTTTCTTACCTCCAAACTGCCATATCTCGCGAACGGATTGACCAATCCGCAATATTTCTGTTGCATCTGAAAGTAGAAACTCACCCGATTACAACGGTATGTGTAGTCTTCCCCTAGGCCGTTCCAGTTATTCATTTCGAGCATCAGAACTGCGAAAATTTTGAGTTTCTCAAGCGTTTCTTACATCCAAACTGCCATATCTCGCGAACGGATTCACCAATCCGCAAAATTTCTGTTGCATCTGAAAGTAGAAACTCGCCCGATTACAACGGTATGCGTACTTTTCCCCTAGGCGGGTCTAGTTATTCGTTTCGAGCATCAGAACTGCGAAAATTTTGAGTTTCTCAAGCGTTTCTTACATCCAGACTGCCATATCTCGCGAATGGATTGACCGACCCGCAAAATTTCTGTTGTATCTGAAAGTAGAAACTCGCCCGATTACGACGGTATGTGTAGTTTTCCCCTAGGCCGTTCCAGTTATTCGTTTCGAGCATCAGAACTGCGAAAATTTTTAGTTTCTCAAGCGTTTCTTACTTCCAAACTGCCATATCTCGCGAACGGATTGACCAATCCGCATAATTTCTGTTGCATCTGAAAGTAGAAACTCGCCCGATTACAACGGTATGCGTACTTTTCCCCTAGGCCGTTCTAATCATCGTTTCGAGCATCAGAACTGCGAAAATTTTGAGTTTCTCAAGCGTTTCTTACCTCCAAACTGCCACATCTCGCGAACGGATTGACCAATCCGCAAAATTTCTGTTGTATCTGAAAGTAGAAACTCGCCCGATTACAACGGTATGCGTACTTTTCCCCTAGGCCGTTCTAGTTATTCATTTCGAGCATCAGAACTGCGAAAATTTTGAGTTTCTCAAGCGTTACTTACTTCCAATCTGCCATATCTCGCGAACGGATTGACCAATCCGCAAAATTTCTGTTGCTTCTGAAAGTAGAAACTCTCCCGATTACAAGGGTATGCGCACTTTTCCCCTAGGCCGCTCTAGTTACTCGTTTCGAGCATCAGAACTGCGATAATTTTGAGTTTCTCAAGCGTTTCTTATCTCCAAACTGCCATAACTCGCGAACGGATTGATCAATCCGCAAAATTTCCGTTGCATCTGAAAGTAGAAACTCGCCCGATTACAACGGTATGCGCACTTTTCCCCTAGGCCGTTCTAGTTATTCGTGTCGAGCATCAGAACTGCGAAAATTTTGAGTTTCTCAAGCGTTTCTTACCTCCAAACTGCCACATCTCGCGAACGGATTGACCAATCCGCAAAATTTCTGTTGCATCTGAAGGTAGAAACTCGCCCGATTACAACGGTATGCGTACTTCTCCCCTAGGCCGTTCTTGTCAGTCGTTTCGAGCATCAGAACTGCGAAAATTTTGAGTTTCTCAAGCGTTTCTTACCTCCAAACTGCCATATCTCGCGAACGGATTGACCAATCCGCAAAATTTCTGTCGCATCTGAAAGTAGAAACTCGCCCGATTACAACGGTATGTGTAGTTTTCCCCTAGGCCGCTCCAGTTATTCATTTCGAGCATCAGAACTGCGAAAATTTTGAGTTTCTCAAGCGTTTCTTACATCCAAACTGCCATATCTCGCGAACGGATTGACTAATCCGCACAATTTCTGTTGCATCTGAAAGTAGAAACTCTCCCGAATACAAGGGTGTGCGCACTTTTCCCCTAGGCCTTTCTAGTTATTCGTGTCGAGCATCAGAACTGCGAAAATTTGGAGTTTCTCAAGTGTTTCTTACCTCCAAACTGCCATATCTCGCGAACGGATTGACCAATCCGCAAAATTTCTGTTGCATCTGAAAGTAGAAACTCGCCCGATTACAACGGTATGTGTAGTTTTCCCCTAGGCCGTTCCAGTTATTCGTTTCGAGCATCAGAACTGCGAAAATTTTGAGTTTCTCAAGCGTTTCTTACATCCAAGCTGCCATATCTCGCGAACGGATTGTCCGATCCGCAAAATTTCTGTTGCATCTGAAAGTAGAAACTCGCCCGATTACAACGGTATGCGCACTTTTCCCCTAGGCCGTTCTAGTTACTCGTGTCGAGCATCAGAACTGCAAAAATTTTGAGTTTCTCAAGCGTTTCTTACCTCCAAACTGCCACATCTCGCGATCGGATTGACCAATCCGCAAAATTTCTGTTGCATCTGAAAGTAGAAACTCGCCCGATTACAACGGTAGGTGTAGTTTTCCCCTAGGCCGTTCTAGTTATTCGTTTCGAGCGTCAGAACTGCGAAGATTTTGAGTTTCTCAAGCGTTTCTTACATCCAAACTGCCATATCTCGCGAACGGATTCACCAATCCGCAAAATTTCTGTTGCATCTGAAAGTAGAAACTCGCCCGATTACAACGGTATGCGTACTTTTCCCCTAGGCGGGTCTAGTTATTCGTTTCGAGCATCAGAACTGCGAAAATTTTGAGTTTCTCAAGCGTTTCTTACATCCAGACTGCCATATCTCGCGAATGGATTGACCGACCCGCAAAATTTCTGTTGTATCTGAAAGTAGAAACTCGCCCGATTACGACGGTATGTGTAGTTTTCCCCTAGGCCGTTCCAGTTATTCGTTTCGAGCATCAGAACTGCGAAAATTTTTAGTTTCTCAAGCGTTTCTTACTTCCAAACTGCCATATCTCGCGAACGGATTGACCAATCCGCATAATTTCTGTTGCATCTGAAAGTAGAAACTCGCCCGATTACAACGGTATGCGTACTTTTCCCCTAGGCCGTTCTAATCATCGTTTCGAGCATCAGAACTGCGAAAATTTTGAGTTTCTCAAGCGTTTCTTACCTCCAAACTGCCACATCTCGCGAACGGATTGACCAATCCGCAAAATTTCTGTTGTATCTGAAAGTAGAAACTCGCCCGATTACAACGGTATGCGTACTTTTCCCCTAGGCCGTTCTAGTTATTCATTTCGAGCATCAGAACTGCGAAAATTTTGAGTTTCTCAAGCGTTACTTACTTCCAATCTGCCATATCTCGCGAACGGATTGACCAATCCGCAAAATTTCTGTTGCTTCTGAAAGTAGAAACTCTCCCGATTACAAGGGTATGCGCACTTTTCCCCTAGGCCGCTCTAGTTACTCGTTTCGAGCATCAGAACTGCGATAATTTTGAGTTTCTCAAGCGTTTCTTATCTCCAAACTGCCATAACTCGCGAACGGATTGATCAATCCGCAAAATTTCCGTTGCATCTGAAAGTAGAAACTCGCCCGATTACAACGGTATGCGCACTTTTCCCCTAGGCCGTTCTAGTTATTCGTGTCGAGCATCAGAACTGCGAAAATTTTGAGTTTCTCAAGCGTTTCTTACCTCCAAACTGCCACATCTCGCGAACGGATTGACCAATCCGCAAAATTTCTGTTGCATCTGAAGGTAGAAACTCGCCCGATTACAACGGTATGCGTACTTCTCCCCTAGGCCGTTCTAGTCAGTCGTTTCGAGCATCAGAACTGCGAAAATTTTGAGTTTCTCAAGCGTTTCTTACCTCCAAACTGCCATATCTCGCGAACGGATTGACCAATCCGCAAAATTTCTGTTGCATCTGAAAGTAGAAACTCGCCCGATTACAACGGTATGTGTAGTTTTCCCCTAGGCCGCTCCAGTTATTCATTTCGAGCATCAGAACTGCGAAAATTTTGAGTTTCTCAAGCGTTTCTTACATCCAAACTGCCATATCTCGCGAACGGATTGACTAATCCGCACAATTTCTGTTGCATCTGAAAGTAGAAACTCTCCCGAATACAAGGGTGTGCGCACTTTTCCCCTAGGCCTTTCTAGTTATTCGTGTCGAGCATCAGAACTGCGAAAATTTGGAGTTTCTCAAGTGTTTCTTACCTCCAAACTGCCATATCTCGCGAACGGATTGACCAATCCGCAAAATTTCTGTTGCATCTGAAAGTAGAAACTCGCCCGATTACAACGGTATGTGTAGTTTTCCCCTAGGCCGTTCCAGTTATTCGTTTCGAGCATCAGAACTGCGAAAATTTTGAGTTTCTCAAGCGTTTCTTACATCCAAGCTGCCATATCTCGCGAACGGATTGACCGATCCGCAAAATTTCAGTTGCATCTGAAAGTAGAAACTCGCCCGATTACAACGGTATGCGCACTTTTCCCCTAGGCCGTTCTAGTTACTCGTGTCGAGCATCAGAACTGCAAAAATTTTGAGTTTCTCAAGCGTTTCTTACCTCCAAACTGCCACATCTCGCGATCGGATTGACCAATCCGCAAAATTTCTGTTGCATCTGAAAGTAGAAACTCGCCCGATTACAACGGTAGGTGTAGTTTTCCCCTAGGCCGTTCTAGTTATTCGTTTCGAGCGTCAGAACTGCGAAAATTTTGAGTTTCTCAAGCTTTTCTTACCTCCAAACTGCCATATCTCGCGACCGGATTGACCAATCCGCAAAATTTCTATTGCATCTGAAAGTAGAAACTCGCCCGATTACAACGGTATGTGTAGTTTTCCCCTAGGCCGTTCTAGTTATTCGTTTCGAGCATCAGAACTGCGCAAATCTTGAGTTTCTCAAGCGTTTCTTACCTCCAAACTGCCATATCTCGCGAACGGATTGACCAATCCGCAATATTTCTGTTGCATCTGAAAGTAGAAACTCACCCGATTACAACGGTATGTGAAGTTTTCCCCTAGGCCGTTCTAGTTACTCGTGTCGAGCATCAGAACTGCGAAAATTTTGAGTTTCTCAAGCGTTTCTTACCTCCAAACTGCCATATCTCGCGAACGGTTAGACCAATCCGCAAAATTTCTGTTGCATCTGAAAGTAGAAACTCGCCCGATTACGACGGTATGTGTAGTTTTCGCCTAGGCCGTTCCAGTTCTTCGTTTCGAGCATCAGAACTGCGAAAATTTTGAGTTTCTGAAGCGTTTCTTACTTCCAAACTGCCATATCTCGCGAACGGATTGACCAATCCGCAAAATTTCTGTTGCTTCTGAAAGCAGAAACTCGCCCGATTACAACGGTATGCGCTCTTCTCCCCTAGGCCGTTCTAGTCATTCGTTTCGAGCATCAGAACTGCGAAAATTTTGAGTTTCTCAAGCGTTTCTTACCTCCAAACTGCCATATCTCGCGAACGGATTGACCAATCCGCAAAATTTCTGTTGCATCTGAAAGTAGAAACTCGCCCGATTACAACGGTATGTGTAGTTTTCCCCTAGGCCGTTCCAGTTATTCGTTTCGAGCATCAGAACTGCGAAAATTTTGAGTTTCTCAAGCGTTTCTTACATCCAAACTGCCATATCTCGCGAACGGATTGACCAATCCGCAAAATTTCTGTTGCTTCTGAAAGTAGAAACTCTCCCGATTACAATGGTATGCGCACTTTTCCCGTAGGCCGTTCTAATTATTCGTTTCGAGCATCAGAACTGCGAAAATTTTGATTTTCTCAAGCGTTTCTTACTTCCAAACTGCCACATCTCGCAAACGGATTGACCAATCCGCAAAATTTCTGTTGTATCTGAAAGTAGAAACTCGCCCGATTACGACGGTATGTGTAGTTTTCCCCTAGGCCGTTCCAGTTATTCGTTTCGAGCATCAGAACTGCGAAAATTTTTAGTTTCGCAAGCGTTTCTTACTTCCAAACGGCCATATCTCGCGAACGGATTGACCAATCCGCAATATTTCTGTTGCATCTGAAAGTAGAAACTCACCCGATTACAACGGTATGTGTAGTTTTCCCCTAGGCCGTTCTAGTTACTCGTGTCGAGCATCAGAACTGCGAAAATTTTGAGTTTCTCAAGCGTTTCTTACCTCCAAACTGCCATATCTCGCGAACGGTTAGACCAATCCGCAAAATTTCTGTTGCATCTGAAAGTAGAAACTCGCCCGATTACGACGGTATGTGTAGTTTTCGCCTAGGCCGTTCCAGTTCTTCGTTTCGAGCATCAGAACTGCGAAAATTTTGAGTTTCTGAAGCGTTTCTTACTTCCAAACTGCCATATCTCGCGAACGGATTGACCAATCCGCAAAATTTCTGTTGCATCTGAAAGCAGAAACTCGCCCGATTACAACGGTATGCGCTCTTCTCCCCTAGGCCGTTCTAGTCATTCGTTTCGAGCATCAGAACTGCGAAAATTTTGAGTTTCTCAAGCGTTTCTTACCTCCAAACTGCCATATCTCGCGAACGGATTGACCAATCCGCAAAATTTCTGTTGCATCTGAAAGTAGAAACTCGCCCGATTAAAACGGTATGTGTAGTTTTCCCCTAGGCCGTTCCAGTTATTCGTTTCGAGCATCAGAACTGCGAAAATTTTGAGTCTCTCAAGCGTTTCTTACATCCAAACTGCCATATCTCGCGAACGGATTGACCGATCCGCAAAATTTCTGTTGCATCTGAAAGTAGAAACTCGCCCGATTACAACGGTATGTGTAGTTTTCCCCTAGGCCGCTCCAGTTATTCATTTCGAGCATCAGAACTGCGAAAATTTTGAGTTTCTCAAGCGTTTCTTACATCCAAACTGCCATATCTCGCGAACGGATTGACTAATCCGCACAATTTCTGTTGCATCTGAAAGTAGAAACTCTCCCGAATACAAGGGTGTGCGCACTTTTCCCCTAGGCCTTTCTAGTTATTCGTGTCGAGCATCAGAACTGCGAAAATTTGGAGTTTCTCAAGTGTTTCTTACCTCCAAACTGCCATATCTCGCGAACGGATTGACCAATCCGCAAAATTTCTGTTGCATCTGAAAGTAGAAACTCGCCCGATTACAACGGTATGTGTAGTTTTCCCCTAGGCCGTTCCAGTTATTCGTTTCGAGCATCAGAACTGCGAAAATTTTGAGTTTCTCAAGCGTTTCTTACATCCAAGCTGCCATATCTCGCGAACGGATTGACCGATCCGCAAAATTTCAGTTGCATCTGAAAGTAGAAACTCGCCCGATTACAACGGTATGCGCACTTTTCCCCTAGGCCGTTCTAGTTACTCGTGTCGAGCATCAGAACTGCAAAAATTTTGAGTTTCTCAAGCGTTTCTTACCTCCAAACTGCCACATCTCGCGATCGGATTGACCAATCCGCAAAATTTCTGTTGCATCTGAAAGTAGAAACTCGCCCGATTACAACGGTAGGTGTAGTTTTCCCCTAGGCCGTTCTAGTTATTCGTTTCGAGCGTCAGAACTGCGAAAATTTTGAGTTTCTCAAGCTTTTCTTACCTCCAAACTGCCATATCTCGCGACCGGATTGACCAATCCGCAAAATTTCTATTGCATCTGAAAGTAGAAACTCGCCCGATTACAACGGTATGTGTAGTTTTCCCCTAGGCCGTTCTAGTTATTCGTTTCGAGCATCAGAACTGCGCAAATCTTGAGTTTCTCAAGCGTTTCTTACCTCCAAACTGCCATATCTCGCGAACGGATTGACCAATCCGCAATATTTCTGTTGCATCTGAAAGTAGAAACTCACCCGATTACAACGGTATGTGAAGTTTTCCCCTAGGCCGTTCTAGTTACTCGTGTCGAGCATCAGAACTGCGAAAATTTTGAGTTTCTCAAGCGTTTCTTACCTCCAAACTGCCATATCTCGCGAACGGTTAGACCAATCCGCAAAATTTCTGTTGCATCTGAAAGTAGAAACTCGCCCGATTACGACGGTATGTGTAGTTTTCGCCTAGGCCGTTCCAGTTCTTCGTTTCGAGCATCAGAACTGCGAAAATTTTGAGTTTCTGAAGCGTTTCTTACTTCCAAACTGCCATATCTCGCGAACGGATTGACCAATCCGCAAAATTTCTGTTGCTTCTGAAAGCAGAAACTCGCCCGATTACAACGGTATGCGCTCTTCTCCCCTAGGCCGTTCTAGTCATTCGTTTCGAGCATCAGAACTGCGAAAATTTTGAGTTTCTCAAGCGTTTCTTACCTCCAAACTGCCATATCTCGCGAACGGATTGACCAATCCGCAAAATTTCTGTTGCATCTGAAAGTAGAAACTCGCCCGATTACAACGGTATGTGTAGTTTTCCCCTAGGCCGTTCCAGTTATTCGTTTCGAGCATCAGAACTGCGAAAATTTTGAGTTTCTCAAGCGTTTCTTACATCCAAACTGCCATATCTCGCGAACGGATTGACCAATCCGCAAAATTTCTGTTGCTTCTGAAAGTAGAAACTCTCCCGATTACAATGGTATGCGCACTTTTCCCGTAGGCCGTTCTAATTATTCGTTTCGAGCATCAGAACTGCGAAAATTTTGATTTTCTCAAGCGTTTCTTACTTCCAAACTGCCACATCTCGCAAACGGATTGACCAATCCGCAAAATTTCTGTTGTATCTGAAAGTAGAAACTCGCCCGATTACGACGGTATGTGTAGTTTTCCCCTAGGCCGTTCCAGTTATTCGTTTCGAGCATCAGAACTGCGAAAATTTTTAGTTTCGCAAGCGTTTCTTACTTCCAAACGGCCATATCTCGCGAACGGATTGACCAATCCGCAATATTTCTGTTGCATCTGAAAGTAGAAACTCACCCGATTACAACGGTATGTGTAGTTTTCCCCTAGGCCGTTCTAGTTACTCGTGTCGAGCATCAGAACTGCGAAAATTTTGAGTTTCTCAAGCGTTTCTTACCTCCAAACTGCCATATCTCGCGAACGGTTAGACCAATCCGCAAAATTTCTGTTGCATCTGAAAGTAGAAACTCGCCCGATTACGACGGTATGTGTAGTTTTCGCCTAGGCCGTTCCAGTTCTTCGTTTCGAGCATCAGAACTGCGAAAATTTTGAGTTTCTGAAGCGTTTCTTACTTCCAAACTGCCATATCTCGCGAACGGATTGACCAATCCGCAAAATTTCTGTTGCATCTGAAAGCAGAAACTCGCCCGATTACAACGGTATGCGCTCTTCTCCCCTAGGCCGTTCTAGTCATTCGTTTCGAGCATCAGAACTGCGAAAATTTTGAGTTTCTCAAGCGTTTCTTACCTCCAAACTGCCATATCTCGCGAACGGATTGACCAATCCGCAAAATTTCTGTTGCATCTGAAAGTAGAAACTCGCCCGATTAAAACGGTATGTGTAGTTTTCCCCTAGGCCGTTCCAGTTATTCGTTTCGAGCATCAGAACTGCGAAAATTTTGAGTCTCTCAAGCGTTTCTTACATCCAAACTGCCATATCTCGCGAACGGATTGACCGATCCGCAAAATTTCTGTTGCATCTGAAAGTAGAAATTCGCCCGATTACAACGGCATGCGCACTTTTCCCCTAGGCCGTTCTAGTTACTCGTGTCGAGCATCAGAACTGCGAAAATTTTGAGTTTCTCAAGCGTTTCTTACCTCCAAACTGCCATATCTCGCGAACGGTTTGACCAATCCGCAAAATTTCTGTTGCATCTGAAAGTAGAAACTCGCCCGATTACAACGGTAGGTGTAGTTTTCCCCTAGGCCGTTCTAGTTATTCGTTTCGAGCATCAGAACTGCGAAAATTTTGAGTTTCTCAAGCGTTTCTTACCTCCAAACTGCCATATCTCGCGAACGGATTGACCAATCCGCAAAATTTCTGTTGCATCTGAAAGTAGAAACTCGCCCGATTACAACGGTATGTGTAGTTTTCCCCTAGGCCGTTCCAGTTATTCGTTTCGAGCATCAGAACTGCGAAAATTTTGAGTTTCTCAAGCGTTTCTTACATCCAAACTGCCATATCTCGCGAACGGATTGACCAATCCGCAAAATTTCTGTTGCTTCTGAAAGTAGAAACTCTCCCGATTACAATGGTATGCGCACTTTTCCCGTAGGCCGTTCTAATTATTCGTTTCGAGCATCAGAACTGCGAAAATTTTGATTTTCTCAAGCGTTTCTTACTTCCAAACTGCCACATCTCGCAAACGGATTGACCAATCCGCAAAATTTCTGTTGTATCTGAAAGTAGAAACTCGCCCGATTACGACGGTATGTGTAGTTTTCCCCTAGGCCGTTCCAGTTATTCGTTTCGAGCATCAGAACTGCGAAAATTTTTAGTTTCGCAAGCGTTTCTTACTTCCAAACGGCCATATCTCGCGAACGGATTGACCAATCCGCAATATTTCTGTTGCATCTGAAAGTAGAAACTCACCCGATTACAACGGTATGTGTAGTTTTCCCCTAGGCCGTTCTAGTTACTCGTGTCGAGCATCAGAACTGCGAAAATTTTGAGTTTCTCAAGCGTTTCTTACCTCCAAACTGCCATATCTCGCGAACGGTTAGACCAATCCGCAAAATTTCTGTTGCATCTGAAAGTAGAAACTCGCCCGATTACGACGGTATGTGTAGTTTTCGCCTAGGCCGTTCCAGTTCTTCGTTTCGAGCATCAGAACTGCGAAAATTTTGAGTTTCTGAAGCGTTTCTTACTTCCAAACTGCCATATCTCGCGAACGGATTGACCAATCCGCAAAATTTCTGTTGCATCTGAAAGCAGAAACTCGCCCGATTACAACGGTATGCGCTCTTCTCCCCTAGGCCGTTCTAGTCATTCGTTTCGAGCATCAGAACTGCGAAAATTTTGAGTTTCTCAAGCGTTTCTTACCTCCAAACTGCCATATCTCGCGAACGGATTGACCAATCCGCAAAATTTCTGTTGCATCTGAAAGTAGAAACTCGCCCGATTAAAACGGTATGTGTAGTTTTCCCCTAGGCCGTTCCAGTTATTCGTTTCGAGCATCAGAACTGCGAAAATTTTGAGTCTCTCAAGCGTTTCTTACATCCAAACTGCCATATCTCGCGAACGGATTGACCGATCCGCAAAATTTCTGTTGCATCTGAAAGTAGAAATTCGCCCGATTACAACGGCATGCGCACTTTTCCCCTAGGCCGTTCTAGTTACTCGTGTCGAGCATCAGAACTGCGAAAATTTTGAGTTTCTCAAGCGTTTCTTACCTCCAAACTGCCATATCTCGCGAACGGTTTGACCAATCCGCAAAATTTCTGTTGCATCTGAAAGTAGAAACTCGCCCGATTACAACGGTAGGTGTAGTTTTCCCCTAGGCCGTTCTAGTTATTCGTTTCGAGCATCAGAACTGCGAAAATTTTGAGTTTCTCAAGCGTTTCTTACCTCCAAACTGCCATATCTCGCGAACGGATTGACCAATCCGCAAAATTTCTATTGCATCTGAAAGTAGAAACTCGCCCGATTACAACGGTATGTGTAGTTTTCCCCTAGGCCGTTCTAGTTATTCGTTTCGAGCATCAGAACTGCGCAAATCTTGAGTTTCTCGAGCGTTTCTTACGTCCAAACTGCCATATCTCGCGAACGGATTGACCAATCCGCAATATTTCTGTTGCATCTGAAAGTAGAAACTCACCCGATTACAACGGTATGTGTAGTCTTCCCCTAGGCCGTTCCAGTTATTCATTTCGAGCATCAGAACTGCGAAAATTTTGAGTTTCTCAAGCGTTTCTTACATCCAAACTGCCATATCTCGCGAACGGATTCACCAATCCGCAAAATTTCTGTTCCATCTGAAAGTAGAAACTCGCCCGATTACAACGGCATGCGTACTTTTCCCCTAGGCGGCTCTAGTTATTCGTTTCGAGCATCAGAACTGCGAAAATTTTGAGTTTCTCAAGCGTTTCTTACATCCAGACTGCCATATCTCGCGAATGGATTGACCGACCCGCAAAATTTCTGTTGTTTCTGAAAGTAGAAACTCGCCCGATTACGACGGTATGTGTAGTTTTCCCCTAGGCCGTTCCAGTTATTCGTTTCGAGCATCAGAACTGCGAAAATTTTTAGTTTCTCAAGCGTTTCTTACTTCCAAACTGCCATATCTCGCGAACGGATTGACCAATCCGCATAATTTCTGTTGCATCTGAAAGTAGAAACTCGCCCGATTACAACGGTATGCGTACTTTTCCCCTAGGCCGTTCTAATCATCGTTTCGAGCATCAGAACTGCGAAAATTTTGAGTTTCTCAAGCGTTTCTTATCTCCAAACTGCCATAACTCGCGAACGAATTGATCAATCCGCAAAATTTCTGTTGCATCTGAAAGTAGAAACTCGCCCGATTACAACGGTATGCGCACTTTTCCCCTAGGACGTTCTAGTTATTCGTGTCGAGCATCAGAACTGCGAAAATTCTGTGTTTCTCAAGCGTTTCTTACCTCCAAACTGCCACATCTCGCGAACGGATTGACCAATCCGCAAAATTTCTGTTGTATCTGAAAGTAGAAACTCGCCCGATTACAACGGTATGCGTACTTTTCCCCTAGGCCGTTCTAGTTATTCATTTCGAGCATCAGAACTGCGAAAATTTTGAGTTTCTCAAGCGTTACTTACTTCCAATCTGCCATATCTCGCGAACGGATTGACCCATCCGCAAAATTTCTGTTGCTTCTGAAAGTAGAAACTCTCCCGATTACAAGGGTATGCGCACTTTTCCCGTAGGCCGTTCTAATTATTCGTTTCGAGCATCAGAACTGCGAAAATTTTGATTTTCTCAAACGTTTCTTACTTCCAAACTGCCACATCTCGCAAACGGATTGACCAATCCGCAAAATTTCTGTTGTATCTGAAAGTAGAAACTCGCCCGATTACGACGGTATGTGTAGTTTTCCCCTAGGCCGTTCCAGTTATTCGTTTCGAGCATCAGAACTGCGAAAATTTTGAGTTTCTCAAGCGTTTCTTACTTCCAAACGGCCATATCTCGCGAACGGATTGACCAATCCGCAAAATTTCTGTTGCATCTGAAAGTAGAAACTCGCCCGATTACAACGGTATGCGTTCTTCTCCCCTAGGCCTTTCTAGTCATCGTTTCGAGCATCATAACTGCGAAAATTTTGAGTTTCTCAAGCGTTTCTTACCTCCAAACTGCCATATCTCGCGAACGGATTGATCAATCCGCAAAATTTCTGTTGCATCTGAAAGTAGAGACTCGCCCGTTTACAACGGTATGTGTAGTTTTCCCCTAGGCCGTTCCAGTTATTCGTTTCGAGCATCAGAACTGCGAAAATTTTGAGTTTCTCAAGCGTTTCTTACATCCAAACGGCCATATCACGCGAACGGATTGATCGATCCGCAAAATTTCTGTTGCATCTGAAAATAGAAACTCGCCCGATTACAACGGTATGCGCACTTTTCCCCTAGGCCGTTCTATTTATTCGTGTGGAGCATCAGAACTGCGAAAATTTTGAGTTTCTCAAGCGTTTCTTACCTCCAAACTGCCATATCTCGCGAACGGATTGACCAATCCGCAAAATTTCTGTTGCATCTGAAAGTAGAAACTCGCCCAATTACAACGGTAGGTGTAGTTTTCCCCTAGGCCGTTCTAGTTATTCGTTTCGAGCATCAGAACTGCGAAAATTTTGAGTTTCTCAAGCGTTTCTTACTTCCAAACGGCCATATCTCGCGAACGGATTGACCAATCCGCAAAATTTCTGTTGCATCTGAAAGTAGAAACTTGCCCGATTACAACGGTATGCGTACTTCTCCCCTAGGCCATTCTAGTCATACGTTTCGAGCATCAGAACTGCGAAACTTTTGAGTTTCTCAAGCGTTTCTTACTTCCAAACTGCCATATCTCGCGAACGGATTGACCAATCCGCAAAATTTCTGTTGCATCTGAAAGTAGAAACTCGCCCGATTACAACGGTATGCGCACTTTTCCCCTAGGCCGTTCTAGTTACTCGTGTCGAGCATCAGAACTGCAAAAATTTTGAGTTTCTCAAGCGTTTCTTACCTCCAAACTGCCACATCTCGCGATCGGATTGACCAATCCGCAAAATTTCTGTTGCATCTGAAAGTAGAAACTCGCCCGATTACAACGGTATGTGTAGTTTTCCCCTAGGC
Organism: Ptiloglossa arizonensis; assembly: GCF_051014685.1. Lineage (NCBI taxonomy): Eukaryota > Metazoa > Arthropoda > Insecta > Hymenoptera > Colletidae > Ptiloglossa > Ptiloglossa arizonensis. Next base: position 651,991 of record NW_027478502.1, read on the forward strand.
CGTTCCAGTTATTCGTTTCGAGCATCAGAACTGCGAAAATTTTGAGTTTCTCAAGCGTTTCTTACATCCAAACTGCCATATCTCGCGAACGGATTCACCAATCCGCAAAATTTCTGTTCCATCTGAAAGTAGAAACTCGCCCGATTACAACGGCATGCGTACTTTTCCCCTAGGCGGCTCTAGTTATTCGTTTCGAGCATCAGAACTGCGAAAATTTTGAGTTTCTCAAGCGTTTCTTACCTCCAAACTGCCATATCTCGCGAACGGATTGACCAATCCGCAAAATTTCTATTGCATCTGAAAGTAGAAACTCGCCCGATTACAACGGTATGTGTAGTTTTCCCCTAGGCCGTTCTAGTTATTCGTTTCGAGCATCAGAACTGCGAAAATTTTGAGTTTCTCAAGCGTTTCTTACATCCAGACTGCCATATCTCGCGAATGGATTGACCGACCCGCAAAATTTCTGTTGTTTCTGAAAGTAGAAACTCGCCCGATTACGACGGTATGTGTAGTTTTCCCCTAGGCCGTTCCAGTTATTCGTTTCGAGCATCAGAACTGCGAAAATTTTTAGTTTCTCAAGCGTTTCTTACTTCCAAACTGCCATATCTCGCGAACGGATTGACCAATCCGCATAATTTCTGTTGCATCTGAAAGTAGAAACTCGCCCGATTACAACGGTATGCGTACTTTTCCCCTAGGCCGTTCTAATCATCGTTTCGAGCATCAGAACTGCGAAAATTTTGAGTTTCTCAAGCGTTTCTTATCTCCAAACTGCCATAACTCGCGAACGAATTGATCAATCCGCAAAATTTCTGTTGCATCTGAAAGTAGAAACTCGCCCGATTACAACGGTATGCGCACTTTTCCCCTAGGACGTTCTAGTTATTCGTGTCGAGCATCAGAACTGCGAAAATTCTGTGTTTCTCAAGCGTTTCTTACCTCCAAACTGCCACATCTCGCGAACGGATTGACCAATCCGCAAAATTTCTGTTGTATCTGAAAGTAGAAACTCGCCCGATTACAACGGTATGCGTACTTTTCCCCTAGGCCGTTCTAGTTATTCATTTCGAGCATCAGAACTGCGAAAATTTTGAGTTTCTCAAGCGTTACTTACTTCCAATCTGCCATATCTCGCGAACGGATTGACCCATCCGCAAAATTTCTGTTGCTTCTGAAAGTAGAAACTCTCCCGATTACAAGGGTATGCGCACTTTTCCCGTAGGCCGTTCTAATTATTCGTTTCGAGCATCAGAACTGCGAAAATTTTGATTTTCTCAAACGTTTCTTACTTCCAAACTGCCACATCTCGCAAACGGATTGACCAATCCGCAAAATTTCTGTTGTATCTGAAAGTAGAAACTCGCCCGATTACGACGGTATGTGTAGTTTTCCCCTAGGCCGTTCCAGTTATTCGTTTCGAGCATCAGAACTGCGAAAATTTTGAGTTTCTCAAGCGTTTCTTACTTCCAAACGGCCATATCTCGCGAACGGATTGACCAATCCGCAAAATTTCTGTTGCATCTGAAAGTAGAAACTCGCCCGATTACAACGGTATGCGTTCTTCTCCCCTAGGCCTTTCTAGTCATCGTTTCGAGCATCATAACTGCGAAAATTTTGAGTTTCTCAAGCGTTTCTTACCTCCAAACTGCCATATCTCGCGAACGGATTGATCAATCCGCAAAATTTCTGTTGCATCTGAAAGTAGAGACTCGCCCGTTTACAACGGTATGTGTAGTTTTCCCCTAGGCCGTTCCAGTTATTCGTTTCGAGCATCAGAACTGCGAAAATTTTGAGTTTCTCAAGCGTTTCTTACATCCAAACGGCCATATCACGCGAACGGATTGATCGATCCGCAAAATTTCTGTTGCATCTGAAAATAGAAACTCGCCCGATTACAACGGTATGCGCACTTTTCCCCTAGGCCGTTCTATTTATTCGTGTGGAGCATCAGAACTGCGAAAATTTTGAGTTTCTCAAGCGTTTCTTACCTCCAAACTGCCATATCTCGCGAACGGATTGACCAATCCGCAAAATTTCTGTTGCATCTGAAAGTAGAAACTCGCCCAATTACAACGGTAGGTGTAGTTTTCCCCTAGGCCGTTCTAGTTATTCGTTTCGAGCATCAGAACTGCGAAAATTTTGAGTTTCTCAAGCGTTTCTTACTTCCAAACGGCCATATCTCGCGAACGGATTGACCAATCCGCAAAATTTCTGTTGCATCTGAAAGTAGAAACTTGCCCGATTACAACGGTATGCGTACTTCTCCCCTAGGCCATTCTAGTCATACGTTTCGAGCATCAGAACTGCGAAACTTTTGAGTTTCTCAAGCGTTTCTTACTTCCAAACTGCCATATCTCGCGAACGGATTGACCAATCCGCAAAATTTCTGTTGCATCTGAAAGTAGAAACTCGCCCGATTACAACGGTATGCGCACTTTTCCCCTAGGCCGTTCTAGTTACTCGTGTCGAGCATCAGAACTGCAAAAATTTTGAGTTTCTCAAGCGTTTCTTACCTCCAAACTGCCACATCTCGCGATCGGATTGACCAATCCGCAAAATTTCTGTTGCATCTGAAAGTAGAAACTCGCCCGATTACAACGGTATGTGTAGTTTTCCCCTAGGCCGTTCCAGTTATTCGTTTCGAGCGTCAGAACTGCGAAAATTTTGAGTTTCTCAAGCTTTTCTTACCTCCAAACTGCCATATCTCGCGACCGGATTGACCAATCCGCAAAATTTCTATTGCATCTGAAAGTAGAAACTCGCCCGATTACAACGGTATGTGTAGTTTTCCCCTAGGCCGTTCTAGTTATTCGTTTCGAGCATCAGAACTGCGCAAATCTTGAGTTTCTCAAGCGTTTCTTACCTCCAAACTGCCATATCTCGCGAACGGATTGACCAATCCGCAATATTTCTGTTGCATCTGAAAGTAGAAACTCACCCGATTACAACGGTATGAGAAGTTTTCCCCTAGGCCGTTCTAGTTACTCGTGTCGAGCATCAGAACTGCGAAAATTTTGAGTTTCTCAAGCGTTTCTTACCTCCAAACTGCCATATCTCGCGAACGGTTAGACCAATCCGCAAAATTTCTGTTGCATCTGAAAGTAGAAACTCGCCCGATTACGACGGTATGTGTAGTTTTCGCCTAGGCCGTTCCAGTTCTTCGTTTCGAGCATCAGAACTGCGAAAATTTTGAGTTTCTGAAGCGTTTCTTACTTCCAAACTGCCATATCTCGCGAACGGATTGACCAATCCGCAAAATTTCTGTTGCTTCTGAAAGCAGAAACTCGCCCGATTACAACGGTATGCGCTCTTCTCCCCTAGGCCGTTCTAGTCATTCGTTTCGAGCATCAGAACTGCGAAAATTTTGAGTTTCTCAAGCGTTTCTTACCTCCAAACTGCCATATCTCGCGAACGGATTGACCAATCCGCAAAATTTCTGTTGCATCTGAAAGTAGAAACTCGCCCGATTACAACGGTATGTGTAGTTTTCCCCTAGGCCGTTCCAGTTATTCGTTTCGAGCATCAGAACTGCGAAAATTTTGAGTTTCTCAAGCGTTTCTTACATCCAAACTGCCATATCTCGCGAACGGATTGACCAATCCGCAAAATTTCTGTTGCTTCTGAAAGTAGAAACTCTCCCGATTACAATGGTATGCGCACTTTTCCCGTAGGCCGTTCTAATTATTCGTTTCGAGCATCAGAACTGCGAAAATTTTGATTTTCTCAAGCGTTTCTTACTTCCAAACTGCCACATCTCGCAAACGGATTGACCAATCCGCAAAATTTCTGTTGTATCTGAAAGTAGAAACTCGCCCGATTACGACGGTATGTGTAGTTTTCCCCTAGGCCGTTCCAGTTATTCGTTTCGAGCATCAGAACTGCGAAAATTTTGAGTTTCTCAAGCGTTTCTTACCTCCAAACTGCCATATCTCGCGAACGGTTAGACCAATCCGCAAAATTTCTGTTGCATCTGAAAGTAGAAACTCGCCCGATTACGACGGTATGTGTAGTTTTCGCCTAGGCCGTTCCAGTTCTTCGTTTCGAGCATCAGAACTGCGAAAATTTTGAGTTTCTGAAGCGTTTCTTACTTCCAAACTGCCATATCTCGCGAACGGATTGACCAATCCGCAAAATTTCTGTTGCATCTGAAAGCAGAAACTCGCCCGATTACAACGGTATGCGCTCTTCTCCCCTAGGCCGTTCTAGTCATTCGTTTCGAGCATCAGAACTGCGAAAATTTTGAGTTTCTCAAGCGTTTCTTACCTCCAAACTGCCATATCTCGCGAACGGATTGACCAATCCGCAAAATTTCTGTTGCATCTGAAAGTAGAAACTCGCCCGATTAAAACGGTATGTGTAGTTTTCCCCTAGGCCGTTCCAGTTATTCGTTTCGAGCATCAGAACTGCGAAAATTTTGAGTCTCTCAAGCGTTCTTACATCCAAACTGCCATATCTCGCGAACGGATTGACCGATCCGCAAAATTTCTGTTGCATCTGAAAGTAGAAACTCGCCCGATTACAACGGCATGCGCACTTTTCCCCTAGGCCGTTCTAGTTACTCGTGTCGAGCATCAGAACTGCGAAAATTTTGAGTTTCTCAAGCGTTTCTTACCTCCAAACTGCCATATCTCGCGAACGGTTTGACCAATCCGCAAAATTTCTGTTGCATCTGAAAGTAGAAACTCGCCCGATTACAACGGTAGGTGTAGTTTTCCCCTAGGCCGTTCTAGTTATTCGTTTCGAGCATCAGAACTGCGAAAATTTTGAGTTTCTCAAGCGTTTCTTACCTCCAAACTGCCATATCTCGCGAACGGATTGACCAATCCGCAAAATTTCTATTGCATCTGAAAGTAGAAACTCGCCCGATTACAACGGTATGTGTAGTTTTCCCCTAGGCCGTTCTAGTTATTCGTTTCGAGCATCAGAACTGCGCAAATCTTGAGTTTCTCGAGCGTTTCTTACGTCCAAACTGCCATATCTCGCGAACGGATTGACCAATCCGCAATATTTCTGTTGCATCTGAAAGTAGAAACTCACCCGATTACAACGGTATGTGTAGTCTTCCCCTAGGCCGTTCCAGTTATTCATTTCGAGCATCAGAACTGCGAAAATTTTGAGTTTCTCAAGCGTTTCTTACATCCAAACTGCCATATCTCGCGAACGGATTCACCAATCCGCAAAATTTCTGTTCCATCTGAAAGTAGAAACTCGCCCGATTACAACGGCATGCGTACTTTTCCCCTAGGCGGCTCTAGTTATTCGTTTCGAGCATCAGAACTGCGAAAATTTTGAGTTTCTCAAGCGTTTCTTACATCCAGACTGCCATATCTCGCGAATGGATTGACCGACCCGCAAAATTTCTGTTGTATCTGAAAGTAGAAACTCGCCCGATTACGACGGTATGTGTAGTTTTCCCCTAGGCCGTTCTAGTTATTCATTTCGAGCATCAGAACTGCGAAAATTTTGAGTTTCTCAAGCGTTACTTACTTCCAATCTGCCATATCTCGCGAACGGATTGACCCATCCGCAAAATTTCTGTTGCTTCTGAAAGTAGAAACTCTCCCGATTACAAGGGTATGCGCACTTTTCCCGTAGGCCGTTCTAATTATTCGTTTCGAGCATCAGAACTGCGAAAATTTTGATTTTCTCAAGCGTTTCTTACTTCCAAACTGCCACATCTCGCAAACGGATTGACCAATCCGCAAAATTTCTGTTGTATCTGAAAGTAGAAACTCGCCCGATTACGACGGTATGTGTAGTTTTCCCCTAGGCCGTTCCAGTTATTCGTTTCGAGCATCAGAACTGCGAAAATTTTGAGTTTCTCAAGCGTTTCTTACTTCCAAACGGCCATATCTCGCGAACGGATTGACCAATCCGCAAAATTTCTGTTGCATCTGAAAGTAGAAACTCGCCCGATTACAACGGTATGCGTTCTTCTCCCCTAGGCCTTTCTAGTCATCGTTTCGAGCATCATAACTGCGAAAATTTTGAGTTTCTCAAGCGTTTCTTACCTCCAAACTGCCATATCTCGCGAACGGATTGATCAATCCGCAAAATTTCTGTTGCATCTGAAAGTAGAGACTCGCCCGTTTACAACGGTATGTGTAGTTTTCCCCTAGGCCGTTCCAGTTATTCGTTTCGAGCATCAGAACTGCGAAAATTTTGAGTTTCTCAAGCGTTTCTTACATCCAAACGGCCATATCACGCGAACGGATTGATCGATCCGCAAAATTTCTGTTGCATCTGAAAATAGAAACTCGCCCGATTACAACGGTATGCGCACTTTTCCCCTAGGCCGTTCTATTTATTCGTGTGGAGCATCAGAACTGCGAAAATTTTGAGTTTCTCAAGCGTTTCTTACTTCCAAACGGCCATATCTCGCGAACGGATTGACCAATCCGCAAAATTTCTGTTGCATCTGAAAGTAGAAACTCGCCCGATTACAACGGTATGCGTACTTCTCCCCTAGGCCATTCTAGTCATACGTTTCGAGCATCAGAACTGCGAAACTTTTGAGTTTCTCAAGCGTTTCTTACTTCCAAACTGCCATATCTCGCGAACGGATTGATCAATCCGCAAAATTTCTGTTGCATCTGAAAGTGGAAACTCGCCCGATTACAACGGTATGCGCACTTTTCCCCTAGGCCGTTCTAGTTATTCGTTTCGAGCATCAGAACTGCGAAAATTTTGAGTTTCTCAAGCGTTTCTTACCTCCAAACTGCCACATCTCGCAAACGGATTGACCAATCCGCAAAATTTCTGTTGTATCTGAAAGTAGAAACTCGCCCGATTACGACGGTATGTGTAGTTTTCCCCTAGGCCGTTCCAGTTATTCGTTTCGAGCATCAGAACTGCGAAAATTTTGAGTTTCTCAAGCGTTTCTTACTTCCAAACGGCCATATCTCGCGAACGGATTGACCAATCCGCAAAATTTCTGTTGCATCTGAAAGTAGAAACTCGCCCAATTACAACGGTAGGTGTAGTTTTCCCCTAGGCCGTTCTAGTTATTCGTTTCGAGCATCAGAACTGCGAAAATTTTGAGTTTCTCAAGCGTTTCTTACTTCCAAACTGCCACATCTCGCGAACGGATCGACCAATCCGCAAAATTTCTGTTGCATCTGAAAGTAGAAACGCGCCCGATTACAACGGTATGCGCACTTTGCCCCTAGGCCGTTCTAGTTATTCGTGTCGAGCATCAGAACTCCGAAAATTTTGAGTTTCTCAAGCGTTTCTTACCTCCAAACTGCCATATCTCGCGAACGGATTGAACAATCCGCAAAATTTCTGTTGCATCTGAAAGTAGAAACTCGCCCGATTACAACGGTAGGTGTAGTTTTCCCCTAGGCCGTTCTAGTTATTCGTTTCGAGCATCAGAACTGCGAAAATTTTGAGTTTCTCAAGCGTTTCTTACTTCCAAACGGCCATATCTCGCGAACGGATTGACCAATCCGCAAAATTTCTGTTGCATCTGAAAGTAGAAACTCGCCCGATTACAACGGTATGCGTACTTCTCCCCTAGGCCGTTCTAGTCATACGTTTCGAGCATCAGAACTGCGAAACTTTTGAGTTTCTCAAGCGTTTCTTACTTCCAAACTGCCATATCTCGCGAACGGATTGATCAATCCGCAAAATTTCTGTTGCATCTGAAAGAGGAAACTCGCCCGATTACAACAGTATGCGCACTTTTCCCCTAGGCCGTTCTAGTTATTCGTTTCGAGCATCAGAACTGCGAAAATTTTGAGTTTCTCAAGCGTTTCTTACCTCCAAACTGACACATCTCGTAAACGGATTGACCAATCCACAAAATTTCTGTTGTATCTGAAAGTAGAAACTCGCCCAATTACAACGGTATGCGTACTTTTCCCCTAGGCCGTTCTAGTTATTCATTTCGAGCATCAGAACTGCGAAAATTTTGATTTTCTCAAGCGTTAGTTACCTCCAAACTGCCATACCTCGCGAACGGATTGACCAATCCGCAAAATTTCTGTTGCTTCTGAAAGTAGAAACTCTCCCGATTACAAGGGTATGCGCACTTTTCCCGTAGGCCGTTCTAATTATTCGTTTCGAGTATCAGAACTGCGAAAATTTTGATTTTCTCAAGCGTTTCTTACCTCCAAACTGCCACATCTCGCAAACGGATTGACCAAACCGCAAAATTTCTGTTGTATCTGAAAGTAGAAACTCGCCCGATTACGACGGTATGTGTAGTTTTCCCCTAGGCCGTTCCAGTTATTCGTTTCGAGCATCAGAACTGCGAAAATTTTGAGTTTCTCAAGCGTTTCTTACTTCCAAACGGCCATATCTCGCGAACGGATTGACCAATCCGCAAAATTTCTGTTGCATCTGAAAGTAGAAACTCGCCCGATTACAACGGTATGCGTTCTTCTCCCCTAGGCCGTTCTAGTCATCGTTTCGAGCATCATAACTGCGAAAATTTTGAGTTTCTCAAGCGTTTCTTACCTCCAAACTGCCATATCTCGCGAACGGATTGATCAATCCGCAAAATTTCTGTTGCATCTGAAAGTAGAGACTCGCCCGTTTACAACGGTATGCGCACTTTTCCCCTAGGCCGTTCTAGTTATTCGTGTGGAGCATCAGAACTGCGAAAATTTTGAGTTTCTCAACCGTTTCTTAACTTCAAACTGCCATATCTCGCGAACGGATTGACCAATCCGCAAAATTTCTGTTGCTTCTGAAAGCAGAAACTCGCCCGATTACAACGGTATGCGCTCTTCTCCCCTAGGCCTTTCTAGTCATTCGTTTCGAGCATCAGAACTGCGAAAATTTTGAGTTTCTCAAGCGTTTCTTACCTCCAAACTGCCATATCTCGCGAACGGATTGACCAATCCGCAAAATTTCTGTTGCATCTGAAAGTAGAAACTCGCCCGATTACAACGGTATGTGTAGTTTTCCCCTAGGCCGTTCCAGTTATTCGTTTCGAGCATCAGAACTGCGAAAATTTTGAGTTTCTCAAGCGTTTCTTACATCCAAACTGCCATATCTCGCGAACGGATTGACCAATCCGCAAAATTTCTGTTGCTTCTGAAAGTAGAAACTCTCCCGATTACAATGGTATGCGCACTTTTCCCGTAGGCCGTTCTAATTATTCGTTTCGAGCATCAGAACTGCGAAAATTTTGATTTTCTCAAGCGTTTCTTACTTCCAAACTGCCACATCTCGCAAACGGATTGACCAATCCGCAAAATTTCTGTTGTATCTGAAAGTAGAAACTCGCCCGATTACGACGGTATGTGTAGTTTTCCCCTAGGCCGTTCCAGTTATTCGTTTCGAGCATCAGAACTGCGAAAATTTTGAGTTTCTCAAGCGTTTCTTACCTCCAAACTGCCATATCTCGCGAACGGTTAGACCAATCCGCAAAATTTCTGTTGCATCTGAAAGTAGAAACTCGCCCGATTACGACGGTATGTGTAGTTTTCGCCTAGGCCGTTCCAGTTCTTCGTTTCGAGCATCAGAACTGCGAAAATTTTGAGTTTCTGAAGCGTTTCTTACTTCCAAACTGCCATATCTCGCGAACGGATTGACCAATCCGCAAAATTTCTGTTGCATCTGAAAGCAGAAACTCGCCCGATTACAACGGTATGCGCTCTTCTCCCCTAGGCCGTTCTAGTCATTCGTTTCGAGCATCAGAACTGCGAAAATTTTGAGTTTCTCAAGCGTTTCTTACCTCCAAACTGCCATATCTCGCGGACGGATTGACCAATCCGCAAAATTTCTGTTGCATCTGAAAGTAGAAACTCGCCCGATTAAAACGGTATGTGTAGTTTTCCCCTAGGCCGTTCCAGTTATTCGTTTCGAGCATCAGAACTGCGAAAATTTTGAGTCTCTCAAGCGTTTCTTACATCCAAACTGCCATATCTCGCGAACGGATTGACCGATCCGCAAAATTTCTGTTGCATCTGAAAGTAGAAACTCGCCCGATTACAACGGCATGCGCACTTTTCCCCTAGGCCGTTCTAGTTACTCGTGTCGAGCATCAGAACTGCGAAAATTTTGAGTTTCTCAAGCGTTTCTTACCTCCAAACTGCCATATCTCGCGAACGGTTTGACCAATCCGCAAAATTTCTGTTGCATCTGAAAGTAGAAACTCGCCCGATTACAACGGTAGGTGTAGTTTTCCCCTAGGCCGTTCTAGTTATTCGTTTCGAGCATCAGAACTGCGAAAATTTTGAGTTTCTCAAGCGTTTCTTACCTCCAAACTGCCATATCTCGCGAACGGATTGACCAATCCGCAAAATTTCTATTGCATCTGAAAGTAGAAACTCGCCCGATTACAACGGTATGTGTAGTTTTCCCCTAGGCCGTTCTAGTTATTCGTTTCGAGCATCAGAACTGCGCAAATCTTGAGTTTCTCGAGCGTTTCTTACGTCCAAACTGCCATATCTCGCGAACGGATTGACCAATCCGCAATATTTCTGTTGCATCTGAAAGTAGAAACTCACCCGATTACAACGGTATGTGTAGTCTTCCCCTAGGCCGTTCCAGTTATTCATTTCGAGCATCAGAACTGCGAAAATTTTGAGTTTCTCAAGCGTTTCTTACATCCAAACTGCCATATCTCGCGAACGGATTCACCAATCCGCAAAATTTCTGTTCCATCTGAAAGTAGAAACTCGCCCGATTACAACGGCATGCGTACTTTTCCCCTAGGCGGCTCTAGTTATTCGTTTCGAGCATCAGAACTGCGAAAATTTTGAGTTTCTCAAGCGTTTCTTACATCCAGACTGCCATATCTCGCGAATGGATTGACCGACCCGCAAAATTTCTGTTGTATCTGAAAGTAGAAACTCGCCCGATTACGACGGTATGTGTAGTTTTCCCCTAGGCCGTTCCAGTTATTCGTTTCGAGCATCAGAACTGCGAAAATTTTTAGTTTCTCAAGCGTTTCTTACTTCCAAACTGCCATATCTCGCGAACGGATTGACCAATCCGCATAATTTCTGTTGCATCTGAAAGTAGAAACTCGCCCGATTACAACGGTATGCGTACTTTTCCCCTAGGCCGTTCTAATCATCGTTTCGAGCATCAGAACTGCGAAAATTTTGAGTTTCTCAAGCGTTTCTTATCTCCAAACTGCCATAACTCGCGAACGAATTGATCAATCCGCAAAATTTCTGTTGCATCTGAAAGTAGAAACTCGCCCGATTACAACGGTATGCGCACTTTTCCCCTAGGACGTTCTAGTTATTCGTGTCGAGCATCAGAACTAAAAAATTCTGTGTTTCTCAAGCGTTTCTTACCTCCAAACTGCCACATCTCGCGAACGGATTGACCAATCCGCAAAATTTCTGTTGTATCTGAAAGTAGAAACTCGCCCGATTACAACGGTATGCGTACTTTTCCCCTAGGCCGTTCTAGTTATTCATTTCGAGCATCAGAACTGCGAAAATTTTGAGTTTCTCAAGCGTTACTTACTTCCAATCTGCCATATCTCGCGAACGGATTGACCCATCCGCAAAATTTCTGTTGCTTCTGAAAGTAGAAACTCTCCCGATTACAAGGGTATGCGCACTTTTCCCGTAGGCCGTTCTAATTATTCGTTTCGAGCATCAGAACTGCGAAAATTTTGATTTTCTCAAGCGTTTCTTACTTCCAAACTGCCACATCTCGCAAACGGATTGACCAATCCGCAAAATTTCTGTTGTATCTGAAAGTAGAAACTCGCCCGATTACGACGGTATGTGTAGTTTTCCCCTAGGCCGTTCCAGTTATTCGTTTCGAGCATCAGAACTGCGAAAATTTTGAGTTTCTCAAGCGTTTCTTACTTCCAAACGGCCATATCTCGCGAACGGATTGACCAATCCGCAAAATTTCTGTTGCATCTGAAAGTAGAAACTCGCCCGATTACAACGGTATGCGTTCTTCTCCCCTAGGCCTTTCTAGTCATCGTTTCGAGCATCATAACTGCGAAAATTTTGAGTTTCTCAAGCGTTTCTTACCTCCAAACTGCCATATCTCGCGAACGGATTGATCAATCCGCAAAATTTCTGTTGCATCTGAAAGTAGAGACTCGCCCGTTTACAACGGTATGTGTAGTTTTCCCCTAGGCCGTTCCAGTTATTCGTTTCGAGCATCAGAACTGCGAAAATTTTGAGTTTCTCAAGCGTTTCTTACATCCAAACGGCCATATCACGCGAACGGATTGATCGATCCGCAAAATTTCTGTTGCATCTGAAAATAGAAACTCGCCCGATTACAACGGTATGCGCACTTTTCCCCTAGGCCGTTCTATTTATTCGTGTGGAGCATCAGAACTGCGAAAATTTTGAGTTTCTCAAGCGTTTCTTACCTCCAAACTGCCATATCTCGCGAACGGATTGACCAATCCGCAAAATTTCTGTTGCATCTGAAAGTAGAAACTCGCCCAATTACAACGGTAGGTGTAGTTTTCCCCTAGGCCGTTCTAGTTATTCGTTTCGAGCATCAGAACTGCGAAAATTTTGAGTTTCTCAAGCGTTTCTTACTTCCAAACGGCCATATCTCGCGAACGGATTGACCAATCCGCAAAATTTCTGTTGCATCTGAAAGTAGAAACTCGCCCGATTACAACGGTATGCGTACTTCTCCCCTAGGCCATTCTAGTCATACGTTTCGAGCATCAGAACTGCGAAACTTTTGAGTTTCTCAAGCGTTTCTTACTTCCAAACTGCCATATCTCGCGAACGGATTGATCAATCCGCAAAATTTCTGTTGCATCTGAAAGTGGAAACTCGCCCGATTACAACGGTATGCGCACTTTTCCCCTAGGCCGTTCTAGTTATTCGTTTCGAGCATCAGAACTGCGAAAATTTTGAGTTTCTCAAGCGTTTCTTACCTCCAAACTGCCACATCTCGCAAACGGATTGACCAATCCGCAAAATTTCTGTTGTATCTGAAAGTAGAAACTCGCCCGATTACGACGGTATGTGTAGTTTTCCCCTAGGCCGTTCCAGTTATTCGTTTCGAGCATCAGAACTGCGAAAATTTTGAGTTTCTCAAGCGTTTCTTACTTCCAAACGGCCATATCTCGCGAACGGATTGACCAATCCGCAAAATTTCTGTTGCATCTGAAAGTAGAAACTCGCCCAATTACAACGGTAGGTGTAGTTTTCCCCTAGGCCGTTCTAGTTATTCGTTTCGAGCATCAGAACTGCGAAAATTTTGAGTTTCTCAAGCGTTTCTTACTTCCAAACTGCCACATCTCGCGAACGGATCGACCAATCCGCAAAATTTCTGTTGCATCTGAAAGTAGAAACGCGCCCGATTACAACGGTATGCGCACTTTGCCCCTAGGCCGTTCTAGTTATTCGTGTCGAGCATCAGAACTCCGAAAATTTTGAGTTTCTCAAGCGTTTCTTACCTCCAAACTGCCATATCTCGCGAACGGATTGAACAATCCGCAAAATTTCTGTTGCATCTGAAAGTAGAAACTCGCCCGATTACAACGGTAGGTGTAGTTTTCCCCTAGGCCGTTCTAGTTATTCGTTTCGAGCATCAGAACTGCGAAAATTTTGAGTTTCTCAAGCGTTTCTTACTTCCAAACGGCCATATCTCGCGAACGGATTGACCAATCCGCAAAATTTCTGTTGCATCTGAAAGTAGAAACTCGCCCGATTACAACGGTATGCGTACTTCTCCCCTAGGCCGTTCTAGTCATACGTTTCGAGCATCAGAACTGCGAAACTTTTGAGTTTCTCAAGCGTTTCTTACTTCCAAACTGCCATATCTCGCGAACGGATTGATCAATCCGCAAAATTTCTGTTGCATCTGAAAGAGGAAACTCGCCCGATTACAACAGTATGCGCACTTTTCCCCTAGGCCGTTCTAGTTATTCGTTTCGAGCATCAGAACTGCGAAAATTTTGAGTTTCTCAAGCGTTTCTTACCTCCAAACTGACACATCTCGTAAACGGATTGACCAATCCACAAAATTTCTGTTGTATCTGAAAGTAGAAACTCGCCCAATTACAACGGTATGCGTACTTTTCCCCTAGGCCGTTCTAGTTATTCATTTCGAGCATCAGAACTGCGAAAATTTTGATTTTCTCAAGCGTTAGTTACCTCCAAACTGCCATACCTCGCGAACGGATTGACCAATCCGCAAAATTTCTGTTGCTTCTGAAAGTAGAAACTCTCCCGATTACAAGGGTATGCGCACTTTTCCCGTAGGCCGTTCTAATTATTCGTTTCGAGTATCAGAACTGCGAAAATTTTGATTTTCTCAAGCGTTTCTTACCTCCAAACTGCCACATCTCGCAAACGGATTGACCAAACCGCAAAATTTCTGTTGTATCTGAAAGTAGAAACTCGCCCGATTACGACGGTATGTGTAGTTTTCCCCTAGGCCGTTCCAGTTATTCGTTTCGAGCATCAGAACTGCGAAAATTTTGAGTTTCTCAAGCGTTTCTTACTTCCAAACGGCCATATCTCGCGAACGGATTGACCAATCCGCAAAATTTCTGTTGCATCTGAAAGTAGAAACTCGCCCGATTACAACGGTATGCGTTCTTCTCCCCTAGGCCGTTCTAGTCATCGTTTCGAGCATCATAACTGCGAAAATTTTGAGTTTCTCAAGCGTTTCTTACCTCCAAACTGCCATATCTCGCGAACGGATTGATCAATCCGCAAAATTTCTGTTGCATCTGAAAGTAGAGACTCGCCCGTTTACAACGGTATGCGCACTTTTCCCCTAGGCCGTTCTAGTTATTCGTGTGGAGCATCAGAACTGCGAAAATTTTGAGTTTCTCAAGCGTTTCTTAACTTCAAACTGCCATATCTCGCGAACGGATTGACCAATCCTCAAAATTTCTGTTGCATCTGAAAGTAGAAACTCGCCCAATTACAACGGTAGGTGTAGTTTTCCCCTGGCCGTTCTAGTTATTCGTTTCGAGCATCAGAACTGCGACAATTTTGAGTTTCTCAAGCGTTTCTTACTTCCAAACTGCCACATCTCGCGAACGGATCGACCAATCCGCAAAATTTCTGTTGCATCTGAAAGTAGAAACGCGCCCGATTACAACGGTATGCGCACTTTGCCCCTAGGCCGTTCTAGTTATTCGTGTCGAGCATCAGAACTCCGAAAATTTTGAGTTTCTCAAGCGTTTCTTACCTCCAAACTGCCATATCTCGCGAACGGATTGACCAATCCGCAAAATTTCTGTTGCATCTGAAAGTAGAAACTCGCCCGATTACAACGGTAGGTGTAGTTTTCCCCTAGGCCGTTCTAGTTATTCGTTTCGAGCATCAGAACTCCGAAAATGTTGAGTTTCTCAAGCGTTTCTTCTCTCCAAACTGCCACATCTCGCAAACGGATTGACCAATCCGCAAAATTTCTGTTGTATCTGAAAGTAGAAACTCGCCCGATTACGACGGTATGTGTAGTTTTCCCCTAGGCCGTTCCAGTTATTCGTTTCGAGCATCAGAACTGCGAAAATTTTGAGTTTCTCAAGCGTTTCTTACCTCCAAACTGCCATATCTCGCGAACGGATTGATCAATCCGCAAAATTTCTGTTGCATCTGAAAGTAGAGACTCGCCCGTTTACAACGGTATGCGCACTTTTCCCGTAGGCCGTTCTAGTTATTCGTGTCGAGCATCAGAACTGCGAAAATTTTGAGTTTCTCAAGCGTTTCTTACCTCCAAACTGCCACATCTCGCGAACGGATTGACCAATCCGCAAAATTTCTGTTGCATCTGAAAGTAGAAACTCGCCCGATTACAACGGTATGCGTACTTCTCCCCTAGGCCGTTCTAGTCAGTCGTTTCGAGCATCAGAACTGCGAAAATTTTGAGTTTCTCAAGCGTTTCTTACCTCCAAACTGCCATATCTCGCGAACGGATTGAACAATCCGCAAAATTTCTATTGCATCTGAAAGTAGAAACTCGCCCGATTACAACGGTATGCGTACTTTTCCCCTAGGCCGCTCTAGTTACTCGTTTCGAGCATCAGAACTGCGAAAATTTTGAGTTTCTCAAGCGTTTCTTATCTCCAAACTGCCATAACTCGCGAACGGATTGATCAATCCGCAAAATTTCTGTTGCATCTGAAAGTAGAAACACGCCCGATTACAACGGTATGCGCACTTTTCCCCTAGGCCGTTCTAGTTATTCGTGTCGAGCATCAGAACTGCGAAAATTTTGAGTTTCTCAAGCGTTTCTTACCTCCAAACTGCCATATCTCGCGAACGGATTGACCAATCCGCAAAATTTCTGTTGCATCTGAAAGTAGAAACTCGCCCGATTACAACGGTAGGTGTAGTTTTCCCGTAGGCCGTTCTAGTTGTTCGTTTCGAGCATCAGAACTGCGCAAATCTTGAGTTTCTCAAGCGTTTCTTACCTCCAAACTGCCATATCTCGCGAACGGATTGACCAATCCGCAATATTTCTGTTGCATCTGAAAGTAGAAACTCACCCGATTACAACGGTATGTGTAGTTTTCCCCTAGGCCGTTCCAGTTATTCATTTCGAGCATCAGAACTGCGAAAATTTTGAGTTTCTCAAGCGTTTCTTACATCCAAACTGCCATATCTCGCGAACGGATTCACCAATCATCCAAAATTTCTGTTGCATCTGAAAGTAGAAACTCGTCCGATTACAACGGTATGCGTACTTCTCCCCTAGGCCGTTCTAGTCATTCGTTTCGAGCATCAGAACTGCGAAAATTTTGAGTTTCTCAAGCGTTTCTTACATCCAAACTGCCATATCTCGCGAACGGAGTCACCAATCATCCAAAATTTCTGTTGCATCTGAAAGTAGAAACTCGTCCGATTACAACGGTATGCGTACTTTTCCCCTAGGCCGCTCTAGTTACTCGTTTCGAGCATCAGAACTGCGAAAATTTTGAGTTTCTCAAGCGTTTCTTATCTCCAAACTGCCATAACTCGCGAACGGATTGATCAATCCGCAAAATTTCTGTTGCATCTGAAAGTAGAAACACGCCCGATTACAACGGTATGCGCACTTTTCCCCTAGGTCGTTCTAGTTATTCGTGTCGAGCATCAGAACTGCGAAAATTTTGAGTTTCTCAAGCGTTTCTTACCTCCAAACTGCCACATCTCGCGAACGGATTGACCGATCCGCAAAATTTCTGTTGCATCTGAAAGTAGAAACTCGCCCGATTACAACGGCATGCGCACTTTTCCCCTAGGCCGTTCTAGTTACTCGTGTCGAGCATCAGAACTGCGAAAATTTTGAGTTTCTCAAGCGTTTCTTACCTCCAAACTGCCATATCTCGCGAACGGATTGACCAATCCGCAAAATTTCTGTTGCATCTGAAAGTAGAAACTCGCCCGATTACAACGGTAGGTGTAGTTTTCCCCTAGGCCGTTCTAGTTATTCGTTTCGAGCATCAGAACTGCGAAAATTTTGAGTTTCTCAAGCGTTTCTTATCTCCAAACTGCCATAACTCGCGAACGGATTGATCAATCCGCAAAATTTCTGTTGCATCTGAATGTAGAAACTCGCCCGATTACAACGGTATGTGTAGTTTTCCCCTAGGCCGTTCCAGTTATTCGTTTCGAGCACCAGAACTGCGAAAATTTTGAGTTTCTCAAGCGTTTCTTACATCCAAACTGCCATATCTCGCGAACGGATTGACCGATCCGCAAAATTTCTGTTGCATCTGACAGTAGAAACTCGCCCGATTACAACGGCATGCGCACTTTTCCCCTAGGCCGTTCTAGTTACTCGTGTCGAGCATCAGAACTGCGAAAATTTTGAGTTTCTCAAGCGTTTCTTACCTCCAAACTGCCATATCTCGCGAACGGATTGACCAATCCGCAAAATTTCTGTTGCATCTGAAAGTAGAAACTCGCCCGATTACAACGGTTGGTGTAGTTTTCCCGTAGGCCGTTCTAGTTATTCGTTTCGAGCATCAGAACTGCGCAAATCTTGAGTTTCTCAAGCGATGCTTACCTCCAAACTGCCATATCTCGCGAACGGATTGACCAATCCGCAATATTTCTGTTGCATCTGAAAGTAGAAACTCACCCGATTACAACGGTATGTGTAGTTTTCCCCTAGGCCGTTCCAGTTATTCATTTCGAGCATCAGAACTGCGAAAATTTTGAGTTTCTCAAGCGTTTCTTACATCCAAACTGCCATATCTCGCGAACGGATTCACCAATCATCCAAAATTTCTGTTGCATCTGAAAGTAGAAACTCGTCCGATTACAACGGTATGCGTACTTTTCCCCTAGGTCGCTCTAGTTACTCGTTTCGAGCATCAGAACTGCGAAAATTTTGAGTTTCTCAAGCGTTTCTTACCTCCAAACTGCCACATCTCGCGAACGGATTGACCAATCCGCAAAATTTCTGTTGCATCTGAAAGTAGAAACTCGCCCGATTACAACGGTATGCGTACTTCTCCCGTAGGCCGTTCTAGTCAGTCGTTTCGAGCATCAGAACTGCGAAAATTTTGAGTTTCTCAAGCGTTTCTTACCTCCAAACTGCCATATCTCGCGAACGGATTGAACAATCCGCAAAATTTCTATTGCATCTGAAAGTAGAAACTCGCCCGATTACGACGGTATGTGTAGTTTTCGCCTAGGCCGTTCCAGTTATTCGTTTCGAGCATCAGAACTGCGAAAATTTTGAGTTTCTGAAGCGTTTCTTACTTCCAAACTGCCATATCTCGCGAACGGATTGACCAATCCGCAAAATTTCTGTTGCATCTGAAAGTAGAAACTCGCCCGATTACAACGGTATGCGCTCTTCTCCCCTAGGCCGTTCTAGTCATTCGTTTCGAGCATCAGAACTGCGAAAATTTTGAGTTTCTCAAGCGTTTCTTACCTCCAAACTGCCATATCTCGCGAACGGATTGACCAATCCGCAAAATTTCTGTTGCATCTGAAAGTAGAAACTCGCCCGATTACAACGGTAGGTGTAGTTTTCCCCTAGGACGTTCTAGTCAGTCGTTTCGAGCATCAGAACTGCGAAAATTTTGAGTTTCTCAAGCGTTTCTTACCTCCAAACTGCCATATCTCGCGAACGGATTGACCAATCCGCAAAATTTCTGTTGCATCTGAAAGTAGAAACTCGCCCGATTACAACGGTATGTGTAGTTTTCCCCTAGGCCGTTCCAGTTATTCGTTTCGAGCATCAGAACTGCGAAAATTTTGAGTTTCTCAAGCGTTTCTTACATCCAAACTGCCATATCTCGCGAACGGATTGACCGATCCGCAAAATTTCTGTTGCATCTGAAAGTAGAAACTCGCCCGATTACAACGGCATGCCCACTTTTCCCCTAGGCCGTTCTAGTTACTCGTGTCGAGCATCAGAACTGCGAAAATTTTGAGTTTCTCAAGCGTTTCTTACCTCCAAACTGCCATATCTCGCGAACGGATTGACCAATCCGCAAAATTTCTGTTGCATCTGAAAGTAGAAACTCGCCCGATTACAACGGTAGGTGTAGTTTTCCCCTAGGCCGTTCTAGTTATTCGTTTCGAGCATCAGAACTGCGAAAATTTTGAGTTTCTCAAGCGTTTCTTACCTCAAAACTGCCATATCTCGCGAACGGATTGACCAATCCGCAAAATTTCTGTTGCATCTGAAAGTAGAAACTCGCCCGATTACAACGGTATGCGTACTTTTCCCCTAGGCCGCTCTAGTTACTCGTTTGGAGCATCAGAACTGCGAAAATTTTGAGTTTCTCAAGCGTTTCTTATCTCCAAACTGCCATAACTCGCGAACGGATTGATCAATCCGCAAAATTTCTGTTGCATCTGAAAGTAGAAACTCGCCCGATTACAACGGTATGCGCACTTTTCCCCTAGGCCGTTCTAGTTATTCGTGTCGAGCATCAGAACTGCGAAAATTTTGAGTTTCTCAAGCGTTTCTTACCTCCAAACTGCCACATCTCGCGAACGGATTGACCAATCCGCAAAATTTCTGTTGCATCTGAAAGTAGAAACTCGCCCGATTACAACGGTATGCGTACTTCTCCCCTAGGCCGTTCTAGTCAGTCGTTTCGAGCATCAGAACTTCGAAAATTTTGAGTTTCTCAAGCGTTTCTTACCTCCAAACTGCCATATCTCGCGAACGGATTCACCAATCATCCAAAATTTCTGTTGCATCTGAAAGTAGAAACTCGTCCGATTACAACGGTATGCGTAATTTTCCCCTAGGCCGCTCTAGTTACTCGTTTCGAGCATCAGAACTGCGAAAATTTTGAGTTTCTCAAGCGTTTCTTATCTCCAAACTGCCATAACTCGCGAACGGATTGATCAATCCGCAAAATTTCTGTTGCATCTGAAAGTAGAAACTCGCCCGATTACAACGGTATGCGCACTTTTCCCCTAGGCCGTTCTAGTTATTCGTGTCGAGCATCAGAACTGCGAAAATTTTGAGTTTCTCAAGCGTTTCTTACCTCCAAACTGCCACATCTCGCAAACGGATTGACCAATCCGCAAAATTTCTGTTGCATCTGAAAGTAGAAACTCGCCCGATTACAACGGTATGCGTACTTCTCCCCTAGGCCGTTCTAGTCAGTCGTTTCGAGCATCAGAACTGCGAAAATTTTGAGTTTCTCAAGCGTTTCTTACCTCCAAACTGCCATATCTCGCGAACGGATTCACCAATCATCCAAAATTTCTGTTGCATCTGAAAGTAGAAACTCGTCCGATTACAACGGTATGCGTACTTTTCCCCTAGGCCGCTCTAGTTACTCGTTTCGAGCATCAGAACTGCGAAAATTTTGAGTTTCTCAAGCGTTTCTTATCTCCAAACTGCCATAACTCGCGAACGGATTGATCAATCTGCAAAATTTCTGTTGCATCTGAAAGTAGAAACTCGCCCGATTACAACGGTATGCGCACTTTTCCCCTAGGCCGTTCTAGTTATTCGTGTCGAGCATCAGAACTGCGAAAATTTTGAGTTTCTCAAGCGTTTCTTACCTCCAAACTGCCACATCTCGCGAACGGATTGACCAATCCGCAAAATTTCTGTTGCATCTGAAAGTAGAAACTCGCCCGATTACAACGGTATGCGTACTTCTCCCCTAGGCCGTTCTAGTCAGTCGTTTCGAGCATCAGAACTGCGAAAATTTTGAGTTTCTCAAGCGTTTCTTACCTCCAAACTGCCATATCTCGCGAACGGATTCACCAATCATCCAAAATTTCTGTTGCATCTGAAAGTAGAAACTCGTCCGATTACAACGGTATGCGTAATTTTCCCCTAGGCCGCTCTAGTTACTCGTTTCGAGCATCAGAACTGCGAAAATTTTGAGTTTCTCAAGCGTTTCTTATCTCCAAACTGCCATAACTCGCGAACGGATTGATCAATCCGCAAAATTTCTGTTGCATCTGAAAGTAGAAACTCGCCCGATTACAACGGTATGCGCACTTTTCCCCTAGGCCGTTCTAGTTATTCGTGTCGAGCATCAGAACTGCGAAAATTTTGAGTTTCTCAAGCGTTTCTTACCTCCAAACTGCCACATCTCGCAAACGGATTGACCAATCCGCAAAATTTCTGTTGCATCTGAAAGTAGAAACTCGCCCGATTACAACGGTATGCGTACTTCTCCCCTAGGCCGTTCTAGTCAGTCGTTTCGAGCATCAGAACTGCGAAAATTTTGAGTTTCTCAAGCGTTTCTTACCTCCAAACTACCATATCTCGCGAACGGATTCACCAATCATCCAAAATTTCTGTTGCATCTGAAAGTAGAAACTCGTCCGATTACAACGGTATGCGTAATTTTCCCCTAGGCCGCTCTAGTTACTCGTTTCGAGCATCAGAACTGCGAAAATTTTGAGTTTCTCAAGCGTTTCTTATCTCCAAACTGCCATAACTCGCGAACGGATTGATCAATCCGCAAAATTTCTGTTGCATCTGAAAGTAGAAACTCGCCCGATTACAACGGTATGCGCACTTTTCCCCTAGGCCGTTCTAGTTATTCGTGACGAGCATCAGAACTGCGAAAATTTTGAGTTTCTCAAGCGTTTCTTACCTCCAAACTGCCACATCTCGCAAACGGATTGACCAATCCGCAACATTTCTGTTGCATCTGAAAGTAGAAACACGCCCGATTACAACGGTATGCGTACTTCTCCCCTAGGCCGTTCTAGTCAGTCGTTTCGAGCATCAGAACTGCGAAAATTTTGAGTTTCTCAAGCGTTTCTTACCTCCAAACTGCCATATCTCGCGAACGGATTCACCAATCATCCAAAATTTCTGTTGCATCTGAAAGTAGAAACTCGTCCGATTACAACGGTATGCGTACTTTTCCCCTAGGCCGCTCTAGTTACTCGTTTCGAGCATCAGAACTGCGAAAATTTTGAGTTTCTCAAGCGTTTCTTATCTCCAAACTGCCATAACTCGCGAACGGATTGATCAATCCGCAAAATTTCTGTTGCATCTGAAAGTAGAAACTCGCCCGATTACAACGGTATGCGCACTTTTCCCCTAGGCCGTTCTAGTTATTCGTGTCGAGCATCAGAACTGCGAAAATTTTGAGTTTCTCAAGCGTTTCTTACCTCCAAACTGCCACATCTCGCGAACGGATTGACCAATCCGCAAAATTTCTGTTGCATCTGAAAGTAGAAACTCGCCCGATTACAACGGTATGCGTACTTCTCCCCTAGGCCGTTCTAGTCAGTCGTTTCGAGCATCAGAACTGCGAAAATTTTGAGTTTCTCAAGCGTTTCTTACCTCCAAACTGCCATATCTCGCGAACGGATTGAACAATCCGCAAAATTTCTATTGCATCTGAAAGTAGAAACTCGCCCGATTACGACTGTATGTGTAGTTTTCGCCTATGCCGTTCCAGTTATTCGTTTCGAGCATCAGAACTGCGAAAATTTTGAGTTTCTGAAGCGTTTCTTACTTCCAAACTGCCATATCTCGCGAACGGATTGACCAATCCGCAAACTTTCTGTTGCATCTGAAAGTAGAAACTCGCCCGATTACAACGGTATGCGCTCTTCTCCCCTAGGCCGTTCTAGTCATTCGTTTCGAGCATCAGAACTGCGAAAATTTTGAGTTTCTCAAGCGTTTCTTACCTCCAAACTGCCATATCTCGCGAACGGATTGACCAATCCGCAAAATTTCTGTTGCATCTGAAAGTTGAAACTCGCCCGATTACAACGGTATGTGTAGTTTTCCCCTAGGCCGTTCCAGTTATTCGTTTCGAGCATCAGAACTGCGAAAATTTTGAGTTTCTCAAGCGTTTCTTACATCCAAACTGCCATATCTCGCGAACGGATTGACCGATCCGCAAAATTTCTGTTGCATCTGAAAGTAGAAACTCGCCCGATTACAACGGCATGCGCACTTTTCCCCTAGGCCGTTCTAGTTACTCGTGTCGAGCATCAGAACTGCGAAAATTTTGAGTTTCTCAAGCGTTTCTTACCTCCAAACTGCCATATCTCGCGAACGGATTGACCAATACGCAAAATTTCTGTTGCATCTGAAAGTAGAAACTCGCCCGATTACAACGGTAGGTGTAGTTTTCCCCTAGGCCGTTCTAGTTATTCGTTTCGAGCATCAGAACTGCGAAAATTTTGAGTTTCTCAAGCGTTTCTTACCTCCAAACTGCCATATCTCGCGAACGGATTGACCAATCCGCAAAATTTCTGTTGCATCTGAAAGTAGAAACTCGCCCGATTACAACGGTATGTGTAGTTTTCCCCTAGGCCGGTCCAGTTATTCGTTTCGAGCATCAGAACTGCGAAAATTTTGAGTTTCTCAAGCGTTTCTTACATCCAAACTGCCATATCTCGCGAACGGATTGACCGATCCGCAAAATTTCTGTTGCATCTGAAAGTAGAAACTCGCCCGATTACAACGGTATGCGTAATTTTCCCCTAGGCCGCTCTAGTTACTCGTTTCGAGCATCAGAACTGCGAAAATTTTGAGTTTCTCAAGCGTTTCTTATCTCCAAACTGCCATAACTCGCGAACGGATTGATCAATCCGCAAAATTTCTGTTGCATCTGAAAGTAGAAACTCGCCCGATTACAACGGTATGCGCACTTTTCCCCTAGGCCGTTCTAGTTATTCGTGACGAGCATCAGAACTGCGAAAATTTTGAGTTTCTCAAGCGTTTCTTACCTCCAAACTGCCACATCTCGCAAACGGATTGACCAATCCGCAACATTTCTGTTGCATCTGAAAGTAGAAACTCGCCCGATTACAACGGTATGCGTACTTCTCCCCTAGGCCGTTCTAGTCAGTCGTTTCGAGCATCAGAACTGCGAAAATTTTGAGTTTCTCAAGCGTTTCTTACCTCCAAACTGCCATATCTCGCGAACGGATTCACCAATCATCCAAAATTTCTGTTGCATCTGAAAGTAGAAACTCGTCCGATTACAACGGTATGCGTACTTTTCCCCTAGGCCGCTCTAGTTACTCGTTTCGAGCATCAGAACTGCGAAAATTTTGAGTTTCTCAAGCGTTTCTTATCTCCAAACTGCCATAACTCGCGAACGGATTGATCAATCCGCAAAATTTCTGTTGCATCTGAAAGTAGAAACTCGCCCGATTACAACGGTATGCGCACTTTTCCCCTAGGCCGTTCTAGTTATTCGTGACGAGCATCAGAACTGCGAAAATTTTGAGTTTCTCAAGCGTTTCTTACCTCCAAACTGCCACATCTCGCAAACGGATTGACCAATCCGCAACATTTCTGTTGCATCTGAAAGTAGAAACTCGCCCGATTACAACGGTATGCGTACTTCTCCCCTAGGCCGTTCTAGTCAGTCGTTTCGAGCATCAGAACTGCGAAAATTTTGAGTTTCTCAAGCGTTTCTTACCTCCAAACTGCCATATCTCGCGAACGGATTCACCAATCATCCAAAATTTCTGTTGCATCTGAAAGTAGAAACTCGTCCGATTACAACGGTATGCGTACTTTTCCCCTAGGCCGCTCTAGTTACTCGTTTCGAGCATCAGAACTGCGAAAATTTTGAGTTTCTCAAGCGTTTCTTATCTCCAAACTGCCATAACTCGCGAACGGATTGATCAATCCGCAAAATTTCTGTTGCATCTGAAAGTAGAAACTCGCCCGATTACAACGGTATGCGCACTTTTCCCCTAGGCCGTTCTAGTTATTCGTGTCGAGCATCAGAACTGCGAAAATTTTGAGTTTCTCAAGCGTTTCTTACCTCCAAACTGCCACATCTCGCGAACGGATTGACCAATCCGCAAAATTTCTGTTGCATCTGAAAGTAGAAACTCGCCCGATTACAACGGTATGCGTACTTCTCCCCTAGGCCGTTCTAGTCAGTCGTTTCGAGCATCAGAACTGCGAAAATTTTGAGTTTCTCAAGCGTTTCTTACCTCCAAACTGCCATATCTCGCGAACGGATTGAACAATCCGCAAAATTTCTATTGCATCTGAAAGTAGAAACTCGCCCGATTACGACTGTATGTGTAGTTTTCGCCTATGCCGTTCCAGTTATTCGTTTCGAGCATCAGAACTGCGAAAATTTTGAGTTTCTGAAGCGTTTCTTACTTCCAAACTGCCATATCTCGCGAACGGATTGACCAATCCGCAAACTTTCTGTTGCATCTGAAAGTAGAAACTCGCCCGATTACAACGGTATGCGCTCTTCTCCCCTAGGCCGTTCTAGTCATTCGTTTCGAGCATCAGAACTGCGAAAATTTTGAGTTTCTCAAGCGTTTCTTACCTCCAAACTGCCATATCTCGCGAACGGATTGACCAATCCGCAAAATTTCTGTTGCATCTGAAAGTTGAAACTCGCCCGATTACAACGGTATGTGTAGTTTTCCCCTAGGCCGTTCCAGTTATTCGTTTCGAGCATCAGAACTGCGAAAATTTTGAGTTTCTCAAGCGTTTCTTACATCCAAACTGCCATATCTCGCGAACGGATTGACCGATCCGCAAAATTTCTGTTGCATCTGAAAGTAGAAACTCGCCCGATTACAACGGCATGCGCACTTTTCCCCTAGGCCGTTCTAGTTACTCGTGTCGAGCATCAGAACTGCGAAAATTTTGAATTTCTCAAGCGTTTCTTACCTCCAAACTGCCATATCTCGCGAACGGATTGACCAATACGCAAAATTTCTGTTGCATCTGAAAGTAGAAACTCGCCCGATTACAACGGTAGGTGTAGTTTTCCCCTAGGCCGTTCTAGTTATTCGTTTCGAGCATCAGAACTGCGAAAATTTTGAGTTTCTCAAGCGTTTCTTACCTCCAAACTGCCATATCTCGCGAACGGATTGACCAATCCGCAAAATTTCTGTTGCATCTGAAAGTAGAAACTCGCCCGATTACAACGGTATGTGTAGTTTTCCCCTAGGCCGTTCCAGTTATTCGTTTCGAGCATCAGAACTGCGAAAATTTTGAGTTTCTCAAGCGTTTCTTACATCCAAACTGCCATATCTCGCGAACGGATTGACCGATCCGCAAAATTTCTGTTGCATCTGAAAGTAGAAACTCGCCCGATTACAACGGCATGCGCACTTTTCCCCTAGGCCGTTCTAGTTACTCGTGTCGAGCATCAGAACTGCGAAAATTTTGAGTTTCTCAAGCGTTTCTTACCTCCAAACTGCCATATCTCGCGAACGGATTGACCAATCCGCAAAATTTCTGTTGCATCTGAAAGTAGAAACTCGCCCGATTACAACGGTTGGTGTAGTTTTCCCGTAGGCCGTTCTAGTTATTCGTTTCGAACATCAGAACTGCGCAAATCTTGAGTTTCTCAAGCGATGCTTACCTCCAAACTGCCATATCTCGCGAACGGATTGACCCATCCGCAATATTTCTGTTGCATCTGAAAGTAGAAACTCACCCGATTACAACGGTATGTGTAGTTTTCCCCTAGGCCGTTCCAGTTATTCATTTCGAGCATCAGAACTGCGAAAATTTTGAGTTTCTCAAGCGTTTCTTACATCCAAACTGCCATATCTCGCGAACGGATTCACCAATCATCCAAAATTTCTGTTGCATCTGAAAGTAGAAACCCGTCCGATTACAACGGTATGCGTACTTTTCCCCTAGGCCGCTCTAGTTACTCGTTTCGAGCATCAGAACTGCGAAAATTTTGAGTTTCTCAAGCGTTTCTTACCTCCAAACTGCCACATCTCGCGAACGGATTGACCAATCCGCAAAATTTCTGTTGCATCTGAAAGTAGAAACTCGCCCGATTACAACGGTATGCGTACTTCTCCCGTAGGCCGTTCTAGTCAGTCGTTTCGAGCATCAGAACTGCGAAAATTTTGAGTTTCTCAAGCGTTTCTTACATCCAAACTGCCATATCTCGCGAACGGATTGAACAATCCGCAAAATTTCTATTGCATCTGAAAGTAGAAACTCGCCCGATTACGACGGTATGTGTAGTTTTCGCCTAGGCCGTTCCAGTTATTCGTTTCGAGCATCAGAACTGCGAAAATTTTGAGTTTCTGAAGCGTTTCTTACTTCCAAACTGCCATATCTCGCGAACGGATTGACCAATCCGCAAAATTTCTGTTGCATCTGAAAGTAGAAACTCGCCCGATTACAACGGTATGCGCTCTTCTCCCCTAGGCCGTTCTAGTCATTCGTTTCGAGCATCAGAACTGCGAAAATTTTGAGTTTCTCAAGCGTTTCTTACCTCCAAACTGCCATATCTCGCGAACGGATTGACCAATCCGCAAAATTTCTGTTGCATCTGAAAGTAGAAACTCGCCCGATTACAACGGTTGGTGTAGTTTTCCCGTAGGCCGTTCTAGTTATTCGTTTCGAACATCAGAACTGCGCAAATCTTGAGTTTCTCAAGCGATGCTTACCTCCAAACTGCCATATCTCGCGAACGGATTGACCCATCCGCAATATTTCTGTTGCATCTGAAAGTAGAAACTCACCCGATTACAACGGTATGTGTAGTTTTCCCCTAGGCCGTTCCAGTTATTCATTTCGAGCATCAGAACTGCGAAAATTTTGAGTTTCTCAAGCGTTTCTTACATCCAAACTGCCATATCTCGCGAACGGATTCACCAATCATCCAAAATTTCTGTTGCATCTGAAAGTAGAAACCCGTCCGATTACAACGGTATGCGTACTTTTCCCCTAGGCCGCTCTAGTTACTCGTTTCGAGCATCAGAACTGCGAAAATTTTGAGTTTCTCAAGCGTTTCTTACCTCCAAACTGCCACATCTCGCGAACGGATTGACCAATCCGCAAAATTTCTGTTGCATCTGAAAGTAGAAACTCGCCCGATTACAACGGTATGCGTACTTCTCCCGTAGGCCGTTCTAGTCAGTCGTTTCGAGCATCAGAACTGCGAAAATTTTGAGTTTCTCAAGCGTTTCTTACATCCAAACTGCCATATCTCGCGAACGGATTGAACAATCCGCAAAATTTCTATTGCATCTGAAAGTAGAAACTCGCCCGATTACGACGGTATGTGTAGTTTTCGCCTAGGCCGTTCCAGTTATTCGTTTCGAGCATCAGAACTGCGAAAATTTTGAGTTTCTGAAGCGTTTCTTACTTCCAAACTGCCATATCTCGCGAACGGATTGACCAATCCGCAAAATTTCTGTTGCATCTGAAAGTAGAAACTCGCCCGATTACAACGGTATGCGCTCTTCTCCCCTAGGCCGTTCTAGTCATTCGTTTCGAGCATCAGAACTGCGAAAATTTTGAGTTTCTCAAGCGTTTCTTACCTCCAAACTGCCATATCTCGCGAACGGATTGACCAATCCGCAAAATTTCTGTTGCATCTGAAAGTAGAAACTCGCCCGATTACAACGGTATGCGTACTTTTCCCCTAGGCCGCTCTAGTTACTCGTTTCGAGCATCAGAACTGCGAAAATTTTGAGTTTCTCAAGCGTTTCTTATCTCCAAACTGCCATAACTCGCGAACGGATTGATCAATCCGCAAAATTTCTGTTGCATCTGAAAGTAGAAACTCGCCCGATTACAACGGTATGCGCACTTTTCCCCTAGGCCGTTCTAGTTATTCGTGTCGAGCATCAGAACTGCGAAAATTTTGAGTTTCTCAAGCGTTTCTTACCTCCAAACTGCCACATCTCGCGAACGGATTGACCAATCCGCAAAATTTCTGTTGCATCTGAAAGTAGAAACTCGCCCGATTACAACGGTATGCGTACTTCTCCCCTAGGCCGTTCTAGTCAGTCGTTTCGAGCATCAGAACTGCGAAAATTTTGAGTTTCTCAAGCGTTTCTTACCTCCAAACTGCCATATCTCGCGAACGGATTCACCAATCATCCAAAATTTCTGTTGCATCTGAAAGTAGAAACTCGTCCGATTACAACGGTATGCGTAATTTTCCCCTAGGCCGCTCTAGTTACTCGTTTCGAGCATCAGAACTGCGAAAATTTTGAGTTTCTCAAGCGTTTCTTATCTCCAAACTGCCATAACTCGCGAACGGATTGATCAATCCGCAAAATTTCTGTTGCATCTGAAAGTAGAAACTCGCCCGATTACAACGGTATGCGCACTTTTCCCCTAGGCCGTTCTAGTTATTCGTGTCGAGCATCAGAACTGCGAAAATTTTGAGTTTCTCAAGCGTTTCTTACCTCCAAACTGCCACATCTCGCAAACGGATTGACCAATCCGCAACATTTCTGTTGCATCTGAAAGTAGAAACTCGCCCGATTACAACGGTATGCGTACTTCTCCCCTAGGCCGTTCTAGTCAGTCGTTTCGAGCATCAGAACTGCGAAAATTTTGAGTTTCTCAAGCGTTTCTTACCTCCAAACTGCCATATCTCGCGAACGGATTCACCAATCATCCAAAATTTCTGTTGCATCTGAAAGTAGAAACTCGTCCGATTACAACGGTATGCGTACTTTTCCCCTAGGCCGCTCTAGTTACTCGTTTCGAGCATCAGAACTGCGAAAATTTTGAGTTTCTCAAGCGTTTCTTATCTCCAAACTGCCATAACTCGCGAACGGATTGATCAATCCGCAAAATTTCTGTTGCATCTGAAAGTAGAAACTCGCCCGATTACAACGGTATGCGCACTTTTCCCCTAGGCCGTTCTAGTTATTCGTGTCGAGCATCAGAACTGCGAAAATTTTGAGTTTCTCAAGCGTTTCTTACCTCCAAACTGCCACATCTCGCGAACGGATTGACCAATCCGCAAAATTTCTGTTGCATCTGAAAGTAGAAACTCGCCCGATTACAACGGTATGCGTACTTCTCCCCTAGGCCGTTCTAGTCAGTCGTTTCGAGCATCAGAACTGCGAAAATTTTGAGTTTCTCAAGCGTTTCTTACCTCCAAACTGCCATATCTCGCGAACGGATTGAACAATCCGCAAAATTTCTATTGCATCTGAAAGTAGAAACTCGCCCGATTACGACTGTATGTGTAGTTTTCGCCTATGCCGTTCCAGTTATTCGTTTCGAGCATCAGAACTGCGAAAATTTTGAGTTTCTGAAGCGTTTCTTACTTCCAAACTGCCATATCTCGCGAACGGATTGACCAATCCGCAAACTTTCTGTTGCATCTGAAAGTAGAAACTCGCCCGATTACAACGGTATGCGCTCTTCTCCCCTAGGCCGTTCTAGTCATTCGTTTCGAGCATCAGAACTGCGAAAATTTTGAGTTTCTCAAGCGTTTCTTACCTCCAAACTGCCATATCTCGCGAACGGATTGACCAATCCGCAAAATTTCTGTTGCATCTGAAAGTTGAAACTCGCCCGATTACAACGGTATGTGTAGTTTTCCCCTAGGCCGTTCCAGTTATTCGTTTCGAGCATCAGAACTGCGAAAATTTTGAGTTTCTCAAGCGTTTCTTACATCCAAACTGCCATATCTCGCGAACGGATTGACCGATCCGCAAAATTTCTGTTGCATCTGAAAGTAGAAACTCGCCCGATTACAACGGCATGCGCACTTTTCCCCTAGGCCGTTCTAGTTACTCGTGTCGAGCATCAGAACTGCGAAAATTTTGAGTTTCTCAAGCGTTTCTTACCTCCAAACTGCCATATCTCGCGAACGGATTGACCAATACGCAAAATTTCTGTTGCATCTGAAAGTAGAAACTCGCCCGATTACAACGGTAGGTGTAGTTTTCCCCTAGGCCGTTCTAGTTATTCGTTTCGAGCATCAGAACTGCGAAAATTTTGAGTTTCTCAAGCGTTTCTTACCTCCAAACTGCCATATCTCGCGAACGGATTGACCAATCCGCAAAATTTCTGTTGCATCTGAAAGTAGAAACTCGCCCGATTACAACGGTATGTGTAGTTTTCCCCTAGGCCGTTCCAGTTATTCGTTTCGAGCATCAGAACTGCGAAAATTTTGAGTTTCTCAAGCGTTTCTTACATCCAAACTGCCATATCTCGCGAACGGATTGACCGATCCGCAAAATTTCTGTTGCATCTGAAAGTAGAAACTCGCCCGATTACAACGGCATGCGCACTTTTCCCCTAGGCCGTTCTAGTTACTCGTGTCGAGCATCAGAACTGCGAAAATTTTGAGTTTCTCAAGCGTTTCTTACCTCCAAACTGCCATATCTCGCGAACGGATTGACCAATCCGCAAAATTTCTGTTGCATCTGAAAGTAGAAACTCGCCCGATTACAACGGTTGGTGTAGTTTTCCCGTAGGCCGTTCTAGTTATTCGTTTCGAACATCAGAACTGCGCAAATCTTGAGTTTCTCAAGCGATGCTTACCTCCAAACTGCCATATCTCGCGAACGGATTGACCCATCCGCAATATTTCTGTTGCATCTGAAAGTAGAAACTCACCCGATTACAACGGTATGTGTAGTTTTCCCCTAGGCCGTTCCAGTTATTCATTTCGAGCATCAGAACTGCGAAAATTTTGAGTTTCTCAAGCGTTTCTTACATCCAAACTGCCATATCTCGCGAACGGATTCACCAATCATCCAAAATTTCTGTTGCATCTGAAAGTAGAAACCCGTCCGATTACAACGGTATGCGTACTTTTCCCCTAGGCCGCTCTAGTTACTCGTTTCGAGCATCAGAACTGCGAAAATTTTGAGTTTCTCAAGCGTTTCTTACCTCCAAACTGCCACATCTCGCGAACGGATTGACCAATCCGCAAAATTTCTGTTGCATCTGAAAGTAGAAACTCGCCCGATTACAACGGTATGCGTACTTCTCCCGTAGGCCGTTCTAGTCAGTCGTTTCGAGCATCAGAACTGCGAAAATTTTGAGTTTCTCAAGCGTTTCTTACATCCAAACTGCCATATCTCGCGAACGGATTGAACAATCCGCAAAATTTCTATTGCATCTGAAAGTAGAAACTCGCCCGATTACGACGGTATGTGTAGTTTTCGCCTAGGCCGTTCCAGTTATTCGTTTCGAGCATCAGAACTGCGAAAATTTTGAGTTTCTGAAGCGTTTCTTACTTCCAAACTGCCATATCTCGCGAACGGATTGACCAATCCGCAAAATTTCTGTTGCATCTGAAAGTAGAAACTCGCCCGATTACAACGGTATGCGCTCTTCTCCCCTAGGCCGTTCTAGTCATTCGTTTCGAGCATCAGAACTGCGAAAATTTTGAGTTTCTCAAGCGTTTCTTACCTCCAAACTGCCATATCTCGCGAACGGATTGACCAATCCGCAAAATTTCTGTTGCATCTGAAAGTAGAAACTCGCCCGATTACAACGGTTGGTGTAGTTTTCCCGTAGGCCGTTCTAGTTATTCGTTTCGAACATCAGAACTGCGCAAATCTTGAGTTTCTCAAGCGATGCTTACCTCCAAACTGCCATATCTCGCGAACGGATTGACCCATCCGCAATATTTCTGTTGCATCTGAAAGTAGAAACTCACCCGATTACAACGGTATGTGTAGTTTTCCCCTAGGCCGTTCCAGTTATTCATTTCGAGCATCAGAACTGCGAAAATTTTGAGTTTCTCAAGCGTTTCTTACATCCAAACTGCCATATCTCGCGAACGGATTCACCAATCATCCAAAATTTCTGTTGCATCTGAAAGTAGAAACCCGTCCGATTACAACGGTATGCGTACTTTTCCCCTAGGCCGCTCTAGTTACTCGTTTCGAGCATCAGAACTGCGAAAATTTTGAGTTTCTCAAGCGTTTCTTACCTCCAAACTGCCACATCTCGCGAACGGATTGACCAATCCGCAAAATTTCTGTTGCATCTGAAAGTAGAAACTCGCCCGATTACAACGGTATGCGTACTTCTCCCGTAGGCCGTTCTAGTCAGTCGTTTCGAGCATCAGAACTGCGAAAATTTTGAGTTTCTCAAGCGTTTCTTACATCCAAACTGCCATATCTCGCGAACGGATTGAACAATCCGCAAAATTTCTATTGCATCTGAAAGTAGAAACTCGCCCGATTACGACGGTATGTGTAGTTTTCGCCTAGGCCGTTCCAGTTATTCGTTTCGAGCATCAGAACTGCGAAAATTTTGAGTTTCTGAAGCGTTTCTTACTTCCAAACTGCCATATCTCGCGAACGGATTGACCAATCCGCAAAATTTCTGTTGCATCTGAAAGTAGAAACTCGCCCGATTACAACGGTATGCGCTCTTCTCCCCTAGGCCGTTCTAGTCATTCGTTTCGAGCATCAGAACTGCGAAAATTTTGAGTTTCTCAAGCGTTTCTTACCTCCAAACTGCCATATCTCGCGAACGGATTGACCAATCCGCAAAATTTCTGTTGCATCTGAAAGTAGAAACTCGCCCGATTACAACGGTATGCGTACTTTTCCCCTAGGCCGCTCTAGTTACTCGTTTCGAGCATCAGAACTGCGAAAATTTTGAGTTTCTCAAGCGTTTCTTATCTCCAAACTGCCATAACTCGCGAACGGATTGATCAATCCGCAAAATTTCTGTTGCATCTGAAAGTAGAAACTCGCCCGATTACAACGGTATGCGCACTTTTCCCCTAGGCCGTTCTAGTTATTCGTGTCGAGCATCAGAACTGCGAAAATTTTGAGTTTCTCAAGCGTTTCTTACCTCCAAACTGCCACATCTCGCGAACGGATTGACCAATCCGCAAAATTTCTGTTGCATCTGAAAGTAGAAACTCGCCCGATTACAACGGTATGCGTACTTCTCCCCTAGGCCGTTCTAGTCAGTCGTTTCGAGCATCAGAACTGCGAAAATTTTGAGTTTCTCAAGCGTTTCTTACCTCCAAACTGCCATATCTCGCGAACGGATTCACCAATCATCCAAAATTTCTGTTGCATCTGAAAGTAGAAACTCGTCCGATTACAACGGTATGCGTAATTTTCCCCTAGGCCGCTCTAGTTACTCGTTTCGAGCATCAGAACTGCGAAAATTTTGAGTTTCTCAAGCGTTTCTTATCTCCAAACTGCCATAACTCGCGAACGGATTGATCAATCCGCAAAATTTCTGTTGCATCTGAAAGTAGAAACTCGCCCGATTACAACGGTATGCGCACTTTTCCCCTAGGCCGTTCTAGTTATTCGTGTCGAGCATCAGAACTGCGAAAATTTTGAGTTTCTCAAGCGTTTCTTACCTCCAAACTGCCACATCTCGCAAACGGATTGACCAATCCGCAAAATTTCTGTTGCATCTGAAAGTAGAAACTCGCCCGATTACAACGGTATGCGTACTTCTCCCCTAGGCCGTTCTAGTCAGTCGTTTCGAGCATCAGAACTGCGAAAATTTTGAGTTTCTCAAGCGTTTCTTACCTCCAAACTGCCATATCTCGCGAACGGATTCACCAATCATCCAAAATTTCTGTTGCATCTGAAAGTAGAAACTCGTCCGATTACAACGGTATGCGTACTTTTCCCCTAGGCCGCTCTAGTTACTCGTTTCGAGCATCAGAACTGCGAAAATTTTGAGTTTCTCAAGCGTTTCTTATCTCCAAACTGCCATAACTCGCGAACGGATTGATCAATCCGCAAAATTTCTGTTGCACCTGAAAGTAGAAACTCGCCCGATTACAACGGTATGCGCACTTTTCCCCTAGGCCGTTCTAGTTATTCGTGTCGAGCATCAGAACTGCGAAAATTTTGAGTTTCTCAAGCGTTTCTTACCTCCAAACTGCCACATCTCGCGAACGGATTGACCAATCCGCAAAATTTCTGTTGCATCTGAAAGTAGAAACTCGCCCGATTACAACGGTATGCGTACTTCTCCCCTAGGCCGTTCTAGTCAGTCGTTTCGAGCATCAGAACTGCGAAAATTTTGAGTTTCTCAAGCGTTTCTTACCTCCAAACTGCCATATCTCGCGAACGGATTGAACAATCCGCAAAATTTCTATTGCATCTGAAAGTAGAAACTCGCCCGATTACGACGGTATGTGTAGTTTTCGCCTAGGCCGTTCCAGTTATTCGTTTCGAGCATCAGAACTGCGAAAATTTTGAGTTTCTGAAGCGTTTCTTACTTCCAAACTGCCATATCTCGCGAACGGATTGACCAATCCGCAAAATTTCTGTTGCATCTGAAAGTAGAAACTCGCCCGATTACAACGGTATGTGTAGTTTTCCCCTAGGCCGTTCCAGTTATTCGTTTCGAGCATCAGAACTGCGAAAATTTTGAGTTTCTCAAACGTTTCTTACATCCAAACTGCCATATCTCGCGAACGGATTGACCGATCCGCAAAATTTCTGTTGCATCTGAAAGTAGAAACTCGCCCGATTACAACGGCATGCGCACTTTTCCCCTAGGCCGTTCTAGTTACTCGTGTCGAGCATCAGAACTGCGAAAATTTTGAGTTTCTCAAGCGTTTCTTACCTCCAAACTGCCATATCTCGCGAACGGATTGACCAATCCGCAAAATTTCTGTTGCATCTGAAAGTAGAAACTCGCCCGATTACAACGGTAGGTGTAGTTTTCCCCTAGGCCGTTCTAGTTATTCGTTTCGAGCATCAGAACTGCGAAAATTTTGAATTTCTCAAGCGTTTCTTACCTCCAAACTGCCATATCTCCCGAACGGATTGACCAATCCGCAAAATTTCTATTGCATCTGAAAGTAGAAACTCGCCCGATTACAACGGTATGTGTAGTTTTCCCCTAGGCCGTTCTAGTTATTCGTTTCGAGCATCAGAACTGCGCAAATCTTGAGTTTCTCAAGCGTTTCTTACCTCCAAACTTCCATATCTCGCGAACGGATTGACCGATCCGCAAAATTTCTGTTGCATCTGAAAGTACAAACTCGCCCGATTACAACGGCATGCGCACTTTTCCCCTAGGCCGTTCTAGTTACTCGTGTCGAGCATCAGAACTGCGAAAATTTTGAGTTTCTCAAGCGTTTCTTACCTCCAAACTGCCATATCTCGCGAAAGGATTGACCAATCCGCAAAATTTCTGTTGCATCTGAAAGTAGAAACTCGCCCGATTACAACGGTATGCGCACTTTTCCCCTAGGCCGTTCTAGTTATTCGTGTCGAGCATCAGAACTGCGAAAATTTTGAGTTTCTCAA
The DNA here is from genome assembly GCF_051014685.1 of Ptiloglossa arizonensis. Lineage (NCBI taxonomy): Eukaryota > Metazoa > Arthropoda > Insecta > Hymenoptera > Colletidae > Ptiloglossa > Ptiloglossa arizonensis. The sequence goes on from NW_027478502.1 coordinate 688,278, forward strand.
GCGTTTCTTACCTCCAAACTGCCACATCTCGCGAACGGATTGACCAATCCGCAAAATTTCTGTTGCATCTGAAAGTAGAAACTCGCCCGATTACAACGGTATGCGTACTTCTCCCCTAGGCCGTTCTAGTCAGTCGTTTCGAGCATCAGAACTGCGAAAATTTTGAGTTTCTCAAGCATTTCTTACCTCCAAACTGCCATATCTCGCGAACGGATTGAACAATCCGCAAAATTTCTATTGCATCTGAAAGTAGAAACTCGCCCGATTACGACGGTATGTGTAGTTTTCGACTAGGCCGTTCCAGTTATTCGTTTCGAGCATCAGAACTGCGAAAATTTTGAGTTTCTCAAGTGTTTCTTACTTCCAAACTGCCATATCTCGCGAACGGATGACCAATCCGCAAAATTTCTGTTGCATCTGAAAGTAGAAACTCGCCCGATTACAACGGTATGCGTACTTCTCCCCTAGGCCGTTCTAGTCAGTCGTTTCGAGCATCAGAACTGCGAAAATTTTGAGTTTCTCAAGCGTTTCTTACCTCCAAACTGCCATATCTCGCGAACGGATTGAACAATCCGCAAAATTTCTATTGCATCTGAAAGTAGAAACTCGCCCGATTACGACGGTATGTGTAGTTTTCCCCTAGGCCGTTCCAGTTATTCGTTTCGAGCATCAGAACTGCGAAAATTTTGAGTTTCTCAAGCGTTTCTTACATCCAAACTGCCATATCTCGCGAATGGATTGACCGATCCGCAAAATTTCTGTTGTATCTGAAAGTAGAAACTCGCCCGATTACGACGGTATGTGTAGTTTTCCCCTAGGCCGTTCCAGTTATTCGTTTCGAGCATCAGAACTGCGAAAATTTTTAGTTTCTCAAGCGTTTCTTACTTCCAAACTGCCATATCTCGCGAACGGATTGACCAATCCGCATAATTTCTGTTGCATCTGAAAGTAGAAACTCGCCCGATTACAACGGTATGCGTACTTCTCCACTAGGCCGTTCTAGTCATCGTTTCGAGCATCAGAACTGCGAAAATTTTGAGTTTCTCAAGCGTTTCTTATTTCCAAACTGCCATAACTCGCGAACGGATTGATCAATCCGCAAAATTTCTGTTGCATCTGAAAGTAGAAACTCGCCCGATTACAACGGTATGCGCACTTTTCCCCTAGGCCGTTCTAGTTACTCGTGTCGAGCATCAGAACTGCGAAAATTTTGAGTTTCTCAAGCGTTTCTTACCTCCAAACTGCCACATCTCGCGAACGGATTGACCAATCCGCAAAATTTCTGTTGCATCTGAAAGTAGAAACTCGCCCGATTACAACGGTAGGTGTAGTTTTCCCCTAGGCCGTTCTAGTTATTCGTTTCGAGCATCAGAACTGCGAAAATTTTGAGTTTCTCAAGCGTTTCTTACCTCCAAACTGCTATATCTCGCGAACGGATTGACCAATCCGCAAAATTTCTATTGCATCTGAAAGTAGAAACTAGCCCGATTACAACGGTATGTGTAGTTTTCCCCTAGGCCGTTCTAGTTATTCGTTTCGAGCATCAGAACTGCGCAAATCTTGAGTTTCTCAAGCGTTTCTTACCTCCAAACTGCCATATCTCGCGAACGGATTGACCAGTCCGCAATATTTCTGTTGCATCTGAAAGTAGAAACTCACCCGATTACAACGGTATGTGTAGTTTTCCCCTAGGCCGTTCCAGTTATTCGTTTCGAGCATCAGAACTGCGAAAATTTTGAGTTTCTCAAGCGTTTCTTACATCCAAACTGCCATATCTCGCGAACGGATTGACCGATCCGCAAAATTTCTGTTGCATCTGAAAGTAGAAACTCGCCCGATTACAACGGCATGCGCACTTTTCCCCTAGGCCGTTCTAGTTACTCGTGTCGAGCATCAGAACTGCGAAAATTTTGAGTTTCTCAAGCGATTCTTACCTCCAACCTGCCATATCTCGCGAACGGATTGACCAATCCGCAAAATTTCAGTTGCATCTGAAAGTAGAAACTCGCCCGATTACAACGGTAGGTGTAGTTTTCCCCTAGGCCGTTCTAGTTATTCGTTTCGAGCATCAGAACTGCGAAAATTTTGAGTTTCTCAAGCGTTTCTTACCTCCAAACTGCCATATCTCGCGAACGGATTGACCAATCCGCAAAATTTCTGTTGCATCTGAAAGTAGAAACTCGCCCGATTACAACCGTATGCGTACTTCTCCCCAAGGCCTTTCTAGTCAGTCGTTTCGAGCATCAGAACTGCGAAAATTTTGAGTTTCTCAAGCGTTTCTTACCTCCAAACTGCCATATCTCGCGAACGGATTGAACAATCCGCAAAATTTCTGTTGCATCTGAAAGTAGAAACTCGCCCGATTACAACGGTATGCGTACATCTCCCCTAGGCTGTTCTAGTCAGTCGTTTCGAGCATCAGAACTGCGAAAATTTTGAGTTTCTGAAGCGTTTCTTACTTCCAAACTGCCATATCTCGCGAACGGATTGACCAATCCGCAAAATTTCTGTTGCATCTGAAAGTAGAAACTCGCCCGATTACAACGGTATGCGCTCTTCTCCCCTAGGCCGTTCTAGTCATTCGTTTCGAGCATCAGAACTGCGAATATTTTGAGTTTCTCAAGCGTTTCTTACCTCCAAACTGCCATATCTCGCGAACGGATTGACCAGTCCGCAATATTTCTGTTGCATCTGAAAGTAGAAACTCACCCGATTACAACGGTATGTGTAGTTTTCCCCTAGGCCGTTCCAGTTATTCGTTTCGAGCATCAGAACTGCGAAAATTTTGAGTTTCTCAAGCGTTTCTTACATCCAAACTGCCATATCTCGCGAACGGATTGACCGATCCGCAAAATTTCTGTTGCATCTGAAAGTAGAAACTCGCCCGATTACAACGGCATGCGCACTTTTCCCCTAGGCCGTTCTAGTTACTCGTGTCGAGCATCAGAACTGCGAAAATTTTGAGTTTCTCAAGCGATTCTTACCTCCAACCTGCCATATCTCGCGAACGGATTGACCAATCCGCAAAATTTCAGTTGCATCTGAAAGTAGAAACTCGCCCGATTACAACGGTAGGTGTAGTTTTCCCCTAGGCCGTTCTAGTTATTCGTTTCGAGCATCAGAACTGCGAAAATTTTGAGTTTCTCAAGCGTTTCTTACCTCCAAACTGCCATATCTCGCGAACGGATTGACCAATCCGCAAAATTTCTGTTGCATCTGAAAGTAGAAACTCGCCCGATTACAACCGTATGCGTACTTCTCCCCAAGGCCTTTCTAGTCAGTCGTTTCGAGCATCAGAACTGCGAAAATTTTGAGTTTCTCAAGCGTTTCTTACCTCCAAACTGCCATATCTCGCGAACGGATTGAACAATCCGCAAAATTTCTGTTGCATCTGAAAGTAGAAACTCGCCCGATTACAACGGTATGCGTACATCTCCCCTAGGCTGTTCTAGTCAGTCGTTTCGAGCATCAGAACTGCGAAAATTTTGAGTTTCTGAAGCGTTTCTTACTTCCAAACTGCCATATCTCGCGAACGGATTGACCAATCCGCAAAATTTCTGTTGCATCTGAAAGTAGAAACTCGCCCGATTACAACGGTATGCGCTCTTCTCCCCTAGGCCGTTCTAGTCATTCGTTTCGAGCATCAGAACTGCGAATATTTTGAGTTTCTCAAGCGTTTCTTACCTCCAAACTGCCATATCTCGCGAACGGATTGACCAATCCGCAAAATTTCTGTTGCATCTGAAAGTAGAAACTCGCCCGATTACAACGGTATGTGTAGTTTTCCCCTAGGCCGTTCCAGTTATTCGTTTCGAGCATCAGAACTGCGAAAATTTTGAGTTTCTCAAGCGTTTCTTACATCCAAACTGCCATATCTCGCGAACGGATTGACCGATCCGCAAAATTTCTGTTGCATCTGAAAGTAGAAACTCGCCCGATTACAACGGCATGCGCACTTTTCCCCTAGGCCGTTCTAGTTACTCGTGTCGAGCATCAGAACTGCGAAAATTTTGAGTTTCTCAAGCGTTTCTTACCTCCAAACTGCCATATCTCGCGAACGGATTGACCAATCCGCAAAATTTCTATTGCATCTGAAAGTAGAAACTCGCCCGATTACAACGGTATGTGTAGTTTTCCCCTAGGCCGTTCTAGTTATTCGTTTCGAGCATCAGAACTGCGCAAATCTTGAGTTTCTCAAGCGTTTCTTACCTCCAAACTTCCATATCTCGCGAACGGATTGACCGATCCGCAAAATTTCTGTTGCATCTGAAAGTACAAACTCGCCCGATTACAACGGCATTCGCACTTTTCCCCTAGGCCGTTCTAGTTACTCGTGTCGAGCATCAGAACTGCGAAAATTTTGAGTTTCTCAAGCGTTTCTTACCTCCAAACTGCCATATCTCGCGAAAGGATTGACCAATCCGCAAAATTTCTGTTGCATCTGAAAGTAGAAACTCGCCCGATTACAACGGTAGGTGTAGTTTTCCCCTAGGCCGTTCTAGTTATTCGTTTCGAGCATCAGAACTGCGAAAATTTTGAGTTTCTCAAGCGTTCCTTACCTCCAAACTGCCATATCTCGCGAACGGATTGACCAATCCGCAAAATTTCTATTGCATCTGAAAGTAGAAACTCGCCCGATTACAACGGTATGTGTAGTTTTCCCCTAGGCCGTTCTAGTTATTCGTTTCGAGCATCAGAACTGCGCAAATCTTGAGTTTCTCAAGCGTTTCTTACCTCCAAACTGCCATATCTCGCGAACGGATTGACCAATCCGCAATATTTCTGTTGCATCTGAAAGTAGAAACTCACCCGATTACAACGGTATGTGTAGTTTTCCCCTAGGCCGCTCCAGTTACTCGTGTCGAGCATCAGAACTGCGAAAATTTTGAGTTTCTCAAGCGTTTCTTACATCCAAACTGCCACATCTCGCGAACGGATTGACCAATCCGCAAAATTTCTGTTGCATCTGAAAGTAGAAACTCGCCCGATTACAACGGTATGCGTACTTCTCCCCTAGGCCGTTCTAGTCAGTCGTTTCGAGCATCAGAACTGCGAAAATTTTGAGTTTCTCAAGCGTTTCTTACCTCCAAACTGCCATATCTCGCGAACGGATTGAACAATCCGCAAAATTCCTATTGCATCTGAAAGTAGAAACTCGCCCCGATTACGACGGTATGTGTAGTTTTCGCCTAGGCCGTTCCAGTTATTCGTTTCGAGCATCAGAACTGCGAAAATTTTGAGTTTCTCAAGCGTTTCTTACTTCCAAACTGCCATATCTCGCGAACGAATGACCAATCCGCAAAATTTCTGTTGCATCTGAAAGTAGAAACTCGCCCGATTACAACGGTATGCGCTCTTCTCCCCTAGGCCGTTCTAGTCATTCGTTTCGAGCATCAGAACTGCGAAAATTTTGAGTTTCTCAAGCGTTTCTTATCTCCAAACTGCCATATCTCGCGAACGGATTGACCAATCCGCAAAATTTCTGTTGCATCTGAAAGTAGAGACTCGCCCGTTTACAACAGAATGTGTAGTTTTCCCCTAGGCCGTTCCAGTTATTCGTTTCGAGCATCAGAACTGCGAAAATTTTTAGTTTCTCAAGCGTTTCTTACTTCCAAACTGCCATATCTCGCGAACGGATTGACCAATCCGCATAATTTCTGTTGCATCTGAAAGTAGAAACTCGCCCGATTACAACGGTATGCGTACTTCTCCACTAGGCCGTTCTAGTCATCGTTTCGAGCATCAGAACTGCGAAAATTTTGAGTTTCTCAAGCGTTTCTTATCTCCAAACTGACATAACTCGCGAACGGATTGATCAATCCGCAAAATTTCTGTTGCATCTGAAAGTAGAAACTCGCCCGATTACAACGGTATGCGCACTTTTCCCCTAGGCCGTTCTAGTTATTCGTGTCGAGCATCAGAACTGCGAAAATTTTGAGTTTCTCAAGCGTTTCTTACCTCCAAACTGCCACATCTCGCGAACGGATTGACCAATCCGCAAAATTTCTGTTGCATCTGAAAGTAGAAACTCGCCCGATTACAACGGTATGCGTACTTCTCCCCTAGGCCGTTCTAGTCAGTCGTTTCGAGCATCAGAACTGCGAAAATTTTGAGTTTCTCAAGCGTTTCTTACCTCCAAACTGCCATATCTCGCGAACGGATTGACCAATCCGCAAAATTTCTGTTGCATCTGAAAGTAGAAACTCGCCCGATTACAACGGTAGGTGTAGTTTTCCCCTAGGCCGTTCTAGTTATTCGTTTCGAGCATCAGAACTGCGAAAATTTTGAGTTTCTCAAGCGTTTCTTACATCCAAACTGCCATATCTCGCGAACGGATTCACCAATCCGCAAAATTTCTATTGCATCTGAAAGTAGAAACTCGCCCCATTACAACGGTATGCGTACTTTTCCCCTAGGCGGCTCTAGTTACTCGTTTCGAGCATCAGAACTGCGAAAATTTTGAGTTTCTCAAGCGTTTCTTATCTCCAAACTGCCATAACTCGCGTACGGATTGATCAATCCGCAAAATTTCTGTTGCATCTGAAAGTAGAAACTCGCCCGATTACAACGGTATGCGCACTTTTCCTCTAGGCCGTTCTAGTTATTCGTGTCGAGCATCAGAACTGCGAAAATTTTGAGTTTCTCAAGCGTTTCTTACCGCCAAACTGCCACATCTCGCGAACGGATTGACCAATCCGCAAAATTTCTGTTGCATCTGAAAGTAGAAACTCGCCCGATTACAACGGTATGCGTACTTCTCCCCTAGGCCGTTCTAGTTGTTCGTTTCGAGCATCAGAACTGCGAATATTTTGAGTTTCTCAAGCGTTTCTTACCTCCAAACTGCCATATCTCGCGAACGGATTGACCAATCCGCAAAATTTCTGTTGCATCTGAAAGTAGAAACTCGCCCGATTACAACGGTATGTGTAGTTTTCCCCTAGGCCGTTCCAGTTATTCGTTTCGAGCATCAGAACTGCGAAAATTTTGAGTTTCTCAAGCGTTTCTTACATCCAAACTGCCATATCTCGCGAACGGATTGACCGATCCGCAAAATTTCTGTTGCATCTGAAAGTAGAAACTCGCCCGATTACAACGGCATGCGCACTTTTCCCCTAGGCCGTTCTAGTTACTCGTGTCGAGCATCAGAACTGCGAAAATTTTGAGTTTCTCAAGCGTTTCTTACCTCCAAACTGCCATATCTCGCGAACGGATTGACCAATCCGCAAAATTTCTATTGCATCTGAAAGTAGAAACTCGCCCGATTACAACGGTATGTGTAGTTTTCCCCTAGGCCGTTCTAGTTATTCGTTTCGAGCATCAGAACTGCGCAAATCTTGAGTTTCTCAAGCGTTTCTTACCTCCAAACTTCCATATCTCGCGAACGGATTGACCGATCCGCAAAATTTCTGTTGCATCTGAAAGTACAAACTCGCCCGATTACAACGGCATTCGCACTTTTCCCCTAGGCCGTTCTAGTTACTCGTGTCGAGCATCAGAACTGCGAAAATTTTGAGTTTCTCAAGCGTTTCTTACCTCCAAACTGCCATATCTCGCGAAAGGATTGACCAATCCGCAAAATTTCTGTTGCATCTGAAAGTAGAAACTCGCCCGATTACAACGGTAGGTGTAGTTTTCCCCTAGGCCGTTCTAGTTATTCGTTTCGAGCATCAGAACTGCGAAAATTTTGAGTTTCTCAAGCGTTCCTTACCTCCAAACTGCCATATCTCGCGAACGGATTGACCAATCCGCAAAATTTCTATTGCATCTGAAAGTAGAAACTCGCCCGATTACAACGGTATGTGTAGTTTTCCCCTAGGCCGTTCTAGTTATTCGTTTCGAGCATCAGAACTGCGCAAATCTTGAGTTTCTCAAGCGTTTCTTACCTCCAAACTGCCATATCTCGCGAACGGATTGACCAATCCGCAATATTTCTGTTGCATCTGAAAGTAGAAACTCACCCGATTACAACGGTATGTGTAGTTTTCCCCTAGGCCGCTCCAGTTACTCGTGTCGAGCATCAGAACTGCGAAAATTTTGAGTTTCTCAAGCGTTTCTTACATCCAAACTGCCACATCTCGCGAACGGATTGACCAATCCGCAAAATTTCTGTTGCATCTGAAAGTAGAAACTCGCCCGATTACAACGGTATGCGTACTTCTCCCCTAGGCCGTTCTAGTCAGTCGTTTCGAGCATCAGAACTGCGAAAATTTTGAGTTTCTCAAGCGTTTCTTACCTCCAAACTGCCATATCTCGCGAACGGATTGAACAATCCGCAAAATTCCTATTGCATCTGAAAGTAGAAACTCGCCCCGATTACGACGGTATGTGTAGTTTTCGCCTAGGCCGTTCCAGTTATTCGTTTCGAGCATCAGAACTGCGAAAATTTTGAGTTTCTCAAGCGTTTCTTACTTCCAAACTGCCATATCTCGCGAACGAATGACCAATCCGCAAAATTTCTGTTGCATCTGAAAGTAGAAACTCGCCCGATTACAACGGTATGCGCTCTTCTCCCCTAGGCCGTTCTAGTCATTCGTTTCGAGCATCAGAACTGCGAAAATTTTGAGTTTCTCAAGCGTTTCTTATCTCCAAACTGCCATATCTCGCGAACGGATTGACCAATCCGCAAAATTTCTGTTGCATCTGAAAGTAGAGACTCGCCCGTTTACAACAGAATGTGTAGTTTTCCCCTAGGCCGTTCCAGTTATTCGTTTCGAGCATCAGAACTGCGAAAATTTTTAGTTTCTCAAGCGTTTCTTACTTCCAAACTGCCATATCTCGCGAACGGATTGACCAATCCGCATAATTTCTGTTGCATCTGAAAGTAGAAACTCGCCCGATTACAACGGTATGCGTACTTCTCCACTAGGCCGTTCTAGTCATCGTTTCGAGCATCAGAACTGCGAAAATTTTGAGTTTCTCAAGCGTTTCTTATCTCCAAACTGACATAACTCGCGAACGGATTGATCAATCCGCAAAATTTCTGTTGCATCTGAAAGTAGAAACTCGCCCGATTACAACGGTATGCGCACTTTTCCCCTAGGCCGTTCTAGTTATTCGTGTCGAGCATCAGAACTGCGAAAATTTTGAGTTTCTCAAGCGTTTCTTACCTCCAAACTGCCACATCTCGCGAACGGATTGACCAATCCGCAAAATTTCTGTTGCATCTGAAAGTAGAAACTCGCCCGATTACAACGGTATGCGTACTTCTCCCCTAGGCCGTTCTAGTCAGTCGTTTCGAGCATCAGAACTGCGAAAATTTTGAGTTTCTCAAGCGTTTCTTACCTCCAAACTGCCATATCTCGCGAACGGATTGACCAATCCGCAAAATTTCTGTTGCATCTGAAAGTAGAAACTCGCCCGATTACAACGGTAGGTGTAGTTTTCCCCTAGGCCGTTCTAGTTATTCGTTTCGAGCATCAGAACTGCGAAAATTTTGAGTTTCTCAAGCGTTTCTTACATCCAAACTGCCATATCTCGCGAACGGATTCACCAATCCGCAAAATTTCTATTGCATCTGAAAGTAGAAACTCGCCCCATTACAACGGTATGCGTACTTTTCCCCTAGGCGGCTCTAGTTACTCGTTTCGAGCATCAGAACTGCGAAAATTTTGAGTTTCTCAAGCGTTTCTTATCTCCAAACTGCCATAACTCGCGTACGGATTGATCAATCCGCAAAATTTCTGTTGCATCTGAAAGTAGAAACTCGCCCGATTACAACGGTATGCGCACTTTTCCCCTAGGCCGTTCTAGTTACTCGTGTCGAGCATCAGAACTGCGAAAATTTTGAGTTTCTCAAGCGTTTCTTACCTCCAAACTGCCATATCTCGCGAAAGGATTGACCAATCCGCAAAATTTCTGTTGCATCTGAAAGTAGAAACTCGCCCGATTACAACGGTAGGTGTAGTTTTCCCCTAGGCCGTTCTAGTTATTCGTTTCGAGCATCAGAACTGCGAAAATTTTGAGTTTCTCAAGCGTTCCTTACCTCCAAACTGCCATATCTCGCGAACGGATTGACCAATCCGCAAAATTTCTATTGCATCTGAAAGTAGAAACTCGCCCGATTACAACGGTATGTGTAGTTTTCCCCTAGGCCGTTCTAGTTATTCGTTTCGAGCATCAGAACTGCGCAAATCTTGAGTTTCTCAAGCGTTTCTTACCTCCAAACTGCCATATCTCGCGAACGGATTGACCAATCCGCAATATTTCTGTTGCATCTGAAAGTAGAAACTCACCCGATTACAACGGTATGTGTAGTTTTCCCCTAGGCCGCTCCAGTTACTCGTGTCGAGCATCAGAACTGCGAAAATTTTGAGTTTCTCAAGCGTTTCTTACATCCAAACTGCCACATCTCGCGAACGGATTGACCAATCCGCAAAATTTCTGTTGCATCTGAAAGTAGAAACTCGCCCGATTACAACGGTATGCGTACTTCTCCCCTAGGCCGTTCTAGTCAGTCGTTTCGAGCATCAGAACTGCGAAAATTTTGAGTTTCTCAAGCGTTTCTTACCTCCAAACTGCCATATCTCGCGAACGGATTGAACAATCCGCAAAATTCCTATTGCATCTGAAAGTAGAAACTCGCCCCGATTACGACGGTATGTGTAGTTTTCGCCTAGGCCGTTCCAGTTATTCGTTTCGAGCATCAGAACTGCGAAAATTTTGAGTTTCTCAAGCGTTTCTTACTTCCAAACTGCCATATCTCGCGAACGAATGACCAATCCGCAAAATTTCTGTTGCATCTGAAAGTAGAAACTCGCCCGATTACAACGGTATGCGCTCTTCTCCCCTAGGCCGTTCTAGTCATTCGTTTCGAGCATCAGAACTGCGAAAATTTTGAGTTTCTCAAGCGTTTCTTATCTCCAAACTGCCATATCTCGCGAACGGATTGACCAATCCGCAAAATTTCTGTTGCATCTGAAAGTAGAGACTCGCCCGTTTACAACAGAATGTGTAGTTTTCCCCTAGGCCGTTCCAGTTATTCGTTTCGAGCATCAGAACTGCGAAAATTTTTAGTTTCTCAAGCGTTTCTTACTTCCAAACTGCCATATCTCGCGAACGGATTGACCAATCCGCATAATTTCTGTTGCATCTGAAAGTAGAAACTCGCCCGATTACAACGGTATGCGTACTTCTCCACTAGGCCGTTCTAGTCATCGTTTCGAGCATCAGAACTGCGAAAATTTTGAGTTTCTCAAGCGTTTCTTATCTCCAAACTGACATAACTCGCGAACGGATTGATCAATCCGCAAAATTTCTGTTGCATCTGAAAGTAGAAACTCGCCCGATTACAACGGTATGCGCACTTTTCCCCTAGGCCGTTCTAGTTATTCGTGTCGAGCATCAGAACTGCGAAAATTTTGAGTTTCTCAAGCGTTTCTTACCTCCAAACTGCCACATCTCGCGAACGGATTGACCAATCCGCAAAATTTCTGTTGCATCTGAAAGTAGAAACTCGCCCGATTACAACGGTATGCGTACTTCTCCCCTAGGCCGTTCTAGTCAGTCGTTTCGAGCATCAGAACTGCGAAAATTTTGAGTTTCTCAAGCGTTTCTTACCTCCAAACTGCCATATCTCGCGAACGGATTGACCAATCCGCAAAATTTCTGTTGCATCTGAAAGTAGAAACTCGCCCGATTACAACGGTAGGTGTAGTTTTCCCCTAGGCCGTTCTAGTTATTCGTTTCGAGCATCAGAACTGCGAAAATTTTGAGTTTCTCAAGCGTTTCTTACATCCAAACTGCCATATCTCGCGAACGGATTCACCAATCCGCAAAATTTCTATTGCATCTGAAAGTAGAAACTCGCCCCATTACAACGGTATGCGTACTTTTCCCCTAGGCGGCTCTAGTTACTCGTTTCGAGCATCAGAACTGCGAAAATTTTGAGTTTCTCAAGCGTTTCTTATCTCCAAACTGCCATAACTCGCGTACGGATTGATCAATCCGCAAAATTTCTGTTGCATCTGAAAGTAGAAACTCGCCCGATTACAACGGTATGCGCACTTTTCCTCTAGGCCGTTCTAGTTATTCGTGTCGAGCATCAGAACTGCGAAAATTTTGAGTTTCTCAAGCGTTTCTTACCGCCAAACTGCCACATCTCGCGAACGGATTGACCAATCCGCAAAATTTCTGTTGCATCTGAAAGTAGAAACTCGCCCGATTACAACGGTATGCGTACTTCTCCCCTAGGCCGTTCTAGTCAGTCGTTTCGAGCATCAGAACTGCGAAAATTTTGAGTTTCTCAAGCATTTCTTACCTCCAAACTGCCATATCTCGCGAACGGATTGAACAATCCGCAAAATTTCTATTGCATCTGAAAGTAGAAACTCGCCCGATTACGACGGTATGTGTAGTTTTCGCCTAGGCCGTTCCAGTTATTCGTTTCGAGCATCAGAACTGCGAAAATTTTGAGTTTCTCAAGTGTTTCTTACTTCCAAACTGCCATATCTCGCGAACGGATGACCAATCCGCAAAATTTCTGTTGCATCTGAAAGTAGAAACTCGCCCGATTACAACGGTATGCGTACTTCTCCCCTAGGTCGTTCTAGTCAATCGTTTCGAGCATCAGAACTGCGAAAATTTTGAGTTTCTCAAGCGTTTCTTACCTCCAAACTGCCACATCTCGCGAACGGATTGACCAATCCGCAAAATTTCTGTTGCATCTGAAAGTAGAAACTCGCCCGATTACAACGGTATGCGTACTTCTCCCCTAGGCCGTTCTAGTCAGTCGTTTCGAGCATCAGAACTGCGAAAATTTTGAGTTTCTCAAGCGTTTCTTACCTCCAAACTGCCATATCTCGCGAACGGATTGAACAATCCGCAAAATTTCTATTGCATCTGAAAGTAGAAACTCGCCCGATTACGACGGTATGTGTAGTTTTCCCCTAGGCCGTTCCAGTTATTCGTTTCGAGCATCAGAACTGCGAAAATTTTGAGTTTCTCAAGCGTTTCTTACATCCAAACTGCCATATCTCGCGAATGGATTGACCGATCCGCAAAATTTCTGTTGTATCTGAAAGTAGAAACTCGCCCGATTACGACGGTATGTGTAGTTTTCCCCTAGGCCGTTCCAGTTATTCGTTTCGAGCATCAGAACTGCGAAAATTTTTAGTTTCTCAATCGTTTCTTACTTCCAAACTGCCATATCTCGCGAACGGATTGACCAATCCGCATAATTTCTGTTGCATCTGAAAGTAGAAACTCGCCCGATTACAACGGTATGCGTACTTCTCCACTAGGCCGTTCTAGTCATCGTTTCGAGCATCAGAACTGCGAAAATTTTGAGTTTCTCAAGCGTTTCTTATTTCCAAACTGCCATAACTCACGAACGGATTGATCAATCCGCAAAATTTCTGTTGCATCTGAAAGTAGAAACTCGCCCGATTACAACGGTATGCGCACTTTTCCCCTAGGCCGTTCTAGTTATTCGTGTCGAGCATCAGAACTGCGAAAATTTTGAGTTTCTCAAGCGTTTCTTACCTCCAAACTGCCACATCTCGCGAACGGATTGACCAATCCGCAAAATTTCTGTTGCATCTGAAAGTAGAAACTCGCCCGATTACAACGGTAGGTGTAGTTTTCCCCTAGGCCGTTCTAGTTATTCGTTTCGAGCATCAGAACTGCGAAAATTTTGAGTTTCTCAAGCGTTTCTTACCTCCAAACTGCCATATCTCGCGAACGGATTGACCAATCCGCAAAATTTCTGTTGCATCTGAAAGTAGAAACTCGCCCGATTACAACGGTATGCGTACTTCTCCCCTAGGCCTTTCTAGTCAGTCGTTTCGAGCATCAGAACTGCGAAAATTTTGAGTTTCTCAAGCGTTTCTTACCTCCAAACTGCCATATCTCGCGAACGGATTGACCAATCCGCAAAATTTCTGTTGCATCTGAAAGTAGAGACTCGCCCGTTTACAACGGTATGTGTAGTTTTCCCCTAGGCCGTTCCAGTTATTCGTTTCGAGCATCAGAACTGCGAAAATTTTGAGTTTCTCAAGCGTTTCTTACATCCAAACTGCCATATCTCGCGAATGGATTGACCGATCCGCAAAATTTCTGTTGTATCTGAAAGTAGAAACTCGCCCGATTACGACGGTATGTGTAGTTTTCCCCTAGGCCGTTCCAGTTATTCGTTTCGAGCATCAGAACTGCGAAAATTTTTAGTTTCTCAAGCGTTTCTTACTTCCAAACTGCCATATCTCGCGAACGGATTGACCAATCTGCATAATTTCTGTTGCATCTGAAAGTAGAAACTCGCCCGATTACAACGGTATGCGTACTTCTCCACTAGGCCGTTCTAGTCATCGTTTCGAGCATCAGAACTGCGAAAATTTTGAGTTTCTCAAGCGTTTCTTATCTCCAAACTGCCGTAACTCGCGAACGGATTGATCAATCCGCAAAATTTCTGTTGCATCTGAAAGTAGAAACTCGCCCGATTACAACGGTATGCGCACTTTTCCCCTAGGCCGTTCTAGTTATTCGTGTCGAGCATCAGAACTGCGAAAATTTTGAGTTTCTCAAGCGTTTCTTACCTCCAAACTGCCATATCTCGCGAACGGATTGACCGATCCGCAAAATTTCTGTTGCATCTGAAAGTAGAAACTCGCCCGATTACAACGGTATATGTACTTTTCCCGTAGGCCGTTCTAGTTACTCGTCTCGAGCATCAGAACTGCGAAAATTTTGAGTTTCTCAAGCTTTTCTTACATCCAAACGGCCATATCTCGCTAACGGATTGACCAATCCGCATAATTTCTGTTGCATCTGAAAGTAGAAACTCGCCCGATTACAACGGTATGCGTACTTCTCCCCTAGGACGTTCTAGTCATTCGTTTCGAGCATCAGAACTGCGAAAATTTTGAGTTTCTCAAGCGTTTCTTATCTCCAAACTGCCATATCTAGCGAACCGATTGATCAATCCGCAAAATTTCTGTTGCATCTGAAAGTGGAAACTCGCCCGATTACAACGGTATGCGCACTTTTCACCTAGGCCGTTCTAGTTATTCGTTTCGAGCATCAGAACTGCGAAAATTTTGAGTTTCTCAAGCGTATTTCTTACATCCAAACTGCCACATCTCGCAAACGGATTGACCAATCCACAAAATTTCTGTTGTATCTGAAAGTAGAAACTCGCCCGATTACAACGGTATGCGCACTTTTCCCCTAAGCCGTTCTAGTTATTCATTTCGAGCATCAGAACTGCGAAAATTTTGAGTTTCTCAAGCGTTACTTACATCCAAACTGCCATATCTCGCGAACGGATTGACCAATCCGCAAAATTTCTGTTGCTTCTGAAAGTAGAAACTCTCCCGATTACAACGGTATGCGTTCTTCTCCCCTGGGCCGTTCTAGTCATCGTTTCGAGCATGAGAACTGCGAAAATTTTGAGTTTCTCAAGCGTTTCTTATCTCCAAACTGACATAACTCGCGAACGGATTGATCAATCCGCAAAATTTCTGTTGCATCTGAAAGTAGAAACTCGCCCGATTACAACGGTATGCGCACTTTTCCCCTAGGCCGTTCTAGTTATTCGTGTCGAGCATCAGAACTGCGAAAATTTTGAGTTTCTCAAGCGTTTCTTACCTCCAAACTGCCACATCTCGCGAACGGATTGACCAATCCGCAAAATTTCTGTTGCATCTGAAAGTAGAAACTCGCCCGATTACAACGGTATGCGTACTTCTCCCCTAGGCCGTTCTAGTCAGTCGTTTCGAGCATCAGAACTGCGAAAATTTTGAGTTTCTCAAGCGTTTCTTACCTCCAAACTGCCATATCTCGCGAACGGATTGACCAATCCGCAAAATTTCTGTTGCATCTGAAAGTAGAAACTCGCCCGATTACAACGGTAGGTGTAGTTTTCCCCTAGGCCGTTCTAGTTATTCGTTTCGAGCATCAGAACTGCGAAAATTTTGAGTTTCTCAAGCGATTCTTACCTCCAAACTGCCATATCTCGCGAACGGATTGACCAATCCGCAAAATTTCGGTTGCATCTGAAAGTAGAAACTCGCCCGATTACAACGGTAGGTGTAGTTTTCCCCTAGGCCGTTCTAGTTATTCGTTTCGAGCATCAGAACTGCGAAAATTTTGAGTTTCTCAAGCGTTTCTTACCTCCAAACTGCCATATCTCGCGAACGGATTGACCAATCCGCAAAATTTCTGTTGCATCTGAAAGTAGAAACTCGCCCGATTACAACGGTATGCGTACTTCTCCCCTAGGCCTTTCTAGTCAGTCGTTTCGAGCATCAGAACTGCGAAAATTTTGAGTTTCTCAAGCGTTTCTTACCTCCAAACTGCCATATCTCGCGAACGGATTGACCAATCCGCAAAATTTCTGTTGCATCTGAAAGTAGAGACTCGCCCGTTTACAACGGTATGTGTAGTTTTCCCCTAGGCCGTTCCAGTTATTCGTTTCGAGCATCAGAACTGCGAAAATTTTGAGTTTCTCAAGCGTTTCTTACATCCAAACTGCCATATCTCGCGAATGGATTGACCGATCCGCAAAATTTCTGTTGTATCTGAAAGTAGAAACTCGCCCGATTACGACGGTATGTGTAGTTTTCCCCTAGGCCGTTCCAGTTATTCGTTTCGAGCATCAGAACTGCGAAAATTTTTAGTTTCTCAAGCGTTTCTTACTTCCAAACTGCCATATCTCGCGAACGGATTGACCAATCTGCATAATTTCTGTTGCATCTGAAAGTAGAAACTCGCCCGATTACAACGGTATGCGTACTTCTCCACTAGGCCGTTCTAGTCATCGTTTCGAGCATCAGAACTGCGAAAATTTTGAGTTTCTCAAGCGTTTCTTATCTCCAAACTGCCATAACTCGCGAACGGATTGATCAATCCGCAAAATTTCTGTTGCATCTGAAAGTAGAAACTCGCCCGATTACAACGGTATGCGCACTTTTCCCCTAGGCCGTTCTAGTTATTCGTGTCGAGCATCAGAACTGCGAAAATTTTGAGTTTCTCAAGCGTTTCTTACCTCCAAACTGCCATATCTCGCGAACGGATTGACCGATCCGCAAAATTTCTGTTGCATCTGAAAGTAGAAACTCGCCCGATTACAACGGTATATGTACTTTTCCCGTAGGCCGTTCTAGTTACTCGTCTCGAGCATCAGAACTGCGAAAATTTTGAGTTTCTCAAGCTTTTCTTACATCCAAACGGCCATATCTCGCTAACGGATTGACCAATCCGCATAATTTCTGTTGCATCTGAAAGTAGAAACTCGCCCGATTACAACGGTATGCGTACTTCTCCCCTAGGACGTTCTAGTCATTCGTTTCGAGCATCAGAACTGCGAAAATTTTGAGTTTCTCAAGCGTTTCTTATCTCCAAACTGCCATATCTAGCGAACCGATTGATCAATCCGCAAAATTTCTGTTGCATCTGAAAGTGGAAACTCGCCCGATTACAACGGTATGCGCACTTTTCACCTAGGCCGTTCTAGTTATTCGTTTCGAGCATCAGAACTGCGAAAATTTTGAGTTTCTCAAGCGTATTTCTTACATCCAAACTGCCACATCTCGCAAACGGATTGACCAATCCACAAAATTTCTGTTGTATCTGAAAGTAGAAACTCGCCCGATTACAACGGTATGCGCACTTTTCCCCTAAGCCGTTCTAGTTATTCATTTCGAGCATCAGAACTGCGAAAATTTTGAGTTTCTCAAGCGTTACTTACATCCAAACTGCCATATCTCGCGAACGGATTGACCAATCCGCAAAATTTCTGTTGCTTCTGAAAGTAGAAACTCTCCCGATTACAACGGTATGCGTTCTTCTCCCCTGGGCCGTTCTAGTCATCGTTTCGAGCATGAGAACTGCGAAAATTTTGAGTTTCTCAAGCGTTTCTTATCTCCAAACTGACATAACTCGCGAACGGATTGATCAATCCGCAAAATTTCTGTTGCATCTGAAAGTAGAAACTCGCCCGATTACAACGGTATGCGCACTTTTCCCCTAGGCCGTTCTAGTTATTCGTGTCGAGCATCAGAACTGCGAAAATTTTGAGTTTCTCAAGCGTTTCTTACCTCCAAACTGCCACATCTCGCGAACGGATTGACCAATCCGCAAAATTTCTGTTGCATCTGAAAGTAGAAACTCGCCCGATTACAACGGTATGCGTACTTCTCCCCTAGGCCGTTCTAGTCAGTCGTTTCGAGCATCAGAACTGCGAAAATTTTGAGTTTCTCAAGCGTTTCTTACCTCCAAACTGCCATATCTCGCGAACGGATTGACCAATCCGCAAAATTTCTGTTGCATCTGAAAGTAGAAACTCGCCCGATTACAACGGTAGGTGTAGTTTTCCCCTAGGCCGTTCTAGTTATTCGTTTCGAGCATCAGAACTGCGAAAATTTTGAGTTTCTCAAGCGTTTCTTACATCCAAACTGCCATATCTCGCGAACGGATTCACCAATCCGCAAAATTTCTATTGCATCTGAAAGTAGAAACTCGCCCCATTACAACGGTATGCGTACTTTTCCCCTAGGCGGCTCTAGTTACTCGTTTCGAGCATCAGAACTGCGAAAATTTTGAGTTTCTCAAGCGTTTCTTATCTCCAAACTGCCATAACTCGCGTACGGATTGATCAATCCGCAAAATTTCTGTTGCATCTGAAAGTAGAAACTCGCCCGATTACAACGGTATGCGCACTTTTCCCCTAGGCCGTTCTAGTTATTCGTGTCGAGCATCAGAACTGCGAAAATTTTGAGTTTCTCAAGCGTTTCTTACCGCCAAACTGCCACATCTCGCGAACGGATTGACCAATCCGCAAAATTTCTGTTGCATCTGAAAGTAGAAACTCGCCCGATTACAACGGTATGCGTACTTCTCCCCTAGGCCGTTCTAGTCAGTCGTTTCGAGCATCAGAACTGCGAAAATTTTGAGTTTCTCAAGCATTTCTTACCTCCAAACTGCCATATCTCGCGAACGGATTGAACAATCCGCAAAATTTCTATTGCATCTGAAAGTAGAAACTCGCCCGATTACGACGGTATGTGTAGTTTTCGCCTAGGCCGTTCCAGTTATTCGTTTCGAGCATCAGAACTGCGAAAATTTTGAGTTTCTCAAGTGTTTCTTACTTCCAAACTGCCATATCTCGCGAACGGATGACCAATCCGCAAAATTTCTGTTGCATCTGAAAGTAGAAACTCGCCCGATTACAACGGTATGCGTACTTCTCCCCTAGGTCGTTCTAGTCAGTCGTTTCGAGCATCAGAACTGCGAAAATTTTGAGTTTCTCAAGCGTTTCTTACCTCCAAACTGCCACATCTCGCGAACGGATTGACCAATCCGCAAAATTTCTGTTGCATCTGAAAGTAGAAACTCGCCCGATTACAACGGTATGCGTACTTCTCCCCTAGGCCGTTCTAGTCAGTCGTTTCGAGCATCAGAACTGCGAAAATTTTGAGTTTCTCAAGCGTTTCTTACCTCCAAACTGCCATATCTCGCGAACGGATTGAACAATCCGCAAAATTTCTATTGCATCTGAAAGTAGAAACTCGCCCGATTACGACGGTATGTGCAGTTTTCCCCTAGGCCGTTCCAGTTATTCGTTTCGAGCATCAGAACTGCGAAAATTTTGAGTTTCTCAAGCGTTTCTTACATCCAAACTGCCATATCTCGCGAATGGATTGACCGATCCGCAAAATTTCTGTTGTATCTGAAAGTAGAAACTCGCCCGATTACGACGGTATGTGTAGTTTTCCCCTAGGCCGTTCCAGTTATTCGTTTCGAGCATCAGAACTGCGAAAATTTTTAGTTTCTCAATCGTTTCTTACTTCCAAACTGCCATATCTCGCGAACGGATTGACCAATCCGCATAATTTCTGTTGCATCTGAAAGTAGAAACTCGCCCGATTACAACGGTATGCGTACTTCTCCACTAGGCCGTTCTAGTCATCGTTTCGAGCATCAGAACTGCGAAAATTTTGAGTTTCTCAAGCGTTTCTTATTTCCAAACTGCCATAACTCACGAACGGATTGATCAATCCGCAAAATTTCTGTTGCATCTGAAAGTAGAAACTCGCCCGATTACAACGGTATGCGCACTTTTCCCCTAGGCCGTTCTAGTTATTCGTGTCGAGCATCAGAACTGCGAAAATTTTGAGTTTCTCAAGCGTTTCTTACCTCCAAACTGCCACATCTCGCGAACGGATTGACCAATCCGCAAAATTTCTGTTGCATCTGAAAGTAGAAACTCGCCCGATTACAACGGTAGGTGTAGTTTTCCCCTAGGCCGTTCTAGTTATTCGTTTCGAGCATCAGAACTGCGAAAATTTTGAGTTTCTCAAGCGTTTCTTACCTCCAAACTGCCATATCTCGCGAACGGATTGACCAATCCGCAAAATTTCTATTGCATCTGAAAGTAGAAACTCGCCCGATTACAACGGTATGTGTAGTTTTCCCCTAGGCCGTTCTAGTTATTCGTTTCGAGCATCAGAACTGCGCAAATCTTGAGTTTCTCAAGCGTTTCTTACCTCCAAACTGCCATATCTCGCGAACGGATTGACCAGTCCGCAATATTTCTGTTGCATCTGAAAGTAGAAACTCACCCGATTACAACGGTATGTGTAGTTTTCCCCTAGGCCGTTCCAGTTATTCGTTTCGAGCATCAGAACTGCGAAAATTTTGAGTTTCTCAAGCGTTTCTTACATCCAAACTGCCATATCTCGCGAACGGATTGACCGATCCGCAAAATTTCTGTTGCATCTGAAAGTAGAAACTCGCCCGATTACAACGGCATGCGCACTTTTCCCCTAGGCCGTTCTAGTTACTCGTGTCGAGCATCAGAACTGCGAAAATTTTGAGTTTCTCAAGCGATTCTTACCTCCAAACTGCCATATCTCGCGAACGGATTGACCAATCCGCAAAATTTCGGTTGCATCTGAAAGTAGAAACTCGCCCGATTACAACGGTAGGTGTAGTTTTCCCCTAGGCCGTTCTAGTTATTCGTTTCGAGCATCAGAACTGCGAAAATTTTGAGTTTCTCAAGCGTTTCTTACCTCCAAACTGCCATATCTCGCGAACGGATTGACCAATCCGCAAAATTTCTGTTGCATCTGAAAGTAGAGACTCGCCCGTTTACAACGGTATGTGTAGTTTTCCCCTAGGCCGTTCCAGTTATTCGTTTCGAGCATCAGAACTGCGAAAATTTTGAGTTTCTCAAGCGTTTCTTACATCCAAACTGCCATATCTCGCGAATGGATTGACCGATCCGCAAAATTTCTGTTGTATCTGAAAGTAGAAACTCGCCCGATTACGACTGTATGTGTACTTTTCCCCTAGGCCGTTCCAGTTATTCGTTTCGAGCATCAGAACTGCGAAAATTTTTAGTTTCTCAAGCGTTTCTTACTTCCAAACTGCCATATCTCGCGAACGGATTGACCAATCTGCATAATTTCTGTTGCATCTGAAAGTAGAAACTCGCCCGATTACAACGGTATGCGTACTTCTCCACTAGGCCGTTCTAGTCATCGTTTCGAGCATCAGAACTGCGAAAATTTTGAGTTTCTCAAGCGTTTCTTATCTCCAAACTGCCATAACTCGCGAACGGATTGATCAATCCGCAAAATTTCTGTTGCATCTGAAAGTAGAAACTCGCCCGATTACAACGGTATGCGCACTTTTCCCCTAGGCCGTTCTAGTTATTCGTGTCGAGCATCAGAACTGCGAAAATTTTGAGTTTCTCAAGCGTTTCTTACCTCCAAACTGCCATATCTCGCGAACGGATTGACCGATCCGCAAAATTTCTGTTGCATCTGAAAGTAGAAACTCGCCCGATTACAACGGTATATGTACTTTTCCCGTAGGCCGTTCTAGTTACTCGTCTCGAGCATCAGAACTGCGAAAATTTTGAGTTTCTCAAGCTTTTCTTACATCCAAACGGCCATATCTCGCTAACGGATTGACCAATCCGCATAATTTCTGTTGCATCTGAAAGTAGAAACTCGCCCGATTACAACGGTATGCGTACTTCTCCCCTAGGACGTTCTAGTCATTCGTTTCGAGCATCAGAACTGCGAAAATTTTGAGTTTCTCAAGCGTTTCTTATCTCCAAACTGCCATATCTAGCGAACCGATTGATCAATCCGCAAAATTTCTGTTGCATCTGAAAGTGGAAACTCGCCCGATTACAACGGTATGCACACTTTTCCCCTAAGCCGTTCTAGTTATTCATTTCGAGCATCAGAACTGCGAAAATTTTGAGTTTCTCAAGCGTTACTTACATCCAAACTGCCATATCTCGCGAACGGATTGACCAATCCGCAAAATTTCTGTTGCTTCTGAAAGTAGAAACTCTCCCGATTACAACGGTATGCGTTCTTCTCCCCTGGGCCGTTCTAGTCATCGTTTCGAGCATCATAACTGCGAAAATTTTGAGTTTCTCAAGCGTTTCTTTCCTCCAAACTGCCATATCTCGCGAACGGATTGATCAATCCGCAAAATTTCTGTTGCATCTGAAAGTAGAGACTCGCCCGTTTACAACGGTATGTGTAGTTTTCCCCTAGGCCGTTCCAGTTATTCGTTTCGAGCATCAGAACTGCGAAAATTTTGAGTTTCTCAAGCGTTTCTTACATCCAAACGGCCATATCACGCGAACGGATTGACCGATCCGCAAAATTTCTATTGCATCTGAAAATAGAAACTCGCCCGATTACAACGGTATGCGCACTTTTCCCCTAGGCCGTTCTAGTTATTCGTGTGGAGCATCAGAACTGCGAAAATTTTGAGTTTCTCAAGCGTTTCTTACCTCCAAACTGCCATATCTCCCGAACGGATTGAATAATCCGCAAAATTTCTGTTGCATCTGAAAGTAGAAACTCGCCCAATTACAACGGTAGGTGTAGTTTTCCCCTAGGCCGTTCTAGTTATTCGTTTCGAGCATCAGAACTGCGAAAATTTTGAGTTTCTCAAGCGTTTCTTACTTCCAAACTGCCACATCTCGCGAACGGATCGACCAATCCGCAAAATTTCTGTTGCATCTGAAAGTAGAAACTCGCCCGATTACAACGGTATGCGCACTTTGCCCCTAGGCCGTTCTAGTTATTCGTGTCGAGCATCAGAACTCCGAAAATTTTGAGTTTCTCAAGCGTTTCTTACCTCCAAACTGCCATATCTCGCGAACGGATTGACCAATCCGCAAAATTTCTGTTGCATCTGAAAGTGGAAACTCGCCCGATTACAACGGTATGCGCACTTTTCCCCTAGGCCGTTCTAGTTATTCGTTTCGAGCATCAGAACTGCGAAAATTTTGAGTTTCTCAAGCGTTTCTTACCTCCAAACTGCCACATCTCGCAAACGGATTGACCAATCCACAAAATTTCTGTTGTATCTGAAAGTAGAAACTCGCCCGATTACAACGGTATGCGCACTTTTCCCCTAGGCCGTTCTAGTTATTCATTTCGAGCATCAGAACTGCGAAAATTTTGAGTTTCTCAAGCGTTTGTTACCTCCAAACTGCCATATCTCGCGAACGGATTGACCAATCCGCAAAATTTCTGTTGCTTCTGAATGCAGAAACTCTCCCGATTACAAGGGTATGCGCACTTTTCCCGTAGGCCGTTCTAATTATTCGTTTCGAGCATCAGAACTGCGAAAATTTTGATTTTCTCAAGCGTTTCTTACCTCCAAACTGCCGCATCTCGCAAACGGATTGACCAATCCGCAAAATTTCTGTTGTATCTGAAAGTAGAAACTCGCCCGATTACGACGGTATGTGTAGTTTTCCCCTATGCCGTTCCAGTTATTCGTTTCGAGCATCAGAACTGCGAAAATTTTGAGTTTCTCAAGCGTTTCTTACTTCCAAACGGCCATATCTCGCGAACGGATTGACCAATCCGCAAAATTTCTGTTGCATCTGAAAGTAGAAACTCGCCCGATTACAACGGTATGCGTTCTTCTCCCCTAGGCCGTTCTAGTCATCGTTTCGAGCATCATAACTGCGAAAATTTTGAGTTTCTCAAGCGTTTCTTACCTCCAAACTGCCATATCTCGCGAACTGATTGATCAATCCGCAAAATTTCTGTTGCATCTGAAAGTAGAGACTCGCCCGTTTACAACGGTATGTGTAGTTTTCCCCTAGGCCGTTCCAGTTATTCGTTTCGAGCATCAGAACTCCGAAAATTTTGAGTTTCTCAAGCGTTTCTTACATCCAAACGGCCATATCACGCGAACGGATTGACCGATCCGCAAAATTTCTGTTGCATCTGAAGATAGAAACTCGCCCGATTACAACGGTATGCGCACTTTTCCCCTAGGCCGTTCTAGTTATTCGTTTCGAGCATCAGAACTGCGAAAATTTTGAGTTTCTCAAGCGTTTCTTACTTCCAAACTGCCGCATCTCGCGAACGGATCTACCAATCCGCAAAATTTCTGTTGCATCTGAAAGTAGAAACTCGCCCGATTACAACGGTATGCGCACTTTGCCCCTAGGCCGTTCTAGTTATTCGTGTCGAGCATCCGAACTCCGAAAATTTTGAGTTTCTCAAGCGTTTCTTACCTCCAAACTGCCATATCTCGCGAACGGATTGACCAATCCGCAAAATTTCTGTTGCATCTGAAAGTAGAAACTCGCCCGATTACAACGGTAGGTGTAGTTTTCCCCTAGGCCGTTCTAGTTATTCGTTTCGAGCATCAGAACTGCGAAAATTTTGAGTTTCTCAAGCATTTCTTACCTCCAAACTGCCACATCTCGCAATCGGATTGACCAATCCACAAAATTTCTGTTGTATCTGAAAGTAGAAACTCGCCCGATTACAACGGTATGCGCACTTTTCCCCTAGGCCGTTCTAGTTATTCATTTCGAGCATCAGAACTGCGAAAATTTTGAGTTTCTCAAGCGTTACTTACCTCCAAACTGCCATATCTCGCGAACGGATTGACCAATCCGCAATATTTCTGTTGCTTCTGAAAGTAGAAACTTTCCCGATTACAAGGGTATGCGCACTTTTCCCGTAGGCCGTTCTAATTATTCGTTTCGAGCATCATAACTGCGAAAATTTTGAGTTTCTCAAGCGTTTCTTACCTCCAAACTGCCATATCTCGCGAACGGATTGATCAATCCGCAAAATTTCTGTTGCATCTGAAAGTAGAGACTCGCCCGTTTACAACGGTATGTGTAGTTTTCCCCTAGGCCGTTCCAGTTATTCGTTTCGAGCATCAGAACTGCGAAAATTTTGAGTTTCTCAAGCGTTTCTTTTCTCCAAACTGCCATATCTCGCGCACGGATTGACCAATCCGCAAAATTTCTGTTGCGTCTGAAAGTAGAAACTCGCCCGATTACAACGGTATGCGCACTCTTCCCCTAGGCCGTTCTAGTTATTCGTTTCGAGCATCAGAACTGCGAAAATTTTGAGTTTCTCAAGCGTTTGTTACCTCCAAACTGCCATATCTCACGAACGGATTGACCAATCCGCATAATTTCTGTTGCATCTGAAAGTAGAAACTCGCCCGATTACAACGGTATGCGCACTTTTCCCCTAGGCCGTTCTAGTTATTCGTGTGGAGCATCAGAACTGCGAAAATTTTGAGTTTCTCAAGCGTTTCTTACCTCCAAACTGCCATATCTCGCGAACGGATTGACCAATCCGCAAAGTTTCTGTTGCTTCTGAAAGTAGAAACTCTCCCGATTACAAGGGTATGCGCACTTTTCCCGTAGGCCGTTCTAGTTATTCATTTCGAGCATCAGAACTGCGAAAATTTTGAGTTTCTCAAGCGTTTCTTAGCTCCAAACTGCCATATCTCACGAACGGATTTACCAATCCGCAAAATTTCTGTTGCATCTGAAAGTAGAAACTCGCCCGATTACAACGGTATGCGCACTTTTCCCCTAGGCCGTTCTAGTTATTCGTGTGGAGCATCAGAACTGCGAAAATTTTGAGTTTCTCAAGCGTTTCTTACCTCCAAACTGCCATACCTCGCGAACGGATTGACCAATCCGCAAAGTTTCTGTTGCTTCTGAAAGTAGAAACTCTCCCGACTACAAGGGTATGCGCACTTTTCCCGTAGGCCGTTCTAGTTATTCATTTCGAGCATCAGAACTGCGAAAATTTTGAGTTTCTCAAGCGTTTCTTATCTCCAAACTGCCATATCTCGCGAACGGATTGATCAATCCGCAAAATTTCTGTTGCATCTGAAAGTAGAAACTCGCCCGATTACAACGGTATGCGCACTTTTCCCCTAGGCCGTTCTAGTTATTCGTGTCGAGCATCAGAACTGCGAAAATTTTGAGTTTCTCAAGCGTTTCTTACCTCCAAACTGCCATATCTCGCGAACGGATTGACCAATCCGCAAAGTTTCTGTTGCTTCTGAAAGTAGAAACTCTCCCGATTACAAGGGTATGCGCACTTTTCCCGTAGGCCGTTCTAGTTATTCATTTCGAGCATCAGAACTGCGAAAATTTTGAGTTTCTCAAGCGTTTCTTAGCTCCAAACTGCCATATCTCACGAACGGATTTACCAATCCGCAAAATTTCTGTTGCATCTGAAAGTAGAAACTCGCCCGATTACAACGGTATGCGCACTTTTCCCCTAGGCCGTTCTAGTTATTCGTGTGGAGCATCAGAACTTCGAAAATTTTGAGTTTCTCAAGCGTTTCTTACCTCCAAACTGCCATACCTCGCGAACGGATTGACCAATCCGCAAAGTTTCTGTTGCTTCTGAAAGTAGAAACTCTCCCGACTACAAGGGTATGCGCACTTTTCCCGTAGGCCGTTCTAGTTATTCATTTCGAGCATCAGAACTGCGAAAATTTTGAGTTTCTCAAGCGTTTCTTATCTCCAAACTGCCATATCTCGCGAACGGATTGATCAATCCGCAAAATTTCTGTTGCATCTGAAAGTAGAAACTCGCCCGATTACAACGGTATGCGCACTTTTCCCCTAGGCCGTTCTAGTTATTCGTGTCGAGCATCAGAACTGCGAAAATTTTGAGTTTCTCAAGCGTTTCTTACCTCCAAACTGCCATATCTCGCGAACGGATTGACCAATCCGCAAAGTTTCTGTTGCTTCTGAAAGTAGAAACTCTCCCGATTACAAGGGTATGCGCACTTTTCCCGTAGGCCGTTCTAGTTATTCATTTCGAGCATCAGAACTGCGAAAATTTTGAGTTTCTCAAGCGTTTCTTAGCTCCAAACTGCCATATCTCACGAACGGATTTACCAATCCGCAAAATTTCTGTTGCATCTGAAAGTAGAAACACGCCCGATTACAACGGTATGCGCACTTTTCCCCTAGGCCGTTCTAGTTATTCGTGTGGAGCATCAGAACTTCGAAAATTTTGAGTTTCTCAAGCGTTTCTTACCTCCAAACTGCCATACCTCGCGAACGGATTGACCAATCCGCAAAGTTTCTGTTGCTTCTGAAAGTAGAAACTCTCCCGATTACAAGGGTATGCGCACTTTTCCCGTAGGCCGTTCTAGTTATTCATTTCGAGCATCAGAACTGCGAAAATATTGAGTTTCTCAAGCGTTTCTTAGCTCCAAACTGCCATATCTCGCGAACGGATTGCCCAATCCGCAAAATTTCTGTTGCGTCTGAAAGTAGAGACTCGCCCGTTTACAACGGTTTGCGTACTTTTCCCCTAGGCCGTACTAGTTATTCGTTTCGAGCATCAGAACGGCGAAAATTTTGAGTTTCTCAAGCGTTTCTTACCTCCAAACTGCCATATCTCGCGAACGGATTGACCAATCCGCAAAATTTCTATTTCATCTGAAAGTAGAAACTCGCCCGATTACAACGGTATGTGTAGTTTTCCCCTAGGCCGTTCCAGTTATTCATTTCGAGCATCAGAACTGCGAAAATTTTGAGTTTCTCAAGCGTTTCTTACCTCCAAACCGCCATATCTCGCGAACGGATTGACCAATCCGCAAAATTTCTGTTGCTCCTGAAAGTAGAAACTCGCCCGATTACAACGGTATGCGCACTCGTCCCCTAGGCCGTTCTAGTCATTCGTTTCGAGCATCAGAACTGCGAAAATTTTGAGTTTCTCAAGCGTTTCTTATCTCCAAACTGCCATATCTCGCGAACGGATTGACAAATCCGCAAAATTTCTGTTGCGTCTGAAAGTAGAAACTCGCCCGATTACAACGGTATGCGCACTTTTCCCCTAGGCCGTTCTAGTTATTCCTGTGGAGCATCAGAACTGCGAAAATTTTGAGTTTCTCAAGCGTTTCTTACTTCCAAACTGCCATATCTCGCGAACGGATTGACCAATCCGCAAAGTTTCTGCTGCTTCTGAAAGTAGAAACTCTCCCGATTACAAGGGTATGCGCACTTTTCCCGTAGGCCGTTCTAGTTATTCATTTCGAGCATCAGAACTGCGAAAATTTTGAGTTTCTCAAGCGTTTGTTACCTCCAAACTGCCATATCTCACGAACGGATTGACCAATCCGCATAATTTCTGTTGCATCTGAAAGTAGAAACTCGCCCGATTACAACGGTATGCGCACTTTTCCCCTAGGCCGTTCTAGTTATTCGTGTGGAGCATCAGAACTGCGAAAATTTTGAGTTTCTCAAGCGTTTCTTACCTCCAAACTGCCATATCTCGCGAACGGATTGACCAATCCGCAAAGTTTCTGTTGCTTCTGAAAGTAGAAACTCTCCCGATTACAAGGGTATGCGCACTTTTCCCGTAGGCCGTTCTAGTTATTCATTTCGAGCATCAGAACTGCGAAAATTTTGAGTTTCTCAAGCGTTTCTTAGCTCCAAACTGCCATATCTCACGAACGGATTGACCAATCCGCAAAATTTCTGTTGCATCTGAAAGTAGAAACTCGCCCGATTGCAACGGTATGTGTAGTTTTCCCCTAGGCCGTTCCAGTTATTCATTTCGAGCATCAGAACTGCGAAAATTTTGAGTTTCTCAAGCGTTTCTTACCTCCAAACTGCCATATCTCGCG
Organism: Ptiloglossa arizonensis; assembly: GCF_051014685.1. Taxonomy (NCBI): domain Eukaryota; kingdom Metazoa; phylum Arthropoda; class Insecta; order Hymenoptera; family Colletidae; genus Ptiloglossa; species Ptiloglossa arizonensis. Next base: position 717,174 of record NW_027478502.1, read on the forward strand.
AACGGATTGACCAATCCGCAAAATTTCTGTTGCATCTGAAAGTAGAAACTCGCCCGATTGCAACGGTATGTCTAGTTTTCCCCTAGGCCGTTCCAGTTATTCATTTCGAGCATCAGAACTGCGAAAATTTTGAGTTTCTCAAGCGTTTCTTACCTCCAAACTGCCATATCTCGCGAACGGATTGACCAATCCGCAAAATTTCTGTTGCTTCTGAAAGTAGAAACTCTCCCGATTACAAGGGTATGCGCACTTTTCCCGTAGGCCGTTCTAGTTATTCGTTTCGAGCATCAGAACTGCGAAAATTTTGAGTTTCTCAAGCGTCTCTTACATCCAAACGGCCATATCTCGCGAACGGACTGACCAATCCGCATAATTTCTGTTGCATCTGAAAGTAGAAACTCGCCCGATTACAACGGTATGCGTACTTCTCCCCTAGGACGTTCTAGTCATTCGTTTCGAGCATCAGAACTGCGAAAATTTTGAGTTTCTCAAGCGTTTCTTATCTCCAAACTGCCATATCTAGCGAACGGATTGACCAATCTGCAAAATTTCTGTTGCATCTGAAAGTAGAAACTCGCTCGATTACAACGGTATGCGTACTTTTCCCCTAGGCCGCTCTAGTTACTCGTTACGAGCATCAGAACTGCGAAAATTTTGAGTTTCTCAAGCGTTTCTTACCTCCAAACTGCCATATCTCGCGAATGGATTGACCAATCCACAAAATTTCTGTTGCATCTGAAAGTAGAAACTCGCCCGATTACAACGGTATGCGTACTTTTCCCCTAGGCCGCTCTAGTTACTCGTTTCGAGCATCAGAACTGCGAAAATTTTGAGTTTCTCAAGCGTTTCTTATCTCCAAACTGCCATATCTCGCGAACGGATTGATCAATCCGCAAAATTTCTGTTGCATCTGAAAGTAGAAACTCGCCCGATTACAACGGTACGCGCACTTTTCCCCTAGGCCGTTCTAGTTATTCGTGTCGAGCATCAGAACTGCGAAAATTTAGAGTTTCTCAAGCGTTTCTTACCTCCAAACTGCCATATCTCGCGAACGGATTGACCAATCCGCAAAATTTCTGTTGCATCTGAAAGTAGAAACTCGCCCGATTACAACGGTTTGCGTACTTTTCCCCTAGGCCGCTCTAGTTATTCGTTTCGAGCATCAGAACGTCGAAAATTTTGAGTTTCTCAAGCGTTTCTTACCTCCAAACTGCCATATCTCGCGAACGGATTGACTAATCCGCAAAATTTCTGTTGCATCTGAAAGTAGAATCTCGCCCGATTACAACGGTATGCGTACTTTTCCCCTAGGCCGTTCTAGTTACTCGTTTCGAGCATCAGAACTGCGAAAATTTTGAGTTTCTCGAGCGTTTCTTATCTCCAAACTGCCATATCTCGCGAACGGATTGATCAATCCGCAAAATTTCTGTTGCATCTGAAAGTAGAAACTCGCCCGATTACAACGGTATGGGCACTTTTCCCATAGGCCGTTCTAGTTATTCGTGTGGAGCATCAGATCTGCGAAAATTTTGAGTTTCTCAAGCGTTTCTTACCTCGAAACTGCAATATCTCGCGAACGGATTTACCAATCCGCAAAATTTCTGTTGCATCTGAAAGTAGAAACTCGCCCGATTACAACGGTATGCGTACTTCTCCCCTAGGACGTTCTAGTCATTCGTTTCGAGCATCAGAACTGCGAAAATTTTGAGTTTCTCAAGCGTTTCTTATCTCCAAACTGCCATATCTCGCGAACGGATTGATCAATCCGCAAAATTTCTGTTGCTTCTGAAAGTAGAAACTCTCCCGATTACAAGGGTATGCGCACTTTTCCCGTAGGCCGTTCTAGTTATTCATTTCGAGCATCAGAACTGCGAAAATTTTGAGTTTCTCAAGCGTTTCTTAGCTCCAAACTGCCATATCTCACGAACGGATTTACCAATCCGCAAAATTTCTGTTGCATCTGAAAGTAGAAACTCGCCCGATTACAACGGTATGCGCACTTTTCCCCTAGGCCGTTCTAGTTATTCGTGTGGAGCATCAGAACTTCGAAAATTTTGAGTTTCTCAAGCGTTTCTTACTTCCAAACTGCCATACCTCGCGAACGGATTGACCAATCCGCAAAGTTTCTGTTGCTTCTGAAAGTAGAAACTCTCCCGATTACAAGGGTATGCGCACTTTTCCCGTAGGCCGTTCTAGTTATTCATTTCGAGCATCAGAACTGCGAAAATATTGAGTTTCTCAAGCGTTTCTTAGCTCCAAACTGCCATATCTCGCGAACGGATTGACCAATCCGCAAAATTTCTGTTGCGTCTGAAAGTAGAGACTCGCCCGTTTACAACGGTTTGCGTACTTTTCCCCTAGGCCGTACTAGTTATTCGTTTCGAGCATCAGAACGGCGAAAATTTTGAGTTTCTCAAGCGTTTCTTACCTCCAAACTGCCATATCTCGCGAACGGATTGACCAATCCGCAAAATTTCTATTTCATCTGAAAGTAGAAACTCGCCCGATTACAACGGTATGTGTAGTTTTCCCCTAGGCCGTTCCAGTTATTCATTTCGAGCATCAGAACTGCGAAAATTTTGAGTTTCTCAAGCGTTTCTTACCTCCAAACCGCCATATCTCGCGAACGGATTGACCAATCCGCAAAATTTCTGTTGCTCCTGAAAGTAGAAACTCGCCCGATTACAACGGTATGCGCACTCGTCCCCTAGGCCGTTCTAGTCATTCGTTTCGAGCATCAGAACTGCGAAAATTTTGAGTTTCTCAAGCGTTTCTTATCTCCAAACTGCCATATCTCGCGAACGGATTGACAAATCCGCAAAATTTCTGTTGCGTCTGAAAGTAGAAACTCGCCCGATTACAACGGTATGCGCACTTTTCCCCTAGGCCGTTCTAGTTATTCCTGTGGAGCATCAGAACTGCGAAAATTTTGAGTTTCTCAAGCGTTTCTTACTTCCAAACTGCCATATCTCGCGAACGGATTGACCAATCCGCAAAGTTTCTGCTGCTTCTGAAAGTAGAAACTCTCCCGATTACAAGGGTATGCGCACTTTTCCCGTAGGCCGTTCTAGTTATTCATTTCGAGCATCAGAACTGCGAAAATTTTGAGTTTCTCAAGCGTTTGTTACCTCCAAACTGCCATATCTCACGAACGGATTGACCAATCCGCATAATTTCTGTTGCATCTGAAAGTAGAAACTCGCCCGATTACAACGGTATGCGCACTTTTCCCCTAGGCCGTTCTAGTTATTCGTGTGGAGCATCAGAACTGCGAAAATTTTGAGTTTCTCAAGCGTTTCTTACCTCCAAACTGCCATATCTCGCGAACGGATTGACCAATCCGCAAAGTTTCTGTTGCTTCTGAAAGTAGAAACTCTCCCGATTACAAGGGTATGCGCACTTTTCCCGTAGGCCGTTCTAGTTATTCATTTCGAGCATCAGAACTGCGAAAATTTTGAGTTTCTCAAGCGTTTCTTAGCTCCAAACTGCCATATCTCACGAACGGATTTACCAATCCGCAAAATTTCTGTTGCATCTGAAAGTAGAAACTCGCCCGATTACAACGGTATGCTCACTTTTCCCCTAGGCCGTTCTAGTTATTCGTGTGGAGCATCAGAACTGCGAAAATTTTGAGTTTCTCAAGCGTTTCTTACCTCCAAACTGCCATACCTCGCGAACGGATTGACCAATCCGCAAAGTTTCTGTTGCTTCTGAAAGTAGAAACACTCCCGATTACAAGGGTATGCGCACTTTTCCCGTAGGCCGTTCTAGTTATTCATTTCGAGCATCAGAACTGCGAAAATATTGAGTTTCTCAAGCGTTTCTTAGCTCCAAACTGCCATATCTCGCGAACGGATTGACCAATCCGCAAAATTTCTGTTGCGTCTGAAAGTAGAGACTCGCCCGTTTACAACGGTATGCGTACTTTTCCCCTAGGCCGTACTAGTTATTCGTTTCGAGCATCAGAACGGCGAAAATTTTGAGTTTCTCAAGCGTTTCTTACCTCCAAACTGCCATATCTCGCGAACGGATTGACCAATCCGCAAAATTTCTATTTCATCTGAAAGTAGAAACTCGCCCGATTACAACGGTATGTGTAGTTTTCCCCTAGGCCGTTCCAGTTATTCATTTCGAGCATCAGAACTGCGAAAATTTTGAGTTTCTCAAGCGTTTCTTACCTCCAAACCGCCATATCTCGCGAACGGATTGACCAATCCGCAAAATTTCTGTTGCTCCTGAAAGTAGAAACTCGCCCGATTACAACGGTATGCGCACTCTTCCCCTAGGCCGTTCTAGTTATTCGTTTCGAGCATCAGAACTGCGAAAATTTTGAGTTTCTCAAGCGTTTGTTAACTCCAAACTGCCATATCTCACGAACGGATTGACCAATCCGCAAAATTTCTGTTGCATCTGAAAGTAGAAACTCGCCCGATTGCAACGGTATGTGTAGTTTTCCCCTAGGCCGTTCCAGTTATTCATTTCGAGCATCAGAACTGCGAAAATTTTGAGTTTCTCAAGCGTTTCTTACCTCCAAACTGCCATATCTCGCGAACGGATTGACCAATCCGCAAAATTTCTGTTGCATCTGAAAGTAGAAACTCGCCCGATTGCAACGGTATGTGTAGTTTTCCCCTAGGCCGTTCCAGTTATTCATTTCGAGCATCAGAACTGCGAAAATTTTGAGTTTCTCAAGCGTTTCTTACCTCCAAACTGCCATATCTCGCGAACGGATTGACCAATCCGCAAAATTTCTGTTGCTTCTGAAAGTAGAAACTCTCCCGATTACAAGGGTATGCGCACTTTTCCCGTAGGCCGTTCTAGTTATTCGTTTCGAGCATCAGAACTGCGAAAATTTTGAGTTTCTCAAGCGTCTCTTACATCCAAACGGCCATATCTCGCGAATGGACTGACCAATCCGCATAATTTCTGTTGCATCTGAAAGTAGAAACTCGCCCGATTACAACGGTATGCGTACTTCTCCCCTAGGACGTTCTAGTCATTCGTTTCGAGCATCAGAACTGCGAAAATTTTGAGTTTCTCAAGCGTTTCTTATCTCCAAACTGCCATATCTAGCGAACGGATTGACCAATCTGCAAAATTTCTGTTGCATCTGAAAGTAGAAACTCGCTCGATTACAACGGTATGCGTACTTCTCCCCTAGGCCGCTCTAGTTACTCGTTTCGAGCATCAGAACTGCGAAAATTTTGAGTTTCTCAAGCGTTTCTTACCTCCAAACTGCCATATCTCGCGAATGGATTGACCAATCCACAAAATTTCTGTTGCATCTGAAAGTAGAAACTCGCCCGATTACAACGGTATGCGTACTTTTCCCCTAGGCCGCTCTAGTTACTCGTTTCGAGCATCAGAACTGCGAAAATTTTGAGTTTCTCAAGCGTTTCTTATCTCCAAACTGCCATATCTCGCGAACGGATTGATCAATTCGCAAAATTTCTGTTGCATCTGAAAGTAGAAACTCGCCCGATTACAACGGTATGCGCACTTTTCCCCTAGGCCGTTCTAGTTATTCGTGTCGAGCATCAGAACTGCGAAAATTTTGAGTTTCTCAAGCGTTACTTACCTCCAAACTACCATATCTCGCGAACGGATTGACCAATCCGCAAAATTTCTGTTGCATCTGAAAGTAGAAACTCGCCCGATTACAACGGTATGCGTACTTTTCCCCTAGGCCGCTATAGTTACTCGTTTCGAGCATCAGAACTGCGAAAATTTTGAGTTTCTCAAGCGTTTCTTATCTCCAAACTGCCATATCTCGCGAACGGATTGATCAATCCGCAAAATTTCTGTTGCATCTGAAAGTAGAAACTCGCCCGATTACAACGGTACGCGCACTTTTCCCCTAGGCCGTTCTAGTTATTCGTGTCGAGCATCAGAACTGCGAAAATTTAGAGTTTCTCAAGCGTTTCTTACCTCCAAACTGCCATATCTCGCGAACGGATTGACCAATCCGCAAAATTTCTGTTGCGTCTGAAAGTAGAGACTCGCCCGTTTACAACGGTATGCGTACTTTTCCCCTAGGCCGTACTAGTTATTCGTTTCGAGCATCAGAACGGCGAAAATTTTGAGTTTCTCAAGCGTTTCTTACCTCGAAACTGCAATATCTCGCGAACGGATTTACCAATCCGCAAAATTTCTGTTGCATCTGAAAGTAGAAACTCGCCCGATTACAACGGTATGCGTACTTCTCCCCTAGGACGTTCTAGTCATTCGTTTCGAGCATCAGAACTGCGAAAATTTTGAGTTTCTCAAGCGTTTCTTATCTCCAAACTGCCATATCTAGCGAACGGATTGACCAATCTGCAAAATTTCTGTTGCATCTGAAAGTAGAAACTCGCTCGATTACAACGGTATGCGTACTTTTCCCCTAGGCCGCTCTAGTTACTCGTTTCGAGCATCAGAACTGCGAAAATTTTGAGTTTCTCAAGCGTTTCTTACCTCCAAACTGCCATATCTCGCGAATGGATTGACCAATCCACAAAATTTCTGTTGCATCTGAAAGTAGAAACTCGCCCGATTACAACGGTATGCGTACTTTTCCCCTAGGCCGCTCTAGTTACTCGTTTCGAGCATCAGAACTGCGAAAATTTTGAGTTTCTCAAGCGTTTCTTATCTCCAAACTGCCATATCTCGCGAACGGATTGATCAATCCGCAAAATTTCTGTTGCATCTGAAAGTAGAAACTCGCCCGATTACAACGGTACGCGCACTTTTCCCCTAGGCCGTTCTAGTTATTCGTGTCGAGCATCAGAACTGCGAAAATTTTGAGTTTCTCAAGCGTTTCTTACCTCCAAACTGCCATACCTCGCGAACGGATTGACCAATCCGCAAAGTTTCTGTTGCTTCTGAAAGTAGAAACACTCCCGATTACAAGGGTATGCGCACTTTTCCCGTAGGCCGTTCTAGTTATTCATTTCGAGCATCAGAACTGCGAAAATATTGAGTTTCTCAAGCGTTTCTTAGCTCCAAACTGCCATATCTCGCGAACGGATTGACCAATCCGCAAAATTTCTGTTGCGTCTGAAAGTAGAGACTCGCCCGTTTACAACGGTATGCGTACTTTTCCCCTAGGCCGTACTAGTTATTCGTTTCGAGCATCAGAACGGCGAAAATTTTGAGTTTCTCAAGCGTTTCTTACCTCCAAACTGCCATATCTCGCGAACGGATTGACCAATCCGCAAAATTTCTATTTCATCTGAAAGTAGAAACTCGCCCGATTACAACGGTATGTGTAGTTTTCCCCTAGGCCGTTCCAGTTATTCATTTCGAGCATCAGAACTGCGAAAATTTTGAGTTTCTCAAGCGTTTCTTACCTCCAAACCGCCATATCTCGCGAACGGATTGACCAATCCGCAAAATTTCTGTTGCTCCTGAAAGTAGAAACTCGCCCGATTACAACGGTATGCGCACTCTTCCCCTAGGCCGTTCTAGTTATTCGTTTCGAGCATCAGAACTGCGAAAATTTTGAGTTTCTCAAGCGTTTGTTAACTCCAAACTGCCATATCTCACGAACGGATTGACCAATCCGCAAAATTTCTGTTGCATCTGAAAGTAGAAACTCGCCCGATTGCAACGGTATGTGTAGTTTTCCCCTAGGCCGTTCCAGTTATTCATTTCGAGCATCAGAACTGCGAAAATTTTGAGTTTCTCAAGCGTTTCTTACCTCCAAACTGCCATATCTCGCGAACGGATTGACCAATCCGCAAAATTTCTGTTGCATCTGAAAGTAGAAACTCGCCCGATTGCAACGGTATGTGTAGTTTTCCCCTAGGCCGTTCCAGTTATTCATTTCGAGCATCAGAACTGCGAAAATTTTGAGTTTCTCAAGCGTTTCTTACCTCCAAACTGCCATATCTCGCGAACGGATTGACCAATCCGCAAAATTTCTGTTGCATCTGAAAGTAGAAACTCGCCCGATTACAACGGTATGCGTACTTTTCCCCTAGGCCGCTATAGTTACTCGTTTCGAGCATCAGAACTGCGAAAATTTTGAGTTTCTCAAGCGTTTCTTATCTCCAAACTGCCATATCTCGCGAACGGATTGATCAATCCGCAAAATTTCTGTTGCATCTGAAAGTAGAAACTCGCCCGATTACAACGGTACGCGCACTTTTCCCCTAGGCCGTTCTAGTTATTCGTGTCGAGCATCAGAACTGCGAAAATTTAGAGTTTCTCAAGCGTTTCTTACCTCCAAACTGCCATATCTCGCGAACGGATTGACCAATCCGCAAAATTTCTGTTGCATCTGAAAGTAGAAACTCGCCCGATTACAACGGTTTGCGTACTTTTCCCCTAGGCCGCTCTAGTTATTCGTTTCGAGCATCAGAACGTCGAAAATTTTGAGTTTCTCAAGCGTTTCTTACCTCCAAACTGCCATATCTCGCGAACGGATTGACTAATCCGCAAAATTTCTGTTGCATCTGAAAGTAGAATCTCGCCCGATTACAACGGTATGCGTACTTTTCCCCTAGGCCGTTCTAGTTACTCGTTTCGAGCATCAGAACTGCGAAAATTTTGAGTTTCTCGAGCGTTTCTTATCTCCAAACTGCCATATCTCGCGAACGGATTGAACAATCCGCAAAATTTCTGTTGCATCTGAAAGTAGAAACTCGCCCGATTACAACGGTATGGGCACTTTTCCCATAGGCCGTTCTAGTTATTCGTGTGGAGCATCAGATCTGCGAAAATTTTGAGTTTCTCAAGCGTTTCTTACCTCGAAACTGCAATATCTCGCGAACGGATTTACCAATCCGCAAAATTTCTGTTGCATCTGAAAGTAGAAACTCGCCCGATTACAACGGTATGCGTACTTCTCCCCTAGGACGTTCTAGTCATTCGTTTCGAGCATCAGAACTGCGAAAATTTTGAGTTTCTCAAGCGTTTCTTATCTCCAAACTGCCATATCTAGCGAACGGATTGACCAATCTGCAAAATTTCTGTTGCATCTGAAAGTAGAAACTCGCTCGATTACAACGGTATGCGTACTTTTCCCCTAGGCCGCTCTAGTTACTCGTTTCGAGCATCAGAACTGCGAAAATTTTGAGTTTCTCAAGCGTTTCTTACCTCCAAACTGCCATATCTCGCGAATGGATTGACCAATCCACAAAATTTCTGTTGCATCTGAAAGTAGAAACTCGCCCGATTACAACGGTTGCGTACTTTTCCCCTAGGCCGCTCTAGTTACTCGTTTCGAGCATCAGAACTGCGAAAATTTTGAGTTTCTCAAGCGTTTCTTATCTCCAAACTGCCATATCTCGCGAACGGATTGATCAATCCGCAAAATTTCTGTTGCATCTGAAAGTAGAAACTCGCCCGATTACAACGGTACGCGCACTTTTCCCCTAGGCCGTTCTAGTTATTCGTGTCGAGCATCAGAACTGCGAAAATTTTGAGTTTCTCAAGCGTTTCTTACCTCCAAACTGCCATATCTCGCGAACGGATTGACCAATCCGCAAAATTTCTGTTGCATCTGAAAGTAGAAACTCGCCCGATTACAACGGTATGCGTACTTTTCCCCTAGGCCGCTCTAGTTATTCGTTTCGAGCATCAGAACGTCGAAAATTTTGAGTTTCTCAAGCGTTTCTTACCTCCAAACTGCCATATCTCGCGAACGGATTGACTAATCCGCAAAATTTCTGTTGCATCTGAAAGTAGAATCTCGCCCGATTACAACGGTATGCGTACTTTTCCCCTAGGCCGTTCTAGTTACTCGTTTCGAGCATCAGAACTGCGAAAATTTTGAGTTTCTCGAGCGTTTCTTATCTCCAAACTGCCATATCTCGCGAACGGATTGATCAATCCGCAAAATTTCTGTTGCATCTGAAAGTAGAAACTCGCCCGATTACAACGGTATGGGCACTTTTCCCATAGGCCGTTCTAGTTATTCGTGTGGAGCATCAGATCTGCGAAAACTTTGAGTTTCTCAAGCGTTTCTTACCTCGAAACTGCAATATCTCGCGAACGGATTTACCAATCCGCAAAATTTCTGTTGCATCTGAAAGTAGAAACTCGCCCGATTACAACGGTATGCGTACTTTTCCCCTAGGCCATTCTAGTTACTCGTTTCGAGCATCAGAACTGCGAAAATTTTGAGTTTCTCAAGCGTTTCTTATCTCCAAACTGTCATATCTCGCGAACGGATTGATCAATCCGCAAAATTTCTGTTGCATCTGAAAGTAGAAACTCGCCCGATTACAACGGTAGCTGTAGTTTTCCCCTACGCCGTTCTAGTTATTCGTTTCGAGCATCAGAACTGCGAAAATTTTGAGTTTCTCAAGCGTTTCTTACCTCCAAACTGCCATATCTCGCGAACGGATTGACCAATCCGCAAAATTTCTGTTGCTTCTGAAAGTAGAAACTCGCCCGATTACAACGGTATGCGTACTTTTCCCCTAGGCCGCTCTAGTTACTCGTTTCGAGCATCAGAACTGCGAAAATTTTGAGTTTCTCAAGCGTTTCTTACCTTCAAACTGCCATATCTCGCGAACGGATTGACCAATCCGCAATATTTCTGTTGCTTCTGAAAGTAGAAACTCTCCCGATTACAAGGGTATGCGCACTTTTCCCGTAGGCCGTTCTAGTTATTCGTTTCGAGCATCAGAACTTTCCAAAATTTTGAGTTTCTCAAGCGTTTCTTACCTCCAAACTGCCATATCTCGCGAACGGATTGACCAATCCGGAAAATTTCTGTTGCATCTGATAGTAGAAACTCGCCCGATTACAACGGTATGTGTAGTTTTCCCCTAGGCCGTACCAGTTATTCGTTTCGAGCATCAGAACTGCGAAAATTTTGAGATTCTCAAGCGTTTCTTACATCCAAACTGCCATATCTCGCGCACGGATTGACCGATCCGCAAAATTTCTATTGCATCTGAAAGTAGAAACTCGCCCGATTACAACGGTATGCGCACTTTTCCCCTAGGCCGTTCTAGTTATTCGTGTGGAGCATCAGAACTGCGAAAATTTTGAGTTTCTCAAGCGTTTCTTACCTCCAAACTGCCATACCTCGCGAACGGATTGACCAATCCGCAAAGTTTCTGTTGCTTCTGAAAGTAGAAACACTCCCGATTACAAGGGTATGCGCACTTTTCCCGTAGGCCGTTCTAGTTATTCATTTCGAGCATCAGAACTGCGAAAATATTGAGTTTCTCAAGCGTTTCTTAGCTCCAAACTGCCATATCTCGCGAACGGATTGACCAATCCGCAAAATTTCTGTTGCGTCTGAAAGTAGAGACTCGCCCGTTTACAACGGTATGCATACTTTTCCCCTAGGCCGTACTAGTTATTCGTTTCGAGCATCAGAACGGCGAAAATTTTGAGTTTCTCAAGCGTTTCTTACCTCCAAACTGCCATATCTCGCGAACGGATTGACCAATCCGCAAAATTTCTATTTCATCTGAAAGTAGAAACTCGCCCGATTACAACGGTATGTGTAGTTTTCCCCTAGGCCGTTCCAGTTATTCATTTCGAGCATCAGAACTGCGAAAATTTTGAGTTTCTCAAGCGTTTCTTATCTCCAAACCGCCATATCTCGCGAACGGATTGACCAATCCGCAAAATTTCCGTTGCTCCTGAAAGTAGAAACTCGCCCGATTACAACGGTATGCGCACTTTTCCCCTAGGCCGTTCTAGTTATTCGTGTGGAGCATCAGAACTGCGAAAATTTTGAGTTTCTCAAGCGTTTCTTACCTCCAAACTGCCATATCTCGCGAACGGATTGACCAATCCGCAAAGTTTCTGTTGCTTCTGAAAGTAGAAACTCTCCCGATTACAAGGGTATGCGCACTTTTCCCGTAGGCCGTTCTAGTTATTCATTTCGAGCATCAGAACTGCGAAAATTTTGAGTTTCTCAAGCGTTTCTTAGCTCCAAACTGCCATATCTCACGAACGGATTTACCAATCCGCAAAATTTCTGTTGCATCTGAAAGTAGAAACTCGCCCGATTACAACGGTATGCGCACTTTTCCCCTAGGCCGTTCTAGTTATTCGTGTGGAGCATCAGAACTGCGAAAATTTTGAGTTTCTCAAGCGTTTCTTACCTCCAAACTGCCATACCTCGCGAACGGATTGACCAATCCGCAAAGTTTCTGTTGCTTCTGAAAGTAGAAACACACCCGATTACAAGGGTATGCGCACTTTTCCCGTAGGCCGCTATAGTTATTCATTTCGAGCATCAGAACTGCGAAAATTTTGAGTTTCTCAAGCGTTTCTTATCTCCAAACTGCCATATCTCGCGAACGGATTGATCAATCCGCAAAATTTCTGTTGCATCTGAAAGTAGAAACTCGCCCGATTACAACGGTACGCGCACTTTTCCCCTAGGCCGTTCTAGTTATTCGTGTCGAGCATCAGAACTGCGAAAATTTTGAGTTTCTCAAGCGTTTCTTACCTCCAAACTGCCATATCTCGCGAACGGATTGACCAATCCGCAAAATTTCTGTTGCATCTGAAAGTAGAAACTCGCCCGATTACAACGGTATGCGTACTTTTCCCCTAGGCCGCTCTAGTTATTCGTTTCGAGCATCAGAACGTCGAAAATTTTGAGTTTCTCAAGCGTTTCTTACCTCCAAACTGCCATATCTCGCGAACGGATTGACTAATCCGCAAAATTTCTGTTGCATCTGAAAGTAGAATCTCGCCCGATTACAACGGTATGCGTACTTTTCCCCTAGGCCGTACCAGTTATTCGTTTCGAGCATCAGAACTGCGAAAATTTTGAGATTCTCAAGCGTTTCTTACATCCAAACTGCCATATCTCGCGCACGGATTGACCGATCCGCAAAATTTCTATTGCATCTGAAAGTAGAAACTCGCCCGATTACAACGGTATGCGCACTTTTCCCCTAGGCCGTTCTAGTTATTCGTGTGGAGCAGCAGAACTGCGAAAATTTTGAGTTTCTCAAGCGTTTCTTACCTCCAAACTGCCATACCTCGCGAACGGATTGACCAATCCGCAAAGTTTCTGTTGCTTCTGAAAGTAGAAACACTCCCGATTACAAGGGTATGCGCACTTTTCCCGTAGGCCGTTCTAGTTATTCATTTCGAGCATCAGAACTGCGAAAATATTGAGTTTCTCAAGCGTTTCTTAGCTCCAAACTGCCATATCTCGCGAACGGATTGACCAATCCGCAAAATTTCTGTTGCGTCTGAAAGTAGAGACTCGCCCGTTTACAACGGTATGCATACTTTTCCCCTAGGCCGTACTAGTTATTCGTTTCGAGCATCAGAACGGCGAAAATTTTGAGTTTCTCAAGCGTTTCTTACCTCCAAACTGCCATATCTCGCGAACGGATTGACCAATCCGCAAAATTTCTATTTCATCTGAAAGTAGAAACTCGCCCGATTACAACGGTATGTGTAGTTTTCCCCTAGGCCGTTCCAGTTATTCATTTCGAGCATCAGAACTGCGAAAATTTTGAGTTTCTCAAGCGTTTCTTACCTCCAAACCGCCATATCTCGCGAACGGATTGACCAATCCGCAAAATTTCTGTTGCTCCTGAAAGTAGAGACTCGCCCGTTTACAACGGTATGCGTACTTTTCCCCTAGGCCGTACTAGTTATTCGTTTCGAGCATCAGAACGGCGAAAATTTTGAGTTTCTCAAGCGTTTCTTACCTCCAAACTGCCATATCTCGCGAACGGATTGACCAATCCGCAAAATTTCTATTTCATCTGAAAGTAGAAACTCGCCCGATTACAACGGTATGTGTAGTTTTCCCCTAGGCCGTTCCAGTTATTCATTTCGAGCATCAGAACTGCGAAAATTTTGAGTTTCTCAAGCTTTTCTTACCTCCAAACCGCCATATCTCGCGAACGGATTGACCAATCCGCAAAATTTCTGTTGCTCCTGAAAGTAGAAACTCGCCCGATTACAACGGTATGCGCACTCTTCCCCTAGGCCGTTCTAGTTATTTGTTTCGAGCATCAGAACTGCGAAAATTTTGAGTTTCTCAAGCGTTTGTTAACTCCAAACTGCCATATCTCGCGAACGGATTGACCAATCCGGAAAATTTCTGTTGCATCTGAAAGTAGAAACTCGCCCGATTACAACGGTATGTGTAGTTTTCCCCTAGGCCGTTCTAGTTATTCGTTTCGAGCATCAGAACTGCGAAAATTTTGAGATTCTCAAGCGTTTCTTACATCCAAACTGCCATATCTCGCGCACGGATTGACCGATCCGCAAAATTTCTGTTGCATCTGAAAGTAGAAACTCGCCCGATTACAACGGTATGCGCACTTTTCCCCTAGGCCGTTCTAGTTATTCGTGTGGAGCATCAGAACTGCGAAAATTTTGAGTTTCTCAAGCGTTTCTTACCTCCAAACTGCCATACCTCGCGAACGGATTGACCAATCCGCAAAGTTTCTGTTGCTTCTGAAAGTAGAAACACTCCCGATTACAAGGGTATGCGCACTTTTCCCGTAGGCCGTTCTAGTTATTCATTTCGAGCATCAGAACTGCGAAAATATTGAGTTTCTCAAGCGTTTCTTAGCTCCAAACTGCCATATCTCGCGAACGGATTGACCAATCCGCAAAATTTCTGTTGCTTCTGAAAGTAGAGACTCGCCCGTTTACAACGGTAAGCGTACTTTTCCGCTAGGCCGCTCTAGTTACTCGTTTCGAGCATCAGAACTGCGAAAATTTTGAGTTTCTCAAGCGTTTCTTACCTTCAAACTGCCATATCTCGCGAACGGATTGACCAATCCGCAATATTTCTGTTGCTTCTGAAAGTAGAGACTCGCCCGTTTACAACGGTATGCGTACTTTTCCCCTAGGCCGTACTAGTTATTCGTTTCGAGCATCAGAACGGCGAAAATTTTGAGTTTCTCAAGCGTTTCTTACCTCCAAACTGCCATATCTCGCGAACGGATTGACCAATCCGCAAAATTTCTATTTCATCTGAAAGTAGAAACTCGCCCGATTACAACGGTATGTGTAGTTTTCCCCTAGGCCGTTCCAGTTATTCATTTCGAGCATCAGAACTGCGAAAATTTTGAGTTTCTCAAGCGTTTCCTACCTCCAAACCGCCATATCTCGCGAACGGATTGACCAATCCGCAAAATTTCTGTTGCTCCTGAAAGTAGAAACTCGCCCGATTACAACGGTATGCGCACTTTTCCCCTAGGCCGTTCTAGTTATTCGTGTGGAGCATCAGAACTGCGAAAATTTTGAGTTTCTCAAGCGTTTCTTACCTCCAAACTGCCATACCTCGCGAACGGATTGACCAATCCGCAAAGTTTCTGTTGCTTCTGAAAGTAGAAACACTCCCGATTACAAGGGTATGCGCACTTTTCCCGTAGGCCGTTCTAGTTATTCATTTCGAGCATCGGAACTGCGAAAATATTGAGTTTCTCAAGCGTTTCTTAGCTCCAAACTGCCATATCTCGCGAACGGATTGACCAATCCGCAAAATTTCTGTTGCGTCTGAAAGTAGATACTCGCCCGTTTACAACGGTATGCGTACTTTTCCCCTAGGCCGTACTAGTTATTCGTTTCGAGCATCAGAACGGCGAAAATTTTGAGTTTCTCAAGCGTTTCTTACCTCCAAACTGCCATATCTCGCGAACGGATTGACCAATCCGCAAAATTTTTATTTCATCTGAAAGTAGAAACTCGCCCGATTACAACGGTATGTGTAGTTTTCCCCTAGGCCGTTCCAGTTATTCATTTCGAGCATCAGAACTGCGAAAATTTTGAGTTTCTCAAGCGTTTCTTACCTCCAAACCGCCATATCTCGCGAACGGATTGACCAATCCGCAAAATTTCTGTTGCTCCTGAAAGTAGAAACTCGCCCGATTACAACGGTATGCGCACTCTTCCCCTAGGCCGTTCTAGTTATTCGTTTCGAGCATCAGAACTGCGAAAATTTTGAGTTTCTCAAGCGTTTGTTAACTCCAAACTGCCATATCTCACGAACGGATTGACCAATCCGCAAAATTTCTGTTGCGTCTGAAAGTAGAAACTCGCCCGATTGCAACGGTATGTGTAGTTTTCCCCTAGGCCGTTCCAGTTATTCATTTCGAGCATCAGAACTGCGAAAATTTTGAGTTTCTCAAGCGTTTCTTACCTCCAAACTGCCATATCTCGCGAACGGATTGACCAATCCGCAAAATTTCTGTTGCATCTGAAAGTAGAAACTCGCCCGATTGCAACGGTATGTGTAGTTTTCCCCTAGGCCGTTCCAGTTATTCATTTCGAGCATCAGAACTGCGAAAATTTTGAGTTTCTCAAGCGTTTCTTACCTCCAAACTGCCATATCTCGCGAACGGATTGACCAATCCGCAAAATTTCTGTTGCTTCTGAAAGTAGAAACTCTCCCGATTACAAGGGTATGCGCACTTTTCCCGTAGGCCGTTCTAGTTATTCGTTTCGAGCATCAGAACTGCGAAAATTTTGAGTTTCTCAAGCGTTTGTTAACTCCAAACTGCCATATCTCACGAACGGATTGACCAATCCGCAAAATTTCTGTTGCATCTGAAAGTAGAAACTCGCCCGATTGCAACGGTATGTGTAGTTTTCCCCTAGGCCGTTCCAGTTATTCATTTCGAGCATCAGAACTGCGAAAATTTTGAGTTTCTCAAGCGTTTCTTACCTCCAAACTGCCATATCTCGCGAACGGATTGACCAATCCGCAAAATTTCTGTTGCTTCTGAAAGTAGAAACTCTCCCGATTACAAGGGTATGCGCACTTTTCCCGTATGCCGTTCTAGTTATTCGTTTCGAGCATCAGAACTGCGAAAATTTTGAGTTTCTCAAGCGTCTCTTACATCCAAACGGCCATATCTCGCGAACGGACTGACCAATCCGCATAATTTCTGTTGCATCTGAAAGTAGAAACTCGCCCGATTACAACGGTATGCGTACTTCTCCCCTAGGACGTTCTAGTCATTCGTTTCGAGCATCAGAACTGCGAAAATTTTGAGTTTCTCAAGCGTTTCTTATTTCCAAACTGCCATATCTAGCGAACGGATTGACCAATCTGCAAAATTTCTGTTGCATCTGAAAGTAGAAACTCGCTCGATTACAACGGTATGCGTACTTTTCCCCTAGGCCGCTCTAGTTACTCGTTTCGAGCATCAGAACTGCGAAAATTTTGAGTTTCTCAAGCGTTTCTTACCTCCAAACTGCCATATCTCGCGAACGGATTGATCAATCCGCAAAATTTCTGTTGCATCTGAAAGTAGAAACTCGCCCGATTACAACGGTATGCGCACTTTTCCCCTAGGCCGTTCTAGTTATTCGTGTCGAGCATCAGAACTGCGAAAATTTTGAGTTTCTCAAGCGTTACTTACCTCCAAACTGTCATATCTCGCGAACGGATTGACCAATCCGCAAAATTTCTGTTGCATCTGAAAGTAGAAACTCGCCCGATTACAACGGTATGCGTACTTTTCCCCTAGGCCGCTATAGTTACTCGTTTCGAGCATCAGAACTGCGAAAATTTTGAGTTTCTCAAGCGTTTCTTATCTCCAAACTGCCATATCTCGCGAACGGATTGATCAATCCGCAAAATTTCTGTTGCATCTGAAAGTAGAAACTCGCCCGATTACAACGGTACGCGCACTTTTCCCCTAGGCCGTTCTAGTTATTCGTGTCGAGCATCAAAACTGCGAAAATTTTGAGTTTCTCAAGCGTTTCTTACCTCCAAACTGCCATATCTCGCGAACGGATTGACCAATCCGCAAAATTTCTGTTGCATCTGAAAGTAGAAACTCGCCCGATTACAACGGTATGTGTAGTTTTCCCCTAGGCCGTTCCAGTTATTCATTTCGAGCATCAGAACTGCGAAAATTTTGAGTTTCTCAAGCGTTTCTTACCTCCAAACTGCCATATCTCGCGAACGGATTGACCAATCCGCAAAATTTCTGTTGCTTCTGAAAGTAGAAACTCGCCCGATTACAACGCTATGCGTACTTTTCCCCTAGGCCGCTCTAGTTACTCGTTTCGAGCATCAGAACTGCGAAAATTTTGAGTTTCTCTAGCGTTTCTTATCTCCAAACTGCCATATCTCGCGAACGGATTGATCAATCCGCAAAATTTCTGTTGCATCTGAAAGTAGAAACTCGCCCGATTACAACGGTATGCGCACTTTTCCCCTAGGCCGTTCTAGTTATTCGTGTCGAGCATCAGAACTGCGAAAATTTTGAGTTTCTCAAGCGTTTCTTACCTCCAAACTGCCATATCTCGCGAACGGATTGACCAATCCGCAAAATTTCTGTTGCATCTGAAAGTAGAAGCTCGCCCGATTACAACGGTATGCGTACTTTTCCGCTAGGCCGCTCTAGTTACTCGTTTCGAGCATCAGAACTGCGAAAATTTTGAGTTTCTCAAGCGTTTCTTACCTTCAAACTGCCATATCTCGCGAACGGATTGACCAATCCGCAATATTTCTGTTGCTTCTGAAAGTAGAAACTCTCCCGATTACAAGGGTATGCGCACTTTTCCCGTAGGCCGTTCTAGTTATTCGTTTCGACCATCAGAACTTTCCAAAATTTTGAGTTTCTCAAGCGTTTCTTACCTCCAAACTGCCATATCTCGCGAACGGATTGACCAATCCGGAAAATTTCTGTTGCATCTGAAAGTAGAAACTCGCCCGATTACAACGGTATGTGTAGTTTTCCCCTAGGCCGTTCTAGTTATTCGTTTCGAGCATCAGAACTGCGAAAATTTTGAGATTCTCAAGCGTTTCTTACATCCAAACTGCCATATCTCGCGCACGGATTGACCGATCCGCAAAATTTCTGTTGCATCTGAAAGTAGAAACTCGCCCGATTACAACGGTATGCGCACTTTTCCCCTAGGCCGTTCTAGTTATTCGTGTGGAGCATCAGAACTGCGAAAATTTTGAGTTTCTCAAGCGTTTCTTACCTCCAAACTGCCATACCTCGCGAACGGATTGACCAATCCGCAAAGTTTCTGTTGCTTCTGAAAGTAGAAACACTCCCGATTACAAGGGTATGCGCACTTTTCCCGTAGGCCGTTCTAGTTATTCATTTCGAGCATCAGAACTGCGAAAATATTGAGTTTCTCAAGCGTTTCTTAGCTCCAAACTGCCATATCTCGCGAACGGATTGACCAATCCGCAAAATTTCTGTTGCTTCTGAAAGTAGAGACTCGCCCGTTTACAACGGTATGCGTACTTTTCCGCTAGGCCGCTCTAGTTACTCGTTTCGAGCATCAGAACTGCGAAAATTTTGAGTTTCTCAAGCGTTTCTTACCTTCAAACTGCCATATCTCGCGAACGGATTGACCAATCCGCAATATTTCTGTTGCTTCTGAAAGTAGAGACTCGCCCGTTTACAACGGTATGCGTACTTTTCCCCTAGGCCGTACTAGTTATTCGTTTCGAGCATCAGAACGGCGAAAATTTTGAGTTTCTCAAGCGTTTCTTACCTCCAAACTGCCATATCTCGCGAACGGATTGACCAATCCGCAAAATTTCTATTTCATCTGAAAGTAGAAACTCGCCCGATTACAACGGTATGTGTAGTTTTCCCCTAGGCCGTTCCAGTTATTCATTTCGAGCATCAGAACTGCGAAAATTTTGAGTTTCTCAAGCGTTTCTTACCTCCAAACCGCCATATCTCGCGAACGGATTGACCAATCCGCAAAATTTCTGTTGCTCCTGAAAGTAGAAACTCGCCCGATTACAACGGTATGCGCACTCTTCCCCTAGGCCGTTCTAGTTATTCGTTTCGAGCATCAGAACTGCGAAAATTTTGAGTTTCTCAAGCGTTTGTTAACTCCAAACTGCCATATCTCACGAACGGATTGACCAATCCGCAAAATTTCTGTTGCATCTGAAAGTAGAAACTCGCCCGATTGCAACGGTATGTGTAGTTTTCCCCTAGGCCGTTCCAGTTATTCATTTCGAGCATCAGAACTGCGAAAATTTTGAGTTTCTCAAGCGTTTCTTACCTCCAAACTGCCATATCTCGCGAACGGATTGACCAATCCGCAAAATTTCTGTTGCATCTGAAAGTAGAAACTCGCCCGATTGCAACGGTATGTGTAGTTTCCCCCTAGGCCGTTCCAGTTATTCATTTCGAGCATCAGAACTGCGAAAATTTTGAGTTTCTCAAGCGTTTCTTACCTCCAAACTGCCATATCTCGCGAACGGATTGACCAATCCGCAAAATTTCTGTTGCTTCTGAAAGTAGAAACTCTCCCGATTACAAGGGTATGCGCACTTTTCCCGTAGGCCGTTCTAGTTATTCGTTTCGAGCATCAGAACTGCGAAAATTTTGAGTTTCTCAAGCGTTTGTTAACTCCAAACTGCCATATCTCACGAACGGATTGACCAATCCGCAAAATTTCTGTTGCATCTGAAAGTAGAAACTCGCCCGATTGCAACGGTATGTGTAGTTTTCCCCTAGGCCGTTCCAGTTATTCATTTCGAGCATCAGAACTGCGAAAATTTTGAGTTTCTCAAGCGTTTCTTACCTCCAAACTGCCATATCTCGCGAACGGATTGACCAATCCGCAAAATTTCTGTTGCATCTGAAAGTAGAAACTCGCCCGATTGCAACGGTATGTGTAGTTTTCCCCTAGGCCGTTCCAGTTATTCATTTCGAGCATCAGAACTGCGAAAATTTTGAGTTTCTCAAGCGTTTCTTACCTCCAAACTGCCATATCTCGCGAACGGATTGACCAATCCGCAAAATTTCTGTTGCTTCTGAAAGTAGAAACTCTCCCGATTACAAGGGTATGCGCACTTTTCCCGTAGGCCGTTCTAGTTATTCGTTTCGAGCATCAGAACTGCGAAAATTTTGAGTTTCTCAAGCGTCTCTTACATCCAAACGGCCATATCTCACGAACGGATTGACCAATCCGCAAAATTTCTGTTGCATCTGAAAGTAGAAACTCGCCCGATTGCAACGGTATGTGTAGTTTTCCCCTAGGCCGTTCCAGTTATTCATTTCGAGCATCAGAACTGCGAAAATTTTGAGTTTCTCAAGCGTTTCTTACCTCCAAACTGCCATATCTCGCGAACGGATTGACCAATCCGCAAAATTTCTGTTGCATCTGAAAGTAGAAACTCGCCCGATTGCAACGGTATGTGTAGTTTTCCCCTAGGCCGTTCCAGTTATTCATTTCGAGCATCAGAACTGCGAAAATTTTGAGTTTCTCAAGCGTTTCTTACCTCCAAACTGCCATATCTCGCGAACGGATTGACCAATCCGCAAAATTTCTGTTGCTTCTGAAAGTAGAAACTCTCCCGATTACAAGGGTATGCGCACTTTTCCCGTAGGCCGTTCTAGTTATTCGTTTCGAGCATCAGAACTGCGAAAATTTTGAGTTTCTCAAGCGTCTCTTACATCCAAACGGCCATATCTCGCGAACGGACTGACCAATCCGCATAATTTCTGTTGCATCTGAAAGTAGAAACTCGCCCGATTACAACGGTATGCGTACTTCTCCCCTAGGACGTTCTAGTCATTCGTTTCGAGCATCAGAACTGCGAAAATTTTGAGTTTCTCAAGCGTTTCTTATTGAGTTTCTCAAGCGTTTCTTACCTCCAAACTGCCATATCTCGCGAATGGATTGACCAATCCACAAAATTTCTGTTGCATCTGAAAGTAGAAACTCGCCCGATTACAACGGTATGCGTACTTTTCCCCTAGGCCGCTCTAGTTACTCGTTTCGAGCATCAGAACTGCGAAAATTTTGAGTTTCTCAAGCGTTTCTTATCTCCAAACTGCCATATCTCGCGAACGGATTGATCAATCCGCAAAATTTCTGTTGCATCTGAAAGTAGAAACTCGCCCGATTACAACGGTATGCGCACTTTTCCCCTAGGCCGTTCTAGTTATTCGTGTCGAGCATCAGAACTGCGAAAATTTTGAGTTTCTCAAGCGTTACTTACCTCCAAACTGCCATATCTCGCGAACGGATTGACCAATCCGCAAAATTTCTGTTGCATCTGAAAGTAGAAACTCGCCCGATTACAACGGTATGCGTACTTTTCCCCTAGGCCGCTATAGTTACTCGTTTCGAGCATCAGAACTGCGAAAATTTTGAGTTTCTCAAGCGTTTCTTATCTCCAAACTGCCATATCTCGCGAACGGATTGATCAATCCGCAAAATTTCTGTTGCATCTGAAAGTAGAAACTCGCCCGATTACAACGGTACGCGCACTTTTCCCCTAGGCCGTTCCAGTTATTCATTTCGAGCATCAGAACTGCGAAAATTTTGAGTTTCTCAAGCGTTTCTTACCTCCAAACTGCCATATCTCGCGAACGGATTGACCAATCCGCAAAATTTCTGTTGCATCTGAAAGTAGAAACTCGCCCGATTACAACGGTATGCGTACTTTTCCCCTAGGCCGCTCTAGTTATTCGTTTCGAGCATCAGAACGTCGAAAATTTTGAGTTTCTCAAGCGTTTCTTACCTCCAAACTGCCATATCTCGCGAACGGATTGACTAATCCGCAAAATTTCTGTTGCATCTGAAAGTAGAATCTCGCCCGATTACAACGGTATGCGTACTTTTCCCCTAGGCCGTTCTAGTTACTCGTTTCGAGCATCAGAACTGCGAAAATTTTGAGTTTCTCGAGCGTTTCTTATCTCCAAACTGCCATATCTCGCGAACGGATTGATCAATCCGCAAAATTTCTGTTGCATCTGAAAGTAGAAACTCGCCCGATTACAACGGTAGCTGTAGTTTTCCCCTACGCCGTTCTAGTTAATCGTTTCGAGCATCAGAACTGCGAAAATTCTGAGTTTCTCAAGCGTTTCTTATCTCCAAACTGCCATATCTCGCGAACGGATTGATCAATCCGCAAAATTTCTGTTGCATCTGAAAGTAGAAACTCGCCCGATTACAACGGTAGCTGTAGTTTTCCCCTACGCCGTTCTAGTTAATCGTTTCGAGCATCAGAACTGCGAAAATTTTGAGTTTCTCAAGCGTTTCTTACATCCAAACTGCCATATCTCGCGCACGGATTGACCGATCCGCAAAATTTCTGTTGCATCTGAAAGTAGAAACTCGCCCGATTACAACGGTATGCCCACTTTTCCCCTAGGCCGCTCTAGTTATTCGTGTGGAGCATCAGAACTGCGAAAATTTTGAGTTTCTCAAGCGTTTCTTACCTCCAAACTGCCATACCTCGCGAACGGATTGACCAATCCGCAAAGTTTCTGTTGCGTCTGAAAGTAGAGACTCGCCCGTTTACAACGGTATGCGTACTTTTCCCCTAGGCCGTACTAGTTATTCGTTTCGAGCATCAGAACGGCGAAAATTTTGAGTTTCTCAAGCGTTTCTTACCTCCAAACTGCCATATCTCGCGAACGGATTGACCAATCCGCAAAATTTCTATTTCATCTGAAAGTAGAAACTCGCCCGATTACAACGGTATGTGTAGTTTTCCCCTAGGCCGTTCCAGTTATTCATTTCGAGCATCAGAACTGCGAAAATTTTGAGTTTCTCAAGCGTTTCTTACCTCCAAACCGCCATATCTCGCGAACGGATTGACCAATCCGCAAAATTTCTGTTGCTCCTGAAAGTAGAAACTCGCCCGATTACAACGGTATGCGCACTTTTCCCCTAGGCCGCTCTAGTTATTCGTGTGGAGCATCAGAGCTGCGAAAATTTTGAGTTTCTCAAGCGTTTCTTACCTCCAAACTGCCATATCTCGCGAACGGATTGACCAATCCGCAAAGTTTCTGTTGCTTCTGAAAGTAGAAACTCTCCCGATTACAAGGGTATGCGCACTTTTCCCGTAGGCCGTTCTAGTTATTCATTTCGAGCATCAGAACTGCGAAAATTTTGAGTTTCTCAAGCGTTTCTTAGCTCCAAACTGCCATATCTCACGAACGGATTTACCAATCCGCAAAATTTCTGTTGCATCTGAAAGTAGAAACTCGCCCGATTACAACGGTATGCGCACTTTTCCCCTAGGCCGTTCTAGTTATTCGTGTGGAGCATCAGAACTGCGAAAATTTTGAGTTTCTCAAGCGTTTCTTACCTCCAAACTGCCATACCTCGCGAACGGATTGACCAATCCGCAAAGTTTCTGTTGCTTCTGAAAGTAGAAACACTCCCGATTACAAGGGTATGCGCACTTTTCCCGTAGGCCGTTCTAGTTATTCATTTCGAGCATCAGAACTGCGAAAATATTGAGTTTCTCAAGCGTTTCTTAGCTCCAAACTGCCATATCTCGCGAACGGATTAACCAATCCGCAAAATTTCTGTTGCGTCTGAAAGTAGAGACTCGCCCGTTTACAACGGTATGCGTACTTTTCCCCTAGGCCGTACTAGTTATTCGTTTCGAGCATCAGAACGGCGAAAATTTTGAGTTTCTCAAGCGTTTCTTACCTCCAAACTGCCATATCTCGCGAACGGATTGACCAATCCGCAAAATTTCTATTTCATCTGAAAGTAGAAACTCGCCCGATTACAACGGTATGTGTAGTTTTCCCCTAGGCCGTTCCAGTTATTCATTTCGAGCATCAGAACTGCGAAAATTTTGAGTTTCTCAAGCGTTTCTTACCTCCAAACCGCCATATCTCGCGAACGGATTGACCAATCCGCAAAATTTCTGTTGCTCCTGAAAGTAGAAACTCGCCCGATTACAACGGTATGCGCACTCTTCCCCTAGGCCGTTCTAGTTATTCGTTTCGAGCATCAGAACTGCGAAAATTTTGAGTTTCTCAAGCGTTTGTTAACTCCAAACTGCCATATCTCACGAACGGATTGACCAATCCGCAAAATTTCTGTTGCATCTGAAAGTAGAAACTCGCCCGATTGCAACGGTATGTGTAGTTTTCCCCTAGGCCGTTCCAGTTATTCATTTCGAGCATCAGAACTGCGAAAATTTTGAGTTTCTCAAGCGTTTCTTACCTCCAAACTGCCATATCTCGCGAACGGATTGACCAATCCGCAAAATTTCTGTTGCATCTGAAAGTAGAAACTCGCCCGATTGCAACGGTATGTGTAGTTTTCCCCTAGGCCGTTCCAGTTATTCATTTCGAGCATCAGAACTGCGAAAATTTTGAGTTTCTCAAGCGTTTCTTACCTCCAAACTGCCATATCTCGCGAACGGATTGACCAATCCGCAAAATTTCTGTTGCTTCTGAAAGTAGAAACTCTCCCGATTACAAGGGTATGCGCACTTTTCCCGTAGGCCGTTCTAGTTATTCGTTTCGAGCATCAGAACTGCGAAAATTTTGAGTTTCTCAAGCGTCTCTTACATCCAAACGGCCATATCTCGCGAACGGACTGACCAATCCGCATAATTTCTGTTGCATCTGAAAGTAGAAACTCGCCCGATTACAACGGTATGCGTACTTCTCCCCTAGGACGTTCTAGTCATTCGTTTCGAGCATCAGAACTGCGAAAATTTTGAGTTTCTCAAGCGTTTCTTATTTCCAAACTGCCATATCTAGCGAACGGATTGACCAATCTGCAAAATTTCTGTTGCATCTGAAAGTAGAAACTCGCTCGATTACAACGGTATGCGTACTTTTCCCCTAGGCCGCTCTAGTTACTCGTTTCGAGCATCAGAACTGCGAAAATTTTGAGTTTCTCAAGCGTTTGTTAACACCAAACTGCCATATCTCACGAACGGATTGACCAATCCGCAAAATTTCTGTTGCATCTGAAAGTAGAAACTCGCCCGATTGCAACGGTATGTGTAGTTTTCCCCTAGGCCGTTCCAGTTATTCATTTCGAGCATCAGAACTGCGAAAATTTTGAGTTTCTCAAGCGTTTCTTACCTCCAAACCGCCATATCTCGCGAACGGATTGACCAATCCGCAAAATTTCTGTTGCTCCTGGAAGTAGAAACTCGCCCGATTACAACGGTATGCGTACTTTTCCCCTAGGCCGCTCTAGTTATTCGTTTCGAGCATCAGAACGTCGAAAATTTTGAGTTTCTCAAGCGTTTCTTACCTCCAAACTGCCATATCTCGCGAACGGATTGACTAATCCGCAAAATTTCTGTTGCATCTGAAAGTAGAATCTCGCCCGATTACAACGGTATGCGCACTCTTCCCCTAGGCCGTTCTAGTTATTCGTTTCGAGCATCAGAACTGCGAAAATTTTGAGTTTCTCAAGCGTTTGTTAACACCAAACTGCCATATCTCACGAACGGATTGACCAATCCGCAAAATTTCTGTTGCATCTGAAAGTAGAAACTCGCCCGATTGCAACGGTATGTGTAGTTTTCCCCTAGGCCGTTCCAGTTATTCGTTTCGAGCATCAGAACGGCGAAAATTTTGAGTTTCTCAAGCGTTTCTTAGCTCCAAACTGCCATATCTCACGAACGGATTTACCAATCCGCAAAATTTCTGTTGCATCTGAAAGTAGAAACTCGCCCGATTACAACGGTATGCGCACTTTTCCCCTAGGCCGTTCTAGTTATTCGTGTGGAGCATCAGAACTGCGAAAATTTTGAGTTTCTCAAGCGTTTCTTACCTCCAAACTGCCATACCTCGCGAACGGATTGACCAATCCGCAAAGTTTCTGTTGCTTCTGAAAGTAGAAACACTCCCGATTACAAGGGTATGCGCACTTTTCCCGTAGGCCGTTCTAGTTATTCATTTCGAGCATCAGAACTGCGAAAATATTGAGTTTCTCAAGCGTTTCTTAGCTCCAAACTGCCATATCTCGCGAACGGATTGACCAATCCGCAAAATTTCTGTTGCGTCTGAAAGTAGAGACTCGCCCGTTTACAACGGTATGCGTACTTTTCCCCTAGGCCGTACTAGTTATTCGTTTCGAGCATCAGAACGGCGAAAATTTTGAGTTTCTCAAGCGTTTCTTACCTCCAAACTGCCATATCTCGCGAACGGATTGACCAATCCGCAAAATTTCTATTTCATCTGAAAGTAGAAACTCGCCCGATTACAACGGTATGTGTAGTTTTCCCCTAGGCCGTTCCAGTTATTCATTTCGAGCATCAGAACTGCGAAAATTTTGAGTTTCTCAAGCGTTTCTTACCTCCAAACCGCCATATCTCTCGAACGGATTGACCAATCCGCAAAATTTCTGTTGCATCTGAAAGTAGAAACTCGCCCGATTGCAACAGTATGTGTAGTTTTCCCCTAGGCCGTTCCAGTTATTCATTTCGGGCATCAGAACTGCGAAAATTTTGAGTTTCTCAAGCGTTTCTTACCTCCAAACTGCCATATCTCGCGAACGGATTGACCAATCCGCAAAATTTCTGTTGCATCTGAAAGTAGAAACTCGCCCGATTGCAACGGTATGTGTAGTTTTCCCCTAGGCCGTTCCAGTTATTCATTTCGAGCATCAGAACTGCGAAAATTTTGAGTTTCTCAAGCGTTTCTTACCTCCAAACTGCCATATCTCGCGAACGGATTGACCAATCCGCAAAATTTCTGTTGCTTCTGAAAGTAGAAACTCTCCCGATTACAAGGGTATGCGCACTTTTCCCGTAGGCCGTTCTAGTTATTCGTTTCGAGCATCAGAACTGCGAAAATTTTGAGTTTCTCAAGCGTCTCTTACATCCAAACGGCCATATCTCGCGAACGGACTGACCAATCCGCATAATTTCTGTTGCATCTGAAAGTAGAAATTCGCCCGATTACAACGGTATGCGTACTTCTCCCCTAGGACGTTCTAGTCATTCGTTTCGAGCATCAGAACTGCGAAAATTTTGAGTTTCTCAAGCGTTTCTTATTTCCAAACTGCCATATCTAGCGAACGGATTGACCAATCTGCAAAATTTCTGTTGCATCTGAAAGTAGAAACTCGCTCGATTACAACGGTATGCGTACTTTTCCCCTAGGCCGCTCTAGTTACTCGTTTCGAGCATCAGAACTGCGAAAATTTTGAGTTTCTCAAGCGTTTGTTAACTCCAAACTGCCATATCTCACGAACGGATTGACCAATCCGCAAAATTTCTGTTGCATCTGAAAGTAGAAACTCGCCCGATTGCAACGGTATGTGTAGTTTTCCCCTAGGCCGTTCCAGTTATTCATTTCGAGCATCAGAACTGCGAAAATTTTGAGTTTCTCAAGCGTTTCTTACCTCCAAACTGCCATATCTCGCGAACGGATTGACCAATCCGCAAAATTTCTGTTGCATCTGAAAGTAGAAACTCGCCCGATTACAACGGTATGCGTACTTTTCCCCTAGGCCGCTCTAGTTATTCGTTTCGAGCATCAGAACGTCGAAAATTTTGAGTTTCTCAAGCGTTTCTTACCTCCAAACTGCCATATCTCGCGAACGGATTGACTAATCCGCAAAATTTCTGTTGCATCTGAAAGTAGAATCTCGCCCGATTACAACGGTATGCGTACTTTTCCCCTAGGCCGTTCTAGTTACTCGTTTCGAGCATCAGAACTGCGAAAATTTTGAGTTTCTCGAGCGTTTCTTATCTCCAAACTGCCATATCTCGCGAACGGATTGATCAATCCGCAAAATTTCTGTTGCATCTGAAAGTAGAAACTCGCCCGATTACAACGGTATGGGCACTTTTCCAATAGGCCGTTCTAGTTATTCGTGTGGAGCATCAGATCTGCGAAAATTTTGAGTTTCTCAAGCGTTTCTTACCTCGAAACTGCAATATCTCGCGAACGGATTTACCAATCCGCAAAATTTCTGTTGCATCTGAAAGTAGAAACTCGCCCGATTACAACGGTATGCGTACTTTTCCCCTAGGCCGTTCTAGTTACTCGTTTCGAGCATCAGAACTGCGAAAATTTTGAGTTTCTCAAGCGTTTCTTATCTCCAAACTGCCATATCTCGCGAACGGATTGATCAATCCGCAAAATTTCTGTTGCATCTGAAAGTAGAAACTCGCCCGATTACAACGGTAGCTGTAGTTTTCCCCTACGCCGTTCTAGTTATTCGTTTCGAGCATCAGAACTGCGAAAATTTTGAGTTTCTCAAGCGTTTCTTACCTCCAAACTGCCATATCTCGCGAACGGATTGATCAATCCGCAAAATTTCTGTTGCATCTGAAAGTAGAAACTCGCCCGATTACAACGGTATGCGAACTTTTCCCCTAGGCCGTTCTAGTTAATCGTTTCGAGCATCAGAACTGCGAAAATTTTGAGTTTCTCAAGCGTTTCTTAATTCCAAACTGCCATATCTTGCGAACGGATTGACCAATCCGCAAAATTTCTGTTGCATCTGAAAGTAGAAACTCGCCCGATTACAACGGTATGCGAACTTTTCCCCTAGGCCGTTCTAGTTAATCGTTTCGAGCATCAGAACTGCGCAAATTTTGAGTTTCTCAAGCGTTTCTTACCTCCAAACTGCCATATCTCGCGAAGGGATTGACCAATCCGCAAAATTTCTGTTGCATCTGAAAGAAGAAACTCGCCCGATTACAACGGTATGCGTACTTTTCCCCTAGGTCGTTCTAGTTATTCGTTTCGAGCATCAGAACGGCGAAAATTTTGAGTTTCTCAAGCGTTTCTTACCTCCAAACTGCCATATCTCGCGAACGGATTGACTAATCCGCAAAATTTCTGTTGCATCTGAAATTAGAAACTCGCCCGATTACAACGGTATGCGTACTTTTCCCCTAGGCCGTTCTAGTTACTCGTTTCGAGCATCAGAACTGCGAAAATTTTGAGTTTCTCAAGCTTTTCTTATCTCCAAACTGCCATATCTCGCGAACGGATTGATCAGTCCGCAAAATTTCTGTTGTTTCTGAAAGAAGAGTCTTGCCCGATTACAACGGTATGTGTAGTTTTCCACTAGGCCGTTCCAGTTATTCGTTTCGAGCATCAGAACTGCGAAAATTTTGAGTTTCTCAAGCGTTTCTTACATCCAAACTGCCATATCTCGCGAACGGAATGACCGATACGCAAAATTTCTGTTGCATCTGAAAGTAGAAACTCGCCCGATTACAACGGTATGTGTAGTTTTCCCCTAGGCCGTTCTAGGTGTTCGTTTCGAGCATCAGAACTGCGCAAATTTTGAGTTTCTCAAGCGTTTATTACATCCAAACTGCCATATCCCGCGAACGGATTGACCAATCCGCAAAATTTCTGTTGCATCTGAAAGTAGAGACTCGCCCGATTACAACGGTATGCGTACTTTTCCCCTAGGCCGTTCTAGTTAATCGTTTCGAGCATCAGAACGGCGAAAATTTTGAGTTTCTCAAGCGTTTCTTACATCCAAACTGCCATATCTCGCGAACGGATTGACCAATCCGCAAAATTTCTGTTGCATCTGAAAGTATAAACTCGCCCGATTACAACGGTACGTGTAGTTTCCCCTAGGCCGTTCCAGTTATTCGTTTCGAGCATCAGAACTGCGCAAATTTTGAGTTTCTCAAGCGTTTCTTACCTCCAAACTGCCATATCTCGCGAACGGATTGACAAATCCGCAAAATTTCTGTTGCATCTGAAAGAAGAAACTCGCCCGATTACAACGGTATGCGTACTTTTCCCCTAGGCCGTTCTAGTTACTCGTTTCGAGCATCAGAACTGCGAAAATTTTGAGTTTCTCAAGCGTTTCTTAATTCCAAACTGCCATATCTTGCGAACGGATTGACCAATCCGCAAAATTTCTGTTGCATCTGAAAGAAGAAGCTCGCCCGATTACAACGGTATGCGTACTTTTCCCCTAGGCCGATCTAGTTACTCGTTTCGAGCATCAGAACTGCGAAAATTTTGAGTTTCTCAAGCGTTTCTTAACTCAAAACTGCCATATCTCGCGAACGGATTGATCAATCCGCAAAATTTCTGTTGAATCTGAAAGTAGAAACTCGCCCGATTACAACGGTATGGGCACTTTTCCCCTAGGCCGTTCTAGTTATTCGTGTCGAGCATCAGAACTGCGAAAATTTTTAGTTTCTCAAGCGTTTCTTACTTCCAAACTGCCATATCTTGCGAACAGATTGACCAATCCGCAAAGTTTCTGTTGCATCTGAAAGTAGAAACTCGCCCGATTACAACGGTATGCGTACTTATCCCCTGGGCCGTTCTAATTACTCGTTTCGAGCATCAGAACTGCGCAAATTTTGAGTTTCTCACGCGTTTCTTACCTCCAAACTGCCATATCTCGCGAAGGGATTGACCAATCCGCAAAATTTCTGTTGCATCTGAAAGAAGAAACTCGCCCGATTACAACGGTATGCGTACTTTTCCCCTAGGCCGTTCTAGTTACTCGTTTCGAGCATCAGAACTGCGAAAATTTTGAGTTTCTCGAGCGTTTCTTATCTCCAAACTGCCATATCTCGCGAACGGATTGATCAATCCGCAAAATTTCTGTTGCATCTGAAAGTAGAAACTCGCCCGATTACAACGGTATGGGCACTTTTCCAATAGGCCGTTCTAGTTATTCGTGTGGAGCATCAGATCTGCGAAAATTTTGAGTTTCTCAAGCGTTTCTTACCTCGAAACTGCAATATCTCGCGAACGGATTTACCAATCCGCAAAATTTCTGTTGCATCTGAAAGTAGAAACTCGCCCGATTACAACGGTATGCGTACTTTTCCCCTAGGCCGTTCTAGTTACTCGTTTCGAGCATCAGAACTGCGAAAATTTTGAGTTTCTCAAGCGTTTCTTATCTCCAAACTGCCATATCTCGCGAACGGATTGATCAATCCGCAAAATTTCTGTTGCATCTGAAAGTAGAAACTCGCCCGATTACAACGGTAGCTGTAGTTTTCCCCTACGCCGTTCTAGTTATTCGTTTCGAGCATCAGAACTGCGAAAATTTTGAGTTTCTCAAGCGTTTCTTACCTCCAAACTGCCATATCTCGCGAACGGATTGACCAATCCGCAAAATTTCTGTTGCTTCTGAAAGTAGAAACTCGCCCGATTACAACGGTATGCATACTTTTCCCCTAGGCCGCTCTAGTTACTCGTTTCGAGCATCAGAACTGCGAAAATTTTGAGTTTCTCTAGCGTTTCTTATCTCCAAACTGCCATATCTCGCGAACGGATTGATCAATCCGCAAAATTTCTGTTGCATCTGAAAGTAGAAACTCGCCCGATTACAACGGTATGCGAACTTTTCCCCTAGGCCGTTCTAGTTATTCGTGTCGAGCATCAGAACTGCGAAAATTTTGAGTTTCTCAAGCGTTTCTTACCTCCAAACTGCCATATCTCGCGAACGGATTGACCAATCCGCAAAATTTCTGTTGCATCTGAAAGTAGAAGCTCGCCCGATTACAACGGTATGCGTACTTTTCCGCTAGGCCGCTCTAGTTACTCGTTTCGAGCACCAGAACTGCGAAAATTTTGAGTTTCTCAAGCGTTTCTTACTTTCAAACTGCCATATCTCGCGAACGGATTGACCAATCCGCAATATTTCTGTTGCTTCTGAAAGTAGAAACTCTCCCGATTACAAGGGTATGCGCACTTTTCCCGTAGGCCGTTCTAGTTATTCGTTTCGAGCATCAGAACCTTCCAAAATTTTGAGTTTCTCAAGCGTTTCTTACCTCCAAACTGCCATATCTCGCGAACGGATTGACCAATCCGGAAAATTTCTGTTGCATCTGAAAGTAGAAACTCGCCAGATTACAACGGTGTGTAGTTTTCCCCTAGGCCGTTCCAGTTATTCGTTTCGAGCATCAGAACTGCGAAAATTGTGAGTTTCTCAAGCGTTTCTTACATCCAAACTGCCATATCTCGCGAACGGAATGACCGATCCGCATAATTTCTGTTGCATCTGAAAGTAGAAACTCGCCCGATTACATCGGTATGCGTACTTTTCCCCTAGGCCGTTCTGGTTATTCCTTTCGAGCATCAGAACTGCGAAAATTTTGAGTTTCTCAAGCGTTTCTTACCTCCAAACAGCCACATCTCGCAAACGGATTGACCGATCCGCAAAATTTCTGTTGCCTCTGAATGTAGAAACTCGTCCGATTACAACGGTATGCGCACTTTTCCCCTAGGCCGTTCTAGTTACTCGTTTCGAGCATCAGAACTGCGAAAATTTTGAGTTCCTCAAGCGTTTCTTACATCCAAACTGCCATATCTCGCGATCGAATTGACCAATCCGCAAAATTTCTGTTGCATCTGAAAGTAGAAACTCGCCCGATTACAACGGTATGTGTAGTTTTCCCCTAGGCCGTTCCAGTTATTCATTTCGAGCATCGGAACTGCGTACATTTTGAGTTTCTCAAGCGTTTCTTACCTCCAAACTGCCATATCTCGCGAACGGATTGACCAATCCGCATAATTTCTGTTGCATCTGAAAGTAGAAACTCGCCCGATTACATCGGTATGCGTACTTTTCCCCTAGGCCTTTCTGGTTATTCCTTTCGAGCATCAGAACTGCGAAAATTTTGAGTTTCTCAAGCGTTTCTTACCTCCAAACAGCCACATCTCGCAAACGGATTGACCGATCCGCAAAATTTTTGTTGCCTCTGAATGTAGAAACTCGTCCGATTACAACGGTATGCGCACTTTTCCCCTAGGCCGTTCTAGTTACTCTTTTCGAGCATCAGAACTGCGAAAATTTTGAGTTCCTCAAGCGTTTCTTACCTCCAAACTGCCATATCTCGCGAACGGATTGACCAATCCGCAAAATTTCGGTTGCATCTGAAAGTAGAAACTCGCCCGATTACAACGGCATGCGTACTTCTCCCCTAGGCCGTTCTAGTCAGTCGTTTCGAGCATCAGAACTGCGAAAATTTTGAGTTTCTCAAGCGTTTCTTACCTCCAAACTGCCATATCTCGCGAACGGATTGACCAATCCGCAAAATTTCTGTTGCATCTGAAAGTAGAAACTCGCCCGATTACAACGGTATGCGTAGTTTTCCCCTATGCCGTTCCAGTTATTCGTTTCGAGCATCAGAACTGCGCAAATTTTGAGTTTCTCAAGCGTTTCTTACCTCCAAACTGCCATATCTCGCGAACGGATTGATCAATCCGCAAAATTTCTGTTGCATCTGAAAGTAGAAACTCGCCCGATTACAACGGTATGGGCACTTTTCCCCTAGGCCATTCTAGTTATTCGTGTCGAGCATCAGAACTGCGAATATTTTTAGTTTCTCAAGCGTTTCTTACTTCCAAACTGCCATATCTTGCGAACGGATTGACCAATCCGCAAAATTTCTGTTGCATCTGAAAGTAGAAACTCGCCCGATTACAACGGTATGTGTAGTTTTCCCCTATGCCGTTCCAGTTATTCGTTTCGAGCATCAGAACTGCGCAAATTTTGAGTTTCTCAAGCGTTTCTTACCTCCAAACTGCCATATCTCGCGAACGGATTGATCAATCCGCAAAATTTCTGTTGCATCTGAAAGTAGAAACTCGCCCGATTACAACGGTATGGGCACTTTTCCCCTAGGCCGTTCTAGTTATTCGTGTCGAGCATCAGAACTGCGAAAATTTTTAGTTTCTCAAGCGTTTCTTACTTCCAAACTGCCATATCTTGCGAACGGATTGACCAATCCGCAAAGTTTCTGTTGCATCTGAAAGTAGAAACTCGCCCGATTACAACGGTATGCGTACTTTTCCCCTGGGCCGTTCTAGTTACTCGTTTCGAGCATCAGAACTGCGAAAATTTGGAGTTTCTCAAGCGTATCTTACCTCCAAACTGCCATATCTCGCGTACGGATTGACAAATCCGCAAAATTTCTGTTGCATCTGAAAGTAGAAACTCGCCCGGTTACAACGGTAGGTGTAGTTTTCCCCTAGGCCGTTCTAGTTATTCGTTTCGAGCATCAGAACTGCGAAAATTTTGAGTTTCTCAAGCGTTTCTTACCACCAAACTGCCATATCTCGCGAACGGATTGACCAATCAGCAAAATTTCTATTGCATCTGAAAGTAGAAACTCGCCCGATTACAACGGTATGTGTAGTTTTCCCCTAGGCCGTTCCAGTTATTCGTTTCGAGCATCAGAACTGCGAAAATTGTGAGTTTCTCAAGCGTTTCTTACATCCAAACTGCCATATCTCGCGAACGGAATGACCGATCCGCATAATTTCTGTTGCATCTGAAAGTAGAAACTCGCACGATTACAACGGTATGCGCACTTTTCCCGTAGGCCGTTCTAGTTATTCGTTTCGAGCATCAGAACTGCGAAAATTTTGAGTTTCTCAAGCGTTTCTTATCTCCAAACTGCCATATCTCGCGAACGGATTGATCAATCCGCAAAATTTCTGTTGCATCTGAAAGTAGAAACTCGCCCGATTACATCGGTATGCGTACTTTTCCCCTAGGCCGTTCTGGTTATTCGTTTCGAGCATCAGAACTGCGAAAATTTGGAGTTTCTCAAGCGTATCTTACCTCCAAACTGCCACATCTCGCAAACGGATTGACCAATCCGCAAAATTTCTGTTGTATCTGAAAGTAGAAACTCGCCCGATTACAACGGTATGTGTAGTTTTCCCCTAGGCCGTTCCAGTTATTCGTTTCGAGCATCAGAACTGCGAAAATTGTGAGTTTCTCAAGCGTTTCTTACATCCAAACTGCCATATCTCGCGAACGGAATGACCGATCCGCATAATTTCTGTTGCATCTGAAAGTAGAAACTCGCACGATTACAACGGTATGCGCACTTTTCCCGTAGGCCGTTCTAGTTATTCGTTTCGAGCATCAGAACTGCGAAAATTTTGAGTTTCTCAAGCGTTTCTTATCTCCAAACTGCCATATCTCGCGAACGGATTGATCAATCCGCAAAATTTCTGTTGCATCTGAAAGTAGAAACTCGCCCGATTACATCGGTATGCGTACTTTTCCCCTAGGCCGTTCTGGTTATTCGTTTCGAGCATCAGAACTGCGAAAATTTGGAGTTTCTCAAGCGTATCTTACCTCCAAACTGCCACATCTCGCAAACGGATTGACCAATCCGCAAAATTTCTGTTGTATCTGAAAGTAGAAACTCGCCCGATTCCAACGGTATGTGTAGTTTTCCCCTAGGACGTTCAGTTATTCGTTTCGAGCATCAGAACTGCGCAAATTTTGAGTTTCTCAAGCGTTTCTTACCTCCAAACTGCCATATCTCGCGAACGGATTGATCAATCCGCAAAATTTCTGTTGCATCTGAAAGTAGAAATTCGCCCGATTACAACGGTATGGGCACTTTTCCCCTAGGCCGTTCTAGTTATTCGTGTCGAGCATCAGAACTGCGAAAATTTTTAGTTTCTCAAGCGTTTCTTACTTCCAAACTGCCATATCTTGCGAACGGATTGACCAATCCGCAAAGTTTCTGTTGCATCTGAAAGTAGAAACTCGCCCGATTACAACGGTATGCGTACTTTTCCCCTGGGCCGTTCTAGTTACTCGTTTCGAGCATCAGAACTGCGAAAATTTTGAGTTTCTCAAGCGTTTCTTATCTCCAAACTGCCATATCTCGCGAACGGATTGATCAATCCGCAAAATTTCTGTTGCATCTGAAAGTAGAAGCTCGCCCGATTACAACAGTATGGGCACTTTTCCCCTAGGCCGTTCTAGTTATTCGTGTCGAGCATCAGAACTGCGAAAATTTTGAGTTTCTCAAGCGTTTCTTACCTCCAAACTGCCATATCTCGCGTACGGATTGACAAATCCGCAAAATTTCTGTTGCATCTGAAAGTAGAAACTCGCCCGGTTACAACGGTAGGTGTAGTTTTCCCCTAGGCCGTCCTAGTTATTCGTTCCGAGCATCAGAACTGCGAAAATTTTGAGTTTCTCAAGCGTTTCTTACCTCCAAACTGCCATATCTCGCGAACGGATTGACCAATCAGCAAAATTTCTATTGCATCTGAAAGTAGAAACTCGCCCGATTACAACGGTATGTGTAGTTTTCCCCTAGGCCGTTCCAGTTATTCGTTTCGAGCATCAGAACTGCGAAAATTGTGAGTTTCTCAAGCGTTTCTTACATCCAAACTGCCATATCTCGCGAACGGAATGACCGATCCGCATAATTTCTGTTGCATCTGAAAGTAGAAACTCGCACGATTACAACGGTATGCGCACTTTTCCCGTAGGCCGTTCTAGTTATTCGTTTCGAGCATCAGAACTGCGAAAATTTTGAGTTTCTCAAGCGTTTCTAACATCCAAACGGCCATATCTCGCGAACGGATTGACCAATCCGCATAATTTCTGTTGCATCTGAAAGTAGAAACTCGCCCGATTTCATCGGTATGCGTACTTTTCCCCTAGGCCTTTCTGGTTATTCCTTTCGAGCATCAGAACTGCGAAAATTTTGAGTTCCTCAAGCGTTTCTTACCTCCAAACTGCCATATCTCGCGAACGGATTGACCAATCCGCAAAATTTCTGTTGCATCTGAAAGTAGAAACTCGCCCGATTACAAGGGTATGCGTACTTATCCCCTGGGCCGTTCTAGTTACTCGCTTCGAGCATCAGAACTGCTCAAATTTTGAGTTTCTCAAGCGTTTCTTACCTCCAAACTGCCATATCTCGCGAAGGGATTGACCAATCCGCAAAATTTCTGTTGCATCTGAAAGAAGAAACTCGCCCGATTACAACGGTATGCGTACTTTTCCCCTAGGTCGTTCTAGTTATTCGTTTCGAGCATCAGAACGGCGAAAATTTTGAGTTTCTCAAGCGTTTCTTACCTCCAAACTGCCATATCTCGCGAACGGATTGACTAATCCGCAAAATTTCTGTTGCATCTGAAAGTAGAAACTCGCCCGATTACAACGGTATGCGTACTTTTCCCCTAGGCCGTTCTAGTTACTCGTTTTGAGCATCAGAACTGCGAAAATTTTGAGTTTCTCAAGCTTTTCTTATCTCCAAACTGCCATATCTCGCGAACGGATTGATCTATCCGCAAAATTTCTGTTGCTTCTGAAAGAAGAGTCTTGCCCGATTACAACGGTACGTGTAGTTTTCCACTAGGCCGTTCCAGTTATTCGTTTCGAGCATCAGAACTGCGAAAATTTTGAGTTTCTCAAGCGTTTCTTACATCCAAACTGCCATATCTCGCGAACGGAATGACCGATCCGCAAAATTTCTGTTGCATCTGAAAGTAGAAACTCGCCCGATTACAACGGTATGTGTAGTTTTCCCCTAGGCCGTTCTAGGTGTTCGTTTCGAGCATCAGAACTGCGCAAATTTTGAGTTTCTCAAGCGTTTCTTACATCCAAACTGCCATATCTTGCGAACGGATTGACCAATCCGCAAAGTTTCTGTTGCATCTGAAAGTAGAAACTCGCCCGATTACAACGGTATGCGTACTTTTCCCCTAGGCCGTTCTAGTTACTCGCTTCGAGCATCAGAACTGCGAAAATTTTGAGTTTCTCAAGCGTTTCTTAACTCCAAACTGCCATATCTCGCGAACGGATTGATCAATCCGCAAAATTTCTGTTGCATCTGAAAGTAGAAACTCGCCCGATTACAACAGTATGGGCACTTTTCCACTAGGCCGTTCTAGATATTCGTGTCGAGCATCAGAACTGCGAAAATTTTTAGTTTCTCAAGCGTTTCTTACTTCCAAACTGCCATATCTTGCGAACGGATTGACCAATCCGCAAAGTTTCTGTTGCATCTGAAAGTAGAAACTCGCCCGATTACAACGGTATGCGTACTTATCCCCTGGGCCGTTCTAGTTACTCGCTTCGAGCATCAGAACTGCGCAAATTTTGAGTTTCTCAAGCGTTTCTTACCTCCAAACTGCCATATCTCGCGAAGCGATTGACCAATCCGCAAAATTTCTGTTGCATCTGAAAGAAGAAACTCGCCCGATTACAACGGTATGCGTACTTTTCCCCTAGGTCGTTCTAGTTATTCGTTTCG
Source organism: Ptiloglossa arizonensis (assembly GCF_051014685.1). Lineage (NCBI taxonomy): Eukaryota > Metazoa > Arthropoda > Insecta > Hymenoptera > Colletidae > Ptiloglossa > Ptiloglossa arizonensis. The sequence goes on from NW_027478502.1 coordinate 755,803, forward strand.
AGCATCAGAACGGCGAAAATTTTGAGTTTCTCAAGCGTTTCTTACCTCCAAACTGCCATATCTCGCGAACGGATTGACCAGTCCGCAAAATTTCTGTTGCATCTGAAAGTAGAAACTCGCCCGATTAGAACGGTATGCGTACTTGTCCCTAGGCCGCTCTAGTTACTCGTTCCGAGCATCAGAACTGCGAAAATTTTGAGTTTCTCAAGCGTTTCTTATATCCAAAGTATCATATCTCGCGGACGGATTGATCAATCCGCAAAATTTCTGTTGCATCTGAAAGTAGAAACTCCCCCGATTACAACGTTATGCGCACTTTTCCCCTAGGCCGTTCTAGTTATTCGTGTCCAGCATCAGAACTGTGAAAATTTTGAGTTTCTCAAGCGTTTCTTACCTCCAAACTGCCATATCTCGCGAACGGATTGACCAATCCGCAAAATTTCTGTTGCATCTGAAAGTAGAAACTCGCCCGATTACAACGGTATGCGCACTTTTCCCCTAGGCCGTTCTAGTTATTCGTTTCGAGCATCAGAACGGCGAAAATTTTGAGTTTCTCAAGCGTTTCTTACTTCCAAACTGCCATATCACACGAACGGATTGACTAATCCGCAAAATTTCTGTTGCATCTGAAAGTAGAAACTCGCCCGATTACAACGGTATGCGTACTTTTCCCCTAGGCCGCTCTAGTTACTCGTTTCGAGCATCAGAACTGCGAAAATTTTGAGTTTCTCAAGCGTTTCTTATCTCCAAACTGCCATATCTCGGGAACGGATTGATCAATCCGCAAAATTTCTGTTGCATCTGAAAGTAGAAATTCGCCCGATTACAACGGTATGCGCACTTTTCCCCTAGGCCGTTCTAGTTATTCGTGTCGAGCATCAGAACTGCGAAAATTTTGAGTTTCTCAAGGGTTTCTAACCTCCAAACTGCCATATCTCGCGAACGGATTGACCAATCCGCAAAATTTCTGTTGCATCTGAAAGTAGAAACTCGCCCGATTACAACGGTATATGTAGTTTTCCCCTAGGCCGTTCCAGTTATTCGTTTCGAGCATCAGAACTGCGAAAAATTTGAGTTTCTCAAGCGTTTCTTACATCCAAACTGCCATATCTCGCGAACGGATTGACCAATCCGCAAAATTTCTGTTGCATCTGAAAGTAGAAAATCGCCCGATTACAACGGTAGGCGCACTTTTCCCCTAGGCCGTTCTAGTTATTCGTTTCGAGCATCAGAACTGCGCAAATTTTGAGTTTCTCAAGCGTTTCTTACCTCCAAACTGCCATATCTCGCGAAGGGATTGACCAATCCGCAAAATTTCTGTTGCATCTGAAAGTAGAAACTCGCCCGATTACAAAGGTATGCGTACTTTTCCCCTAGGCCGTTCTAGTTACTCGTTTCGAGCATCAGAGCTGCGAAAATTTTGAGTTTCTCAAGCGTTTCTTACCTCCAAACTGCCATATCTCGCGAACGGATTGACCAATCCGCAAAATTTCTGTTGCATCTGAAAGTAGGAACTCGCCCGATTACAACGGTAGGTGTAGTTTTCCCCTAGGCCGTTCTAGTTATTCGTTTCGAGCATCAGAACTGCGAAAATTTTGAGTTTCTCAAGCGTTTCTTACCTCCAAACTGCCATATCTCGCGAACGGATTGACCAATCCGCAAAATTTCTGTTGCATCTAAAAGTAGAAACTCGCCCGATTAGAACGGTATGCGTACTTTTCCCCTAGGCCGCTCTAGTTACTGGTTTCGAGCATCAGAGCTGCGAAAATTTTGAGTTTCTCAAGCGTTTCTTACCTCCAATCTGCCATATTTCGCGAACGGATTGACCAATCCGCAAAATTTCTGTTGCATCTGAAAGTAGAAACTCGCCCGATTACAACGGTAGGCGCACTTTTCCCCTAGGCCGTTCTAGTTATTCGTTTCGAGCATCAGAACTGCGCAAATTTTGAGTTTCTCAAGCGTTTCTTACCTCCAAACTGCCATATCTCGCGAAGGGATTGACCAATCCGCAAAATTTCTGTTGCATCTGAAAGTAGAAACTCGCCCGATTACAAAGGTATGCGTACTTTTCCCCTAGGCCGTTCTAGTTACTCGTTTCGAGCATCAGAGCTGCGAAAATTTTGAGTTTCTCAAGCGTTTCTTACCTCCAAACTGCCATATCTCGCGAACGGATTGACCAATCCGCAAAATTTCTGTTGCATCTGAAAGTAGGAACTCGCCCGATTACAACGGTAGGTGTAGTTTTCCCCTAGGCCGTTCTAGTTATTCGTTTCGAGCATCAGAACTGCGAAAATTTTGAGTTTCTCAAGCGTTTCTTACCTCCAAACTGCCATATCTCGCGAACGGATTGACCAATCCGCAAAATTTCTGTTGCATCTAAAAGTAGAAACTCGCCCGATTAGAACGGTATGCGTACTTTTCCCCTAGGCCGCTCTAGTTACTGGTTTCGAGCATCAGAGCTGCGAAAATTTTGAGTTTCTCAAGCGTTTCTTACCTCCAATCTGCCATATCTCGCGAACGGATTGACCAATCCGCAAAATTTCGATTGCGTCTGAAAGTAGAAACTCGCCCGATTACAACGGTAGGTGTAGTTTTCCCCTAGGCCGTTCTAGTTATACGTTTCGAGCATCAGAACTGCGAAAATTTTGAGTTTCTCAAGCGTTTCTTACCTCCAAACTGCCATATCTCGCGAACGGATTGACTAATCCGCAAAATTTCTGTTGCATCTGAAAGTAGAAACTCGCCCGATTACAACGGTATGCGTACTTTTCCCCTAGGCCGCTCTAGTTACTCGTTTCGAGCATCAGAACTGCGAAAATTTTGAGTTTCTCAAGCGTTTCTTATCTCCAAACTGCCATATCTCGCGAACGGATTGACCAATCCGCAAAATTTCTGTTGCATCTGAAAGTAGAAACTCGCCCGATTACAACGGTATGCGTACTTTTGCCCTAGGCCGTTCTAGTTATTCGTTTCGAGCATCAGAACGGCGAAAATTTTGAGTTTCTCAAGCGTTTCTTACCTCCAAACTGCCATATCACGCGAACGGATTGACTAATCCGCAAAATTTCTGTTGCATCTGAAAATAGAAACTCGCCCGATTACAACGGTATGCGTACCTTTCCCCTAGGCCGCTCTAGTTACTCGTTTCGAGCATCAGAACTGCGAAAATTTTGAGTTTCTCAAGCGTTTCTTATCTCCAAACTGCCATATCTCGTGAACGGATTGATCAATCCGCAAAATTTCTGTTGCATCTGAAAGTAGAAACTCGCCCGATTACAACGGTATGCGTACTTTTCCCCTAGGCCGCTCTAGTTACTCGTTTCGAGCATCAGAACTGCGAAAATTTTGAGTTGCTCAAGCGTTTCTTATCTCCAAACTGCCATATCTCGTGAACGGATTGATCAATCCGCAAAATTTCTGTTGCATCTGAAAGTAGAAACTCGCCCGATTACAACGGTATGCGTACTTTTCCCCTAGGCCGCTCTAGTTACTCGTTTCGAGCATCAGAACTGCGAAAATTTTGAGTTCCTCAAGCGTTTCTTATCTCCAAACTGCCATATCTCGTGAACGGATTGATCAATCCGCAAAATTTCTGTTGCATCTGAAAGTAGAAACTCGCCCGATTACAACGGTATGCGCACTTTTCCCCTAGGCCGTTCTAGTTATTCGTGTCGAGCATCAGAACTGCGAAAATTTTGAGTTTCTCAAGCGTTTCTAACCTCCAAACTGCCATATCTCGCGAACGGATTGACCAATCCGCAAAATTTCTGTTGCATCTGAAAGTAGAAACTCGCCCGATTACAACGGTATATGAAGTTTTCCCCTAGGCCGTTCCAGTTATTCGTTTCGAGCATCAGAACTGCGAAAATTTTGAGTTTCTCAAGCGTTTCTTACATCCAAACTGCCATATCTCGCGAACGGATTGACCAATCCGCAACATTTCTGTTGCATCTGAAAGTAGAAACTCGCCCGATTACAACGGTATGCGCACTTTTCCCCTAGGCCGTTCTAGTTATTCGTGTCGAGCATCAGAACTGCGCAAATTTTGAGTTTCTCAAGCGTTTCTAACCTCCAAACTGCCATATCTCGCGAACGGATTGACCAATCCGCAAAATTTCTGTTGCATCTGAAAGTAGAAACTCGCCCGATTACAACGGTATATGTAGTTTTCCCCTAGGCCGTTCTAGTTATTCGTTTCGAGCATCAGAACTGCGAAAATTTTGAGTTTCTCAAGCGTTTCTTACCTCCAAACTGCCATATCTCGCGAACGGATTGACCAATCCGCAAAATTTCTGTTGCATCTAAAAGTAGAAACTCGCCCGATTAGAACGGTATGCGTACTTTTCCCCTAGGCCGCTCTAGTTACTGGTTTCGAGCATCAGAGCTGCGAAAATTTTGAGTTTCTCAAGCGTTTCTTACCTCCAATCTGCCATATCTCGCGAACGGATTGACCAATCCGCAAAATTTCTGTTGCATCTGAAAGTAGAAACTCGCCCGATTACAACGGTAGGCGCACTTTTCCCCTAGGCCGTTCTAGTTATTCGTTTCGAGCATCAGAACTGCGCAAATTTTGAGTTTCTCAAGCGTTTCTTACCTCCAAACTGCCATATCTCGCGAAGGGATTGACCAATCCGCAAAATTTCTGTTGCATCTGAAAGTAGAAACTCGCCCGATTACAAAGGTATGCGTACTTTTCCCCTAGGCCGTTCTAGTTACTCGTTTCGAGCATCAGAGCTGCGAAAATTTTGAGTTTCTCAAGCGTTTCTTACCTCCAAACTGCCATATCTCGCGAACGGATTGACCAATCCGCAAAATTTCTGTTGCATCTGAAAGTAGGAACTCGCCCGATTACAACGGTAGGTGTAGTTTTCCCCTAGGCCGTTCTAGTTATTCGTTTCGAGCATCAGAACTGCGAAAATTTTGAGTTTCTCAAGCGTTTCTTACCTCCAAACTGCCATATCTCGCGAACGGATTGACCAATCCGCAAAATTTCTGTTGCATCTAAAAGTAGAAACTCGCCCGATTAGAACGGTATGCGTACTTTTCCCCTAGGCCGCTCTAGTTACTGGTTTCGAGCATCAGAGCTGCGAAAATTTTGAGTTTCTCAAGCGTTTCTTACCTCCAATCTGCCATATCTCGCGAACGGATTGACCAATCCGCAAAATTTCGATTGCGTCTGAAAGTAGAAACTCGCCCGATTACAACGGTAGGTGTAGTTTTCCCCTAGGCCGTTCTAGTTATACGTTTCGAGCATCAGAACTGCGAAAATTTTGAGTTTCTCAAGCGTTTCTTACCTCCAAACTGCCATATCTCGCGAACGGATTGACTAATCCGCAAAATTTCTGTTGCATCTGAAAGTAGAAACTCGCCCGATTACAACGGTATGCGTACTTTTCCCCTAGGCCGCTCTAGTTACTCGTTTCGAGCATCAGAACTGCGAAAATTTTGAGTTTCTCAAGCGTTTCTTATCTCCAAACTGCCATATCTCGCGAACGGATTGACCAATCCGCAAAATTTCTGTTGCATCTGAAAGTAGAAACTCGCCCGATTACAACGGTATGCGTACTTTTGCCCTAGGCCGTTCTAGTTATTCGTTTCGAGCATCAGAACGGCGAAAATTTTGAGTTTCTCAAGCGTTTCTTACCTCCAAACTGCCATATCACGCGAACGGATTGACTAATCCGCAAAATTTCTGTTGCATCTGAAAATAGAAACTCGCCCGATTACAACGGTATGCGTACCTTTCCCCTAGGCCGCTCTAGTTACTCGTTTCGAGCATCAGAACTGCGAAAATTTTGAGTTTCTCAAGCGTTTCTTATCTCCAAACTGCCATATCTCGTGAACGGATTGATCAATCCGCAAAATTTCTGTTGCATCTGAAAGTAGAAACTCGCCCGATTACAACGGTATGCGTACTTTTCCCCTAGGCCGCTCTAGTTACTCGTTTCGAGCATCAGAACTGCGAAAATTTTGAGTTGCTCAAGCGTTTCTTATCTCCAAACTGCCATATCTCGTGAACGGATTGATCAATCCGCAAAATTTCTGTTGCATCTGAAAGTAGAAACTCGCCCGATTACAACGGTATGCGTACTTTTCCCCTAGGCCGCTCTAGTTACTCGTTTCGAGCATCAGAACTGCGAAAATTTTGAGTTCCTCAAGCGTTTCTTATCTCCAAACTGCCATATCTCGTGAACGGATTGATCAATCCGCAAAATTTCTGTTGCATCTGAAAGTAGAAACTCGCCCGATTACAACGGTATGCGCACTTTTCCCCTAGGCCGTTCTAGTTATTCGTGTCGAGCATCAGAACTGCGAAAATTTTGAGTTTCTCAAGCGTTTCTAACCTCCAAACTGCCATATCTCGCGAACGGATTGACCAATCCGCAAAATTTCTGTTGCATCTGAAAGTAGAAACTCGCCCGATTACAACGGTATATGAAGTTTTCCCCTAGGCCGTTCCAGTTATTCGTTTCGAGCATCAGAACTGCGAAAATTTTGAGTTTCTCAAGCGTTTCTTACATCCAAACTGCCATATCTCGCGAACGGATTGACCAATCCGCAACATTTCTGTTGCATCTGAAAGTAGAAACTCGCCCGATTACAACGGTATGCGCACTTTTCCCCTAGGCCGTTCTAGTTATTCGTGTCGAGCATCAGAACTGCGCAAATTTTGAGTTTCTCAAGCGTTTCTAACCTCCAAACTGCCATATCTCGCGAACGGATTGACCAATCCGCAAAATTTCTGTTGCATCTGAAAGTAGAAACTCGCCCGATTACAACGGTATATGTAGTTTTCCCCTAGGCCGTTCCAGTTATTCGTTTCGAGCATCAGAACTGCGAAAATTTTGAGTTTCTCAAGCGTTTCTTACATCCAAACTGCCATATCTCGCGAACGGATTGACCAATCCGCAAAATTTCTGTTGCATCTGAAAGTAGAAACTCGCCCGATTACAACGGTATGCGCACTTTTCCCCTAGGCCATTCTAGTTATTCGTTTCGAGCATCAGAACTGCGCAAATTTTGAGTTTCTCAAGCGTTTCTTACCTCCAAACTGCCATATCTCGCGAAGGGATTGACCAATCCGCAAAATTTCTGTTGCATCTGAAAGTAGAAACTCGCCCGATTACAAAGGTATGCGTACTTTTCCCCTAGGCCGTTCTAGTTACTCGTTTCGAGCATCAGAGCTGCGAAAATTTTGAGTTTCTCAAGCGTTTCTTATCTCCAAACTGCCATATCTCGCGAACGGATTGATTAATCCGTAAAATTTCTGTTGCGTCTGAAAGTAGAAACTCGCCCGATTACAACGGTAGGTGTAGTTTTCCCCTAGGCCGTTCTAGTTATTCGTTTCGAGCATCAGAACGGCGAAAATTTTGAGTTTCTCAAGCGTTTCTTACCTCCAAACTGCCATATCACGCGAACGGATTGACTAATCCGCAAAATTTCTGTTGCATCTGAAAGTAGAAACTCGCCCGATTACAACGGTATGCGTACTTTTCCCCTAGGCCGCTCTAGTTACTCGTTTCGAGCATCAGAACTGCGAAAATTTTGAGTTGCTCAAGCGTTTCTTATCTCCAAACTGCCATATCACGCGAACGGATTGACTAATCCGCAAAATTTCTGTTGCATCTGAAAATAGAAACTCGCCCGATTACAACGGTATGCGTACCTTTCCCCTAGGCCGCTCTAGTTACTCGTTTCGAGCATCAGAACTGCGAAAATTTTGAGTTTCTCAAGCGTTTCTTACCTCCAAACTGCCATATCTCGCGAACGGATTGACCAATCCGCAAAATTTCTGTTGCATCTAAAAGTAGAAACTCGCCCGATTAGAACGGTATGCGTACTTTTCCCCTAGGCCGCTCTAGTTACTGGTTTCGAGCATCAGAGCTGCGAAAATTTTGAGTTTCTCAAGCGTTTCTTACCTCCAATCTGCCATATCTCGCGAACGGATTGACCAATCCGCAAAATTTCGATTGCGTCTGAAAGTAGAAACTCGCCCGATTACAACGGTAGGTGTAGTTTTCCCCTAGGCCGTTCTAGTTATACGTTTCGAGCATCAGAACTGCGAAAATTTTGAGTTTCTCAAGCGTTTCTTACCTCCAAACTGCCATATCTCGCGAACGGATTGACTAATCCGCAAAATTTCTGTTGCATCTGAAAGTAGAAACTCGCCCGATTACAACGGTATGCGTACTTTTCCCCTAGGCCGCTCTAGTTACTCGTTTCGAGCATCAGAACTGCGAAAATTTTGAGTTTCTCAAGCGTTTCTTATCTCCAAACTGCCATATCTCGCGAACGGATTGACCAATCCGCAAAATTTCTGTTGCATCTGAAAGTAGAAACTCGCCCGATTACAACGGTATGCGTACTTTTGCCCTAGGCCGTTCTAGTTATTCGTTTCGAGCATCAGAACGGCGAAAATTTTGAGTTTCTCAAGCGTTTCTTACCTCCAAACTGCCATATCACGCGAACGGATTGACTAATCCGCAAAATTTCTGTTGCATCTGAAAATAGAAACTCGCCCGATTACAACGGTATGCGTACCTTTCCCCTAGGCCGCTCTAGTTACTCGTTTCGAGCATCAGAACTGCGAAAATTTTGAGTTTCTCAAGCGTTTCTTATCTCCAAACTGCCATATCTCGTGAACGGATTGATCAATCCGCAAAATTTCTGTTGCATCTGAAAGTAGAAACTCGCCCGATTACAACGGTATGCGTACTTTTCCCCTAGGCCGCTCTAGTTACTCGTTTCGAGCATCAGAACTGCGAAAATTTTGAGTTGCTCAAGCGTTTCTTATCTCCAAACTGCCATATCTCGTGAACGGATTGATCAATCCGCAAAATTTCTGTTGCATCTGAAAGTAGAAACTCGCCCGATTACAACGGTATGCGTACTTTTCCCCTAGGCCGCTCTAGTTACTCGTTTCGAGCATCAGAACTGCGAAAATTTTGAGTTCCTCAAGCGTTTCTTATCTCCAAACTGCCATATCTCGTGAACGGATTGATCAATCCGCAAAATTTCTGTTGCATCTGAAAGTAGAAACTCGCCCGATTACAACGGTATGCGCACTTTTCCCCTAGGCCGTTCTAGTTATTCGTGTCGAGCATCAGAACTGCGAAAATTTTGAGTTTCTCAAGCGTTTCTAACCTCCAAACTGCCATATCTCGCGAACGGATTGACCAATCCGCAAAATTTCTGTTGCATCTGAAAGTAGAAACTCGCCCGATTACAACGGTATATGAAGTTTTCCCCTAGGCCGTTCCAGTTATTCGTTTCGAGCATCAGAACTGCGAAAATTTTGAGTTTCTCAAGCGTTTCTTACATCCAAACTGCCATATCTCGCGAACGGATTGACCAATCCGCAACATTTCTGTTGCATCTGAAAGTAGAAACTCGCCCGATTACAACGGTATGCGCACTTTTCCCCTAGGCCGTTCTAGTTATTCGTGTCGAGCATCAGAACTGCGCAAATTTTGAGTTTCTCAAGCGTTTCTAACCTCCAAACTGCCATATCTCGCGAACGGATTGACCAATCCGCAAAATTTCTGTTGCATCTGAAAGTAGAAACTCGCCCGATTACAACGGTATATGTAGTTTTCCCCTAGGCCGTTCCAGTTATTCGTTTCGAGCATCAGAACTGCGAAAATTTTGAGTTTCTCAAGCGTTTCTTACATCCAAACTGCCATATCTCGCGAACGGATTGACCAATCCGCAAAATTTCTGTTGCATCTGAAAGTAGAAACTCGCCCGATTACAACGGTATGCGCACTTTTCCCCTAGGCCATTCTAGTTATTCGTTTCGAGCATCAGAACTGCGCAAATTTTGAGTTTCTCAAGCGTTTCTTACCTCCAAACTGCCATATCTCGCGAAGGGATTGACCAATCCGCAAAATTTCTGTTGCATCTGAAAGTAGAAACTCGCCCGATTACAAAGGTATGCGTACTTTTCCCCTAGGCCGTTCTAGTTACTCGTTTCGAGCATCAGAGCTGCGAAAATTTTGAGTTTCTCAAGCGTTTCTTATCTCCAAACTGCCATATCTCGCGAACGGATTGATTAATCCGTAAAATTTCTGTTGCGTCTGAAAGTAGAAACTCGCCCGATTACAACGGTAGGTGTAGTTTTCCCCTAGGCCGTTCTAGTTATTCGTTTCGAGCATCAGAACGGCGAAAATTTTGAGTTTCTCAAGCGTTTCTTACCTCCAAACTGCCATATCACGCGAACGGATTGACTAATCCGCAAAATTTCTGTTGCATCTGAAAGTAGAAACTCGCCCGATTACAACGGTATGCGTACTTTTCCCCTAGGCCGCTCTAGTTACTCGTTTCGAGCATCAGAACTGCGAAAATTTTGAGTTGCTCAAGCGTTTCTTATCTCCAAACTGCCATATCTCGCGAACGGATTGACCAATCCGCAACATTTCTGTTGCATCTGAAAGTAGAAACTCGCCCGATTACAACGGTATGCGCACTTTTCCCCTAGGCCGTTCTAGTTATTCGTGTCGAGCATCAGAACTGCGCAAATTTTGAGTTTCTCAAGCGTTTCTTACCTCCAAACTGCCATATCTCGCGAACGGATTGACCAATCCGCAAAATTTCTGTTGCATCTAAATGTAGAAACTCGCCCGATTAGAACGGTATGCGTACTTTTCCCCTAGGCCGCTCTAGTTACTGGTTTCGAGCATCAGAACTGCGAAAATTTTGAGTTTCTCAAGCGTTTCTTACCTCCAATCTGCCATATCTCGCGAACGGATTGACCAATCCGCAAAATTTCTATTGCGTCTGAAAGTAGAAACTCGCCCGATTACAACGGTAGGTGTAGTTTTCCCCTAGGCCGTTCTAGTTATTCGTTTCGAGCATCAGAACGGCGAAAATTTTGAGTTTCTCAAGCGTTTCTTACCTCCAAACTGCCATATCACGCGAACGGATTGACTAATCCGCAAAATTTCTGTTGCATCTGAAAGTAGAAACTCGCCCGATTACAACGGTATGCGTACTTTTCCCCTAGGCCGCTCTAGTTACTCGTTTCGAGCATCAGAACTGCGAAAATTTTGAGTTTCTCAAGCGTTTCTTACCTCCAAACTGCCATATCACGCGAACGGATTGACTAATCCGCAAAATTTCTGTTGCATCTGAAAATAGAAACTCGCCCGATTACAACGGTATGCGTACTTTTCCGCTAGGCCGCTCTAGTTACTCGTTTCGAGCATCAGAACTGCGAAAATTTTGAGTTTCTCAAGCGTTTCTTATCTCCAAACTGCCATATCTCGCGAACGGATTGACCAATCCGCAAAATTTCTGTTGCATCTGAAAGTAGAAACTCGCCCGATTACAACGGTATGCGTACTTTTCCCCTAGGCCGTTCTAGTTATTCGTGTCGAGCATCAGAACTGCGAAAATTTTGAGTTTCTCAAGCGTTTCTAACCTCCAAACTGCCATATCTCGCGAACGGATTGACCAATCCGCAAAATTTCTGTTGCATCTGAAAGTAGAAACTCGCCCGATTACAACGGTATATGTAGTTTTCCCCTAGGCCGTTCCAGTTATTCGTTTCGAGCATCAGAACTGCGAAAATTTTGAGTTTCTCAAGCGTTTCTTACATCCAAACTGCCATATCTCGCGAACGGATTAACCAATCCGCAAAATTTCTGTTGCATCTGAAAGTAGAAACTCGCCCGATTACAACGGTATGCGCACTTTTCCCCTAGGCCGTTCTAGTTATTCGTTTCGAGCATCAGAACTGCGCAAATTTTGAGTTTCTCAAGCGTTTCTTACCTCCAAACTGCCATATCTCGCGAAGGGATTGACCAATCCGCAAAATTTCTGTTGCATCTGAAAGTAGAAACTCGCCCGATTACAAAGGTATGCGTACTTTTCCCCTAGGCCGTTCTAGTTACTCGTTTCGAGCATCAGAGCTGCGAAAATTTTGAGTTTCTCAAGCGTTTCTTATCTCCAAACTGCCATATCTCGCGAACGGATTGATTAATCCGTAAAATTTCTGTTGCGTCTGAAAGTAGAAACTCGCCCGATTACAACGGTAGGTGTAGTTTTCCCCTAGGCCGTTCTAGTTATTCATTTCGAGCATCAGAACGGCGAAAATTTTGAGTTTCTCAAGCGTTTCTTACCTCCAAACTGCCATATCACGCGAACGGATTGACTAATCCGCAAAATTTCTGTTGCATCTGAAAGTAGAAACTCGCCCGATTACAACGGTATGCGTACTTTTCCCCTAGGCCGCTCTAGTTACTCGTTTCGAGCATCAGAACTGCGAAAATTTTGAGTTGCTCAAGCGTTTCTTATCTCCAAACTGCCATATCTCGCGAACGGATTGACCAATCCGCAACATTTCTGTTGCATCTGAAAGTAGAAACTCGCCCGATTACAACGGTATGCGCACTTTTCCCCTAGGCCGTTCTAGTTATTCGTGTCGAGCATCAGAACTGCGCAAATTTTGAGTTTCTCAAGCGTTTCTTACCTCCAAACTGCCATATCTCGCGAACGGATTGACCAATCCGCAAAATTTCAGTTGCATCTAAAAGTAGAAACTCGCCCGATTAGAACGGTATGCCTACTTTTCCCCTAGGCCGCTCTAGTTACTGGTTTCGAGCATCAGAACTGCGAAAATTTTGAGTTTCTCAAGCGTTTCTTACATCCAATCTGCCATATCTCGCGAACGGATTGACCAATCCGCAAAATTTCTATTGCGTCTGAAAGTAGAAACTCGCCCGATTACAACGGTATGTGTAGTTTTCCCCTAGGCCGTTCTAGTTATTCGTTTCGAGCATCAGAACGGCGAAAATTTTGAGTTTCTCAAGCGTTTCTTACCTCCAAACTGCCATATCACGCGAACGGATTGACTAATCCGCAAAATTTCTGTTGCATCTGAAAGTAGAAACTCGCCCGATTACAACGGTATGCGTACTTTTCCCCTAGGCCGCTCTAGTTACTCGTTTCGAGCATCAGAACTGCGAAAATTTTGAGTTTCTCAAGCGTTTCTTATCTCCAAACTGCCATATCTCGCGAACGGATTGACCAATCCGCAAAATTTCTGTTGCATCTGAAAGTAGAAACTCGCCCGATTACAACGGTATGCGTACTTTTCCCCTAGGCCGTTCTAGTTATTCGTTTCGAGCATCAGAACGGCGAAAATTTTGAGTTTCTCAAGCGTTTCTTACCTCCAAACTGCCATATCACGCGAACGGATTGACTAATCCGCAAAATTTCTGTTGCATCTGAAAATAGAAACTCGCCCGATTACAACGGTATGCGTACTTTTCCCCTAGGCCGCTCTAGTTACTCGTTTCGAGCATCAGAACTGCGAAAATTTTGAGTTTCTCAAGCGTTTCTTATCTCCAAACTGCCATATCTCGCGAACGGATTGACCAATCCGCAAAATTTCTGTTGCATCTGAAAGTAGAAACTCGCCCGATTACAACGGTATGCGTACTTTTCCCCTAGGCCGTTCTAGTTATTCGTGTCGAGCATCAGAACTGCGAAAATTTTGAGTTTCTCAAGCGTTTCTAACCTCCAAACTGCCATATCTCGCGAACGGATTGACCAATCCGCAAAATTTCTGTTGCATCTGAAAGTAGAAACTCGCCCGATTACAACGGTATATGTAGTTTTCCCCTAGGACGTTCCAGTTATTCGTTTCGAGCATCAGAACTGCGAAAATTTTGAGTTTCTCAAGCGTTTCTTACATCCAAACTGCCATATCTCGCGAACGGATTAACCAATCCGCAAAATTTCTGTTGCATCTGAAAGTAGAAACTCGCCCGATTACAACGGTATGCGCACTTTTCCCCTAGGCCGTTCTAGTTATTCGTTTCGAGCATCAGAACTGCGCAAATTTTGAGTTTCTCAAGCGTTTCTTACCTCCAAACTGCCATATCTCGCGAAGGGATTGACCAATCCGCAAAATTTCTGTTGCATCTGAAAGTAGAAACTCGCCCGATTACAAAGGTATGCGTACTTTTCCCCTAGGCCGTTCTAGTTACTCGTTTCGAGCATCAGAGCTGCGAAAATTTTGAGTTTCTCAAGCGTTTCTTATCTCCAAACTGCCATATCTCGCGAACGGATTGATTAATCCGTAAAATTTCTGTTGCGTCTGAAAGTAGAAACTCGCCCGATTACAACGGTAGGTGTAGTTTTCCCCTAGGCCGTTCTAGTTATTCATTTCGAGCATCAGAACGGCGAAAATTTTGAGTTTCTCAAGCGTTTCTTACCTCCAAACTGCCATATCACGCGAACGGATTGACTAATCCGCAAAATTTCTGTTGCATCTGAAAGTAGAAACTCGCCCGATTACAACGGTATGCGTACTTTTCCCCTAGGCCGCTCTAGTTACTCGTTTCGAGCATCAGAACTGCGAAAATTTTGAGTTGCTCAAGCGTTTCTTATCTCCAAACTGCCATATCTCGCGAACGGATTGACCAATCCGCAACATTTCTGTTGCATCTGAAAGTAGAAACTCGCCCGATTACAACGGTATGCGCACTTTTCCCCTAGGCCGTTCTAGTTATTCGTGTCGAGCATCAGAACTGCGCAAATTTTGAGTTTCTCAAGCGTTTCTTACCTCCAAACTGCCATATCTCGCGAACGGATTGACCAATCCGCAAAATTTCAGTTGCATCTAAAAGTAGAAACTCGCCCGATTAGAACGGTATGCGTACTTTTCCCCTAGGCCGCTCTAGTTACTGGTTTCGAGCATCAGAACTGGGAAAATTTTGAGTTTCTCAAGCGTTTCTTACATCCAATCTGCCATATCTCGCGAATGGATTGACCAATCCGCAAAATTTCTATTGCGTCTGAAAGTAGAAACTCGCCCGATTACAACGGTATGTGTAGTTTTCCCCTAGGCCGTTCTAGTTATTCGTTTCGAGCATCAGAACGGCGAAAATTTTGAGTTTCTCAAGCGTTTCTTACCTCCAAACTGCCATATCACGCGAACGGATTGACTAATCCGCAAAATTTCTGTTGCATCTGAAAGTAGAAACTCGCCCGATTACAACGGTATGCGTACTTTTCCCCTAGGCCGCTCTAGTTACTCGTTTCGAGCATCAGAACTGCGAAAATTTTGAGTTTCTCAAGCGTTTCTTATCTCCAAACTGCCATATCTCGCGAACGGATTGACCAATCCGCAAAATTTCTGTTGCATCTGAAAGTAGAAACTCGCCCGATTACAACGGTATGCGTACTTTTCCCCTAGGCCGTTCTAGTTATTCGTTTCGAGCATCAGAACGGCGAAAATTTTGAGTTTCTCAAGCGTTTCTTACCTCCAAACTGCCATATCACGCGAACGGATTGACTAATCCGCAAAATTTCTGTTGCATCTGAAAATAGAAACTCGCCCGATTACAACGGTATGCGTACTTTTCCCCTAGGCCGCTCTAGTTACTCGTTTCGAGCATCAGAACTGCGAAAATTTTGAGTTTCTCAAGCGTTTCTTATCTCCAAACTGCCATATCTCGTGAACGGATTGATCAATCCGCAAAATTTCTGTTGCATCTGAAAGTAGAAACTCGCCCGATTACAACGGTATGCGCACTTTTCCCCTAGGCCGTTCTAGTTATTCGTGTCGAGCATCAGAACTGCGAAAATTTTGAGTTTCTCAAGCGTTTCTAACCTCCAAACTGCCATATCTCGCGAACGGATTGACCAATCCGCAAAATTTCTGTTGCATCTGAAAGTAGAAACTCGCCCGATTACAACGGTATATGTAGTTTTCCCCTAGGCCGTTCCAGTTATTCGTTTCGAGCATCAGAACTGCGAAAATTTTGAGTTTCTCAAGCGTTTCTTACATCCAAACTGCCATATCTCGCGAACGGATTGACCAATCCGCAACATTTCTGTTGCATCTGAAAGTAGAAACTCGCCCGATTACAACGGTATGCGCACTTTTCCCCTAGGCCGTTCTAGTTATTCGTGTCGAGCATCAGAACTGCGCAAATTTTGAGTTTCTCAAGCGTTTCTAACCTCCAAACTGCCATATCTCGCGAACGGATTGACCAATCCGCAATATTTCTGTTGCATCTGAAAGTAGAAACTCGCCCGATTACAACGGTATATGTAGTTTTCCCCTAGGCCGTTCCAGTTATTCGTTTCGAGCATCAGAACTGCGAAAATTTTGAGTTTCTCAAGCGTTTCTTACATCCAAACTGCCATATCTCGCGAACGGATTGACCAATCCGCAAAATTTCTGTTGCATCTGAAAGTAGAAACTCGCCCGATTACAACGGTATGCGCACTTTTCCCCTAGGCCGTTCTAGTTATTCGTTTCGAGCATCAGAACTGCGCAAATTTTGAGTTTCTCAAGCGTTTCTTACCTCCAAACTGCCATATCTCGCGAAGGGATTGACCAATCCGCAAAATTTCTGTTGCATCTGAAAGTAGAAACTCGCCCGATTACAAAGGTATGCGTACTTTTCCCCTAGGCCGTTCTAGTTACTCGTTTCGAGCATCAGAGCTGCGAAAATTTTGAGTTTCTCAAGCGTTTCTTATCTCCAAACTGCCATATCTCGCGAACGGATTGATTAATCCGTAAAATTTCTGTTGCGTCTGAAAGTAGAAACTCGCCCGATTACAACGGTAGGTGTAGTTTTCCCCTAGGCCGTTCTAGTTATTCGTTTCGAGCATCAGAACGGCGAAAATTTTGAGTTTCTCAAGCGTTTCTTACATCCAAACTGCCATATCTCGCGAACGGATTGACCAATCCGCAAAATTTCTGTTGCATCTGAAAGTAGAAACTCGCCCGATTACAACGGTATGCGCACTTTTCCCCTAGGCCGTTCTAGTTATTCGTGTCGAGCATCAGAACTGCGCAAATTTTGAGTTGCTCAAGCGCTTCTAACCTCCAAACTGCCATATCTCGCGAACGGATTGACCAATCCGCAAAATTTCTGTTGCATCTGAAAGTAGAAACTCGCCCGATTACAACGGTATATGTAGTTTTCCCCTAGGCCGTTCCAGTTATTCGTTTCGAGCATCAGAACTGCGAAAATTTTGAGTTTCTCAAGCGTTTCTTACATCCAAACTGCCATATCTCGCGAACGGATTGACCGATCCGCAAAATTTCTGTTGCATCTGAAAGTAGAAACTCGCCCGATTACAATGGTATGCGCACTTTTCCCCTAGGCCGTTCTAGTTATTCGTTTCGAGCATCAGAACTGCGCAAATTTTGAGTTTCTCAAGCGTTTCTTACATCCAAACTGCCATATCTCGCGAACGGATTGACCAATCCGCAAAATTTCTGTTGCATCTGAAAGTAGAAACTCGCCCGATTACAACGGTATGCGCACTT
Organism: Ptiloglossa arizonensis; assembly: GCF_051014685.1. Classification (NCBI taxonomy): domain Eukaryota; kingdom Metazoa; phylum Arthropoda; class Insecta; order Hymenoptera; family Colletidae; genus Ptiloglossa; species Ptiloglossa arizonensis. The sequence continues at coordinate 773,096 of NW_027478502.1, forward strand.
TTCCCCTAGGCCGTTCTAGTTATTCGTGTCGAGCATCAGAACTGCGCAAATTTTGAGTTTCTCAAGCGTTTCTAACCTCCAAACTGCCATATCTCGCGAACGGATTGACCAATCCGCAAAATTTCTGTTGCATCTGAAAGTAGAAACTCGCCCGATTACAACGGTATATGTAGTTTTCCCCTAGGCCGTTCCAGTTATTCGTTTCGAGCATCAGAACTGCGAAAATTTTGAGTTTCTCAAGCGTTTCTTACATCCAAACTGCCATATCTCGCGAACGGATTGACCGATCCGCAAAATTTCTGTTGCATCTGAAAGTAGAAACTCGCCCGATTACAATGGTATGCGCACTTTTCCCCTAGGCCGTTCTAGTTATTCGTTTCGAGCATCAGAACTGCGCAAATTTTGAGTTTCTCAAGCGTTTCTTACCTCCAAACTGTCATATCTCGCGAAGGGATTGACCAATCCGTAAAATTTCTGTTGCATCTGAATGTAGAAACTCGCCCGATTACAACGGTACGTCTAGTTTTCCCCTAGGCCGTTCTAGTCATTCGTTTCGAGCATCAGAACTGCGAAAATTTTGAGTTTCTCAAACGTTTCTTACCTCCAAACTGCCATATCTCGCGAACGGATTGACCAATCCGCAAAATTTCTGTTGCATCTGAAAGTAGGAACTTGCCCGATTACAACGGTAGGTGTAGCTTTCCCCTAGGCCGTTCTAGTCATTCGTTTCGAGCATCAGAACTGCGAAAATTTTGAGTTTCACAAGCGTTTCTTACCTCCAAACTGCCATATCTCGCGAACGGATTGATTAATCCGTAAAATTTCTGTTGCATCTGAATGTAGAAACTCGCCCGATTACAACGGTAGGTGTAGTTTTCCCCTAGGCCGTTCTAGTCATTCGTTTCGAGCATCAGAACTGCGAAAATTTTGAGTTTCACAAGCGTTTCCTACCTCCAAACTGCCATATCTCGCGAACGGATTGACCAATCCGCAAAATTTCTGTTGCATCTGAAAGTAGAAACTCGCCCGATTACAACGGTAGGTGTAGTTTTCCCCTAGGCCGTTCTAGTTATTCGTTTCGAGCATCAGAACTGCGCAAATTTTGAGTTTCTCAAGCGTTTCTTACCTCCAAACTGCCATATCTCGCGAAGGGATTGACCAATCCGCAAAATTTCTGTTGCATCTGAAAGTAGAAACTCGCCCGATTACAAAGGTATGCGTACTTTTCCCCTAGGCCGTTCTAGTTACTCGTTTCGATCATCAGAACTGCGAAAATTTTGAGTTTCTCAAGCGTTTCTTATCTCCAAACAGCCATATCTCGCGAACGGATTGATTAATCCGTAAAATTTCTGTTGCATCTGAATGTAGGAACTAGCCCGATTACAACGGTACGTGTAGTTTTCCCCTAGGCCGTTCTAGTTATTCGTTTCGAGCATCAGAACTGCGAAAATTTTGAGTTTCTCAAGCGTTTCTTACATCCAAACGGCCATATCTCGCGAACGGATTGACCAATCCGCAAAATTTCTGTTGCATCTGAAAGTAGAAACTCGCCCGATTACAACGGTATGCGCACTTTTCCCCTAGGCCGTTCTAGTTATTCGTGTCGAGCATCAGAACTGCGAAAATTTTGAGTTTCTCAAGCGTTTCTAACCTCCAAACTGCCATATCTCGCGAACGGATTGACCAATCCGCAAAATTTCTGTTGCATCTGAAAGTAGAAACTCGCCCGATTACAACGGTATATGTAGTTTTCCCCTAGGCCGTTCCAGTTATTCGTTTCGAGCATCAGAACTGCGAAAATTTTGAGTTTCTCAAGCGTTTCTTACATCCAAACTGCCATATCTCGCGAACGGATTGACCAATCCGCAACATTTCTGTTGCATCTGAAAGTAGAAACTCGCCCGATTACAACGGTATGCGCACTTTTCCCCTAGGCCGTTCTAGTTATTCGTGTCGAGCATCAGAACTGCGCAAATTTTGAGTTTCTCAAGCGTTTCTAACCTCCAAACTGCCATATCTCGCGAACGGATTGACCAATCCGCAAAATTTCTGTTGCATCTGAAAGTAGAAACTCGCCCGATTACAACGGTATATGTAGTTTTCCCCTAGGCCGTTCCAGTTATTCGTTTCGAGCATCAGAACTGCGAAAATTTTGAGTTTCTCAAGCGTTTCTTACATCCAAACTGCCATATCTCGCGAACGGATTGACCAATCCGCAAAATTTCTGTTGCATCTGAAAGTAGAAACTCGCCCGATTACAACGGTATGCGCACTTTTCCCCTAGGCCGTTCTAGTTATTCGTTTCGAGCATCAGAACTGCGCAAATTTTGAGTTTCTCAAGCGTTTCTAACCTCCAAACTGCCATATCTCGCGAACGGATTGACCAATCCGCAAAATTTCTGTTGCATCTGAAAGTAGAAACTCGCCCGATTACAACGGTATATGTAGTTTTCCCCTAGGCCGTTCCAGTTATTCGTTTCGAGCATCAGAACTGCGAAAATTTTGAGTTTCTCAAACGTTTCTTACCTCCAAACTGCCATATCTCGCGAACGGATTGACCAATCCGCAAAATTTCTGTTGCATCTGAAAGTAGGAACTTGCCCGATTACAACGGTAGGTGTAGTTTTCCCCTAGGCCGTTCTAGTCATTCGTTTCGAGCATCAGAACTGCGAAAATTTTGAGTTTCTCAAGCGTTTCTGACCTCCAAACTGCCATATCTCGCGAACGGATTGACCAATCCGCAAAATTTCTGTTGCATCTGAAAGTAGAAACTCGCCCGATTACAACGGTATGCGCACTTTTCCCCTAGGCCGTTCTAGTTATTCGTGTCGAGCATCAGAACTGCGCAAATTTTGAGTTTCTCAAGCGTTTCTAACCTCCAAACTGCCATATCTCGCGAACGGATTGACCAATCCGCAAAATTTCTGTTGCATCTGAAAGTAGAAACTCGCCCGATTACAACGGTATATGTAGTTTTCCCCTAGGCCGTTCCAGTTATTCGTTTCGAGCATCAGAACTGCGAAAATTTTGAGTTTCTCAAGCGTTTCTTACATCCAAACTGCCATATCTCGCGAACGGATTGACCAATCCGCAAAATTTCTGTTGCATCTGAAAGTAGAAACTCGCCCGATTACAACGGTATGCGCACTTTTCCCCTAGGCCGTTCTAGTTATTCGTTTCGAGCATCAGAACTGCGCAAATTTTGAGTTTCTCAAGCGTTTCTAACCTCCAAACTGCCATATCTCGCGAACGGATTGACCAATCCGCAAAATTTCTGTTGCATCTGAAAGTAGAAACTCGCCCGATTACAACGGTATATGTAGTTTTCCCCTAGGCCGTTCCAGTTATTCGTTTCGAGCATCAGAACTGCGAAAATTTTGAGTTTCTCAAACGTTTCTTACCTCCAAACTGCCATATCTCGCGAACGGATTGACCAATCCGCAAAATTTCTGTTGCATCTGAAAGTAGGAACTTGCCCGATTACAACGGTGGGTGTAGTTTTCCCCTAGGCCGTTCTAGTCATTCGTTTCGAGCATCAGAACTGCGAAAATTTTGAGTTTCTCAAGCGTTTCTTACCTCCAAACTGCCATATCTCGCGAACGGATTGACCAATCCGCAAAATTTCTGTTGCATCTGAAAGTAGAAACTCGCCCGATTACAACGGTAGGTGTAGTTTTCCCCTAGGCCGTTCTAGTTATTCGTTTCGAGCATCAGAACTGCGCAAATTTTGAGTTTCTCAAGCGTTTCTTACCTCCAAACTGCCATATCTCGCGAAGGGATTGACCAATCCGCAAAATTTCTGTTGCATCTGAAAGTAGAAACTCGCCCGATTACAAAGGTATGCGTACTTTTCCCCTAGGCCGTTCTAGTTACTCGTTTCGATCATCAGAACTGCGAAAATTTTGAGTTTCTCAAGCGTTTCTTATCTCCAAACAGCCATATCTCGCGAACGGATTGATTAATCCGTAAAATTTCTGTTGCATCTGAATGTGGAAACTAGCCCGATTACAACGGTACGTGTAGTTTTCCCCTAGGCCGTTCTAGTTATTCGTTTCGAGCATCAGAACTGCGAAAATTTTGAGTTTCTCAAGCGTTTCTTACATCCAAACGGCCATATCTCGCGAACGGATTGACCAATCCGCAAAATTTCTGTTGCATCTGAAAGTAGAAACTCGCCCGATTACAACGGTATGCGCACTTTTCCCCTAGGCCGTTCTAGTTACTCGTGTCGAGCATCAGAACTGCGAAAATTTTGAGTTTCTCAAGCGTTTCTAACCTCCAAACTGCCATATCTCGCGAACGGATTGACCAATCCGCAAAATTTCTGTTGCATCTGAAAGTAGAAACTCGCCCGATTACAACGGTATATGTAGTTTTCCCCTAGGCCGTTCCAGTTATTCGTTTCGAGCATCAGAACTGCGAAAATTTTGAGTTTCTCAAGCGTTTCTTACATCCAAACTGCCATATCTCGCGAACGGATTGACCAATCCGCAAAATTTCTGTTGCATCTGAAAGTAGAAACTCGCCCAATTACAACGGTATGCGCACTTTTCCCCTAGGCCATTCTAGTTATTCGTTTCGAGCATCAGAACTGCGCAAATTTTGAGTTTCTCAAGCGTTTCTTACCTCCAAACTGCCATATCTCGCGAAGGGATTGACCAATCCGCAAAATTTCTGTTGCATCTGAAAGTAGAAACTCGCCCGATTACAAAGGTATGCGTACTTTTCCCCTAGGCCGTTCTAGTTACTCGTTTCGAGCATCAGAGCTGCGAAAATTTTGAGTTTCTCAAGCGTTTCTTATCTCCAAACTGCCATATCTCGCGAACGGATTGATTAATCCGTAAAATTTCTGTTGCGTCTGAAAGTAGAAACTCGCCCGATTACAACGGTAGGTGTAGTTTTCCCCTAGGCCGTTCTAGTTATTCGTTTCGAGCATCAGAACGGCGAAAATTTTGAGTTTCTCAAGCGTTTCTTACCTCCAAACTGCCATATCACGCGAACGGATTGACTAATCCGCAAAATTTCTGTTGCATCTGAAAGTAGAAACTCGCCCGATTACAACGGTATGCGTACTTTTCCCCTAGGCCGCTCTAGTTACTCGTTTCGAGCATCAGAACTGCGAAAATTTTGAGTTGCTCAAGCGTTTCTTATCTCCAAACTGCCATATCTCGCGAACGGATTGACCAATCCGCAACATTTCTGTTGCATCTGAAAGTAGAAACTCGCCCGATTACAACGGTATGCGCACTTTTCCCCTAGGCCGTTCTAGTTATTCGTGTCGAGCATCAGAACTGCGCAAATTTTGAGTTTCTCAAGCGTTTCTTACCTCCAAACTGCCATATCTCGCGAACGGATTGACCAATCCGCAAAATTTCTGTTGCATCTAAATGTAGAAACTCGCCCGATTAGAACGGTATGCGTACTTTTCCCCTAGGCCGCTCTAGTTACTGGTTTCGAGCATCAGAACTGCGAAAATTTTGAGTTTCTCAAGCGTTTCTTACCTCCAATCTGCCATATCTCGCGAACGGATTGACCAATCCGCAAAATTTCTATTGCGTCTGAAAGTAGAAACTCGCCCGATTACAACGGTAGGTGTAGTTTTCCCCTAGGCCGTTCTAGTTATTCGTTTCGAGCATCAGAACGGCGAAAATTTTGAGTTTCTCAAGCGTTTCTTACCTCCAAACTGCCATATCACGCGAACGGATTGACTAATCCGCAAAATTTCTGTTGCATCTGAAAGTAGAAACTCGCCCGATTACAACGGTATGCGTACTTTTCCCCTAGGCCGCTCTAGTTACTCGTTTCGAGCATCAGAACTGCGAAAATTTTGAGTTTCTCAAGCGTTTCTTACCTCCAAACTGCCATATCACGCGAACGGATTGACTAATCCGCAAAATTTCTGTTGCATCTGAAAATAGAAACTCGCCCGATTACAACGGTATGCGTACTTTTCCGCTAGGCCGCTCTAGTTACTCGTTTCGAGCATCAGAACTGCGAAAATTTTGAGTTTCTCAAGCGTTTCTTATCTCCAAACTGCCATATCTCGCGAACGGATTGACCAATCCGCAAAATTTCTGTTGCATCTGAAAGTAGAAACTCGCCCGATTACAACGGTATGCGTACTTTTCCCCTAGGCCGTTCTCGTTATTCGTGTCGAGCATCAGAACTGCGAAAATTTTGAGTTTCTCAAGCGTTTCTAACCTCCAAACTGCCATATCTCGCGAACGGATTGACCAATCCGCAAAATTTCTGTTGCATCTGAAAGTAGAAACTCGCCCGATTACAACGGTATATGTAGTTTTCCCCTAGGCCGTTCCAGTTATTCGTTTCGAGCATCAGAACTGCGAAAATTTTGAGTTTCTCAAGCGTTTCTTACATCCAAACTGCCATATCTCGCGAACGGATTAACCAATCCGCAAAATTTCTGTTGCATCTGAAAGTAGAAACTCGCCCGATTACAACGGTATGCGCACTTTTCCCCTAGGCCGTTCTAGTTATTCGTTTCGAGCATCAGAACTGCGCAAATTTTGAGTTTCTCAAGCGTTTCTTACCTCCAAACTGCCATATCTCGCGAAGGGATTGACCAATCCGCAAAATTTCTGTTGCATCTGAAAGTAGAAACTCGCCCGATTACAAAGGTATGCGTACTTTTCCCCTAGGCCGTTCTAGTTACTCGTTTCGAGCATCAGAGCTGCGAAAATTTCGAGTTTCTCAAGCGTTTCTTATCTCCAAACTGCCATATCTCGCGAACGGATTGATTAATCCGTAAAATTTCTGTTGCGTCTGAAAGTAGAAACTCGCCCGATTACAACGGTAGGTGTAGTTTTCCCCTAGGCCGTTCTAGTTATTCATTTCGAGCATCAGAACGGCGAAAATTTTGAGTTTCTCAAGCGTTTCTTACCTCCAAACTGCCATATCACGCGAACGGATTGACTAATCCGCAAAATTTCTGTTGCATCTGAAAGTAGAAACTCGCCCGATTACAACGGTATGCGTACTTTTCCCCTAGGCCGCTCTAGTTACTCGTTTCGAGCATCAGAACTGCGAAAATTTTGAGTTGCTCAAGCGTTTCTTATCTCCAAACTGCCATATCTCGCGAACGGATTGACCAATCCGCAACATTTCTGTTGCATCTGAAAGTAGAAACTCGCCCGATTACAACGGTATGCGCACTTTTCCCCTAGGCCGTTCTAGTTATTCGTGTCGAGCATCAGAACTGCGCAAATTTTGAGTTTCTCAAGCGTTTCTTACCTCCAAACTGCCATATCTCGCGAACGGATTGACCAATCCGCAAAATTTCAGTTGCATCTAAAAGTAGAAACTCGCCCGATTAGAACGGTATGCGTACTTTTCCCCTAGGCCGCTCTAGTTACTGGTTTCGAGCATCAGAACTGCGAAAATTTTGAGTTTCTCAAGCGTTTCTTACATCCAATCTGCCATATCTCGCGAACGGATTGACCAATCCGCAAAATTTCTATTGCGTCTGAAAGTAGAAACTCGCCCGATTACAACGGTATGTGTAGTTTTCCCCTAGGCCGTTCTAGTTATTCGTTTCGAGCATCAGAACGGCGAAAATTTTGAGTTTCTCAAGCGTTTCTTACCTCCAAACTGCCATATCACGCGAACGGATTGACTAATCCGCAAAATTTCTGTTGCATCTGAAAGTAGAAACTCGCCCGATTACAACGGTATGCGTACTTTTCCCCTAGGCCGCTCTAGTTACTCGTTTCGAGCATCAGAACTGCGAAAATTTTGAGTTTCTCAAGCGTTTCTTATCTCCAAACTGCCATATCTCGCGAACGGATTGACCAATCCGCAAAATTTCTGTTGCATCTGAAAGTAGAAACTCGCCCGATTACAACGGTATGCGTACTTTTCCCCTAGGCCGTTCTAGTTATTCGTTTCGAGCATCAGAACGGCGAAAATTTTGAGTTTCTCAAGCGTTTCTTACCTCCAAACTGCCATATCACGCGAACGGATTGACTAATCCGCAAAATTTCTGTTGCATCTGAAAATAGAAACTCGCCCGATTACAACGGTATGCGTACTTTTCCCCTAGGCCGCTCTAGTTACTCGTTTCGAGCATCAGAACTGCGAAAATTTTGAGTTTCTCAAGCGTTTCTTATCTCCAAACTGCCATATCTCGTGAACGGATTGATCAATCCGCAAAATTTCTGTTGCATCTGAAAGTAGAAACTCGCCCGATTACAACGGTATGCGCACTTTTCCCCTAGGCCGTTCTAGTTATTCGTGTCGAGCATCAGAACTGCGAAAATTTTGAGTTTCTCAAGCGTTTCTAACCTCCAAACTGCCATATCTCGCGAACGGATTGACCAATCCGCAAAATTTCTGTTGCATCTGAAAGTAGAAACTCGCCCGATTACAACGGTAGGTGTAGTTTTCCCCTAGGCCGTTCTAGTTATTCATTTCGAGCATCAGAACGGCGAAAATTTTGAGTTTCTCAAGCGTTTCTTACCTCCAAACTGCCATATCACGCGAACGGATTGACTAATCCGCAAAATTTCTGTTGCATCTGAAAGTAGAAACTCGCCCGATTACAACGGTATGCGTACTTTTCCCCTAGGCCGCTCTAGTTACTCGTTTCGAGCATCAGAACTGCGAAAATTTTGAGTTGCTCAAGCGTTTCTTATCTCCAAACTGCCATATCTCGCGAACGGATTGACCAATCCGCAACATTTCTGTTGCATCTGAAAGTAGAAACTCGCCCGATTACAACGGTATGCGCACTTTTCCCCTAGGCCGTTCTAGTTATTCGTGTCGAGCATCAGAACTGCGCAAATTTTGAGTTTCTCAAGCGTTTCTTACTTCCAAACTGCCATATCTCGCGAACGGATCGACCAATCCGCAAAATTTCTGTTGCATCTAAAAGTAGAAACTCGCCCGATTAGAACGGTATGCGTACTTTTCCCCTAGGCCGTTCTAGTTACTGGTTTCGAGCATCAGAACTGCGAAAATTTTGAGTTTCTCAAGCGTTTCTTACATCCAATCTGCCATATCTCGCGAACGGATTGACCAATCCGCAAAATTTCTATTGCGTCTGAAAGTAGAAACTCGCCCGATTACAACGGTATGTGTAGTTTTCCCCTAGGCCGTTCTAGTTATTCGTTTCGAGCATCAGAACGGCGAAAATTTTGAGTTTCTCAAGCGTTTCTTACCTCCAAACTGCCATATCACGCGAACGGATTGACTAATCCGCAAAATTTCTGTTGCATCTGAAAATAGAAACTCGCCCGATTACAACGGTATGCGTACTTTTCCCCTAGGCCGCTCTAGTTACTCGTTTCGAGCATCAGAACTGCGAAAATTTTGAGTTTCTCAAGCGTTTCTTATCTCCAAACTGCCATATCTCGTGAACGGATTGATCAATCCGCAAAATTTCTGTTGCATCTGAAAGTAGAAACTCGCCCGATTACAACGGTATGCGCACTTTTCCCCTAGGCCGTTCTAGTTATTCGTGTCGAGCATCAGAACTGCGAAAATTTTGAGTTTCTCAAGCGTTTCTAACCTCCAAACTGCCATATCTCGCGAACGGATTGACCAATCCGCAAAATTTCTGTTGCATCTGAAAGTAGAAACTCGCCCGATTACAACGGTATATGTAGTTTTCCCCTAGGCCGTTCCAGTTATTCGTTTCGAGCATCAGAACTGCGAAAATTTTGAGTTTCTCAAGCGTTTCTTACATCCAAACTGCCATATCTCGCGAACGGATTGACCAATCCGCAACATTTCTGTTGCATCTGAAAGTAGAAACTCGCCCGATTACAACGGTATGCGCACTTTTCCCCTAGGCCGTTCTAGTTATTCGTGTCGAGCATCAGAACTGCGCAAATTTTGAGTTTCTCAAGCGTTTCTAACCTCCAAACTGCCATATCTCGCGAACGGATTGACCAATCCGCAATATTTCTGTTGCATCTGAAAGTAGAAACTCGCCCGATTACAACGGTATATGTAGTTTTCCCCTAGGCCGTTCCAGTTATTCGTTTCGAGCATCAGAACTGCGAAAATTTTGAGTTTCTCAAGCGTTTCTTACATCCAAACTGCCATATCTCGCGAACGGATTGACCAATCCGCAAAACTTCTGTTGCATCTGAAAGTAGAAACTCGCCCGATTACAACGGTATGCGCACTTTTCCCCTAGGCCGTTCTAGTTATTCGTTTCGAGCATCAGAACTGCGCAAATTTTGAGTTTCTCAAGCGTTTCTTACCTCCAAACTGCCATATCTCGCGAAGGGATTGACCAATCCGCAAAATTTCTGTTGCATCTGAAAGTAGAAACTCGCCCGATTACAAAGGTATGCGTACTTTTCCCCTAGGCCGTTCTAGTTACTCGTTTCGAGCATCAGAGCTGCGAAAATTTTGAGTTTCTCAAGCGTTTCTTATCTCCAAACTGCCATATCTCGCGAACGGATTGATTAATCCGTAAAATTTCTGTTGCGTCTGAAAGTAGAAACTCGCCCGATTACAACGGTAGGTGTAGTTTTCCCCTAGGCCGTTCTAGTTATTCGTTTCGAGCATCAGAACGGCGAAAATTTTGAGTTTCTCAAGCGTTTCTTACATCCAAACTGCCATATCTCGCGAACGGATTGACCAATCCGCAAAATTTCTGTTGCATCTGAAAGTAGAAACTCGCCCGATTACAACGGTATGCGCACTTTTCCCCTAGGCCGTTCTAGTTATTCGTGTCGAGCATCAGAACTGCGCAAATTTTGAGTTTCTCAAGCGTTTCTAACCTCCAAACTGCCATATCTCGCGAACGGATTGACCAATCCGCAAAATTTCTGTTGCATCTGAAAGTAGAAACTCGCCCGATTACAACGGTATATGTAGTTTTCCCCTAGGCCGTTCCAGTTATTCGTTTCGAGCATCAAAACTGCGAAAATTTTGAGTTTCTCAAGCGTTTCTTACATCCAAACTGCCATATCTCGCGAACGGATTGACCGATCCGCAAAATTTCTGTTGCATCTGAAAGTAGAAACTCGCCCGATTACAATGGTATGCGCACTTTTCCCCTAGGCCGTTCTAGTTATTCGTTTCGAGCATCAGAACTGCGCAAATTTTGAGTTTCTCAAGCGTTTCTTACATCCAAACTGCCATATCTCGCGAACGGATTGACCAATCCGCAAAATTTCTGTTGCATCTGAAAGTAGAAACTCGCCCGATTACAACGGTATGCGCACTTTTCCCCTAGGCCGTTCTAGTTATTCGTGTCGAGCATCAGAACTGCGCAAATTTTGAGTTTCTCAAGCGTTTCTAACCTCCAAACTGCCATATCTCGCGAACGGATTGACCAATCCGCAAAATTTCTGTTGCATCTGAAAGTAGAAACTCGCCCGATTACAACGGTATATGTAGTTTTCCCCTAGGCCGTTCCAGTTATTCGTTTCGAGCATCAGAACTGCGAAAATTTTGAGTTTCTCAAGCGTTTCTTACATCCAAACTGCCATATCTCGCGAACGGATTGACCGATCCGCAAAATTTCTGTTGCATCTGAAAGTAGAAACTCGCCCGATTACAATGGTATGCGCACTTTTCCCCTAGGCCGTTCTAGTTATTCGTTTCGAGCATCAGAACTGCGCAAATTTTGAGTTTCTCAAGCGTTTCTTACCTCCAAACTGTCATATCTCGCGAAGGGATTGACCAATCCGCAAAATTTCTGTTGCATCTGAAAGTAGAAACTCGCCCGATTACAAAGGTATGCGTACTTTTCCCCTAGGCCGTTCTAGTTACTCGTTTCGAGCATCAGAACTGCGAAAATTTTGAGTTTCTCAAGCGTTTCTTATCTCCAAACTGCCATATCTCGCGAACGGATTGATTAATCCGTAAAATTTCTGTTGCATCTGAATGTAGAAACTCGCCCGATTACAACGGTACGTCTAGTTTTCCCCTAGGCCGTTCTAGTCATTCGTTTCGAGCATCAGAACTGCGAAAATTTTGAGTTTCTCAAACGTTTCTTACCTCCAAACTGCCATATCTCGCGAACGGATTGACCAATCCGCAAAATTTCTGTTGCATCTGAAAGTAGGAACTTGCCCGATTACAACGGTAGGTGTAGCTTTCCCCTAGGCCGTTCTAGTCATTCGTTTCGAGCATCAGAACTGCGAAAATTTTGAGTTTCACAAGCGTTTCTTACCTCCAAACTGCCATATCTCGCGAACGGATTGATTAATCCGTAAAATTTCTGTTGCATCTGAATGTAGAAACTCGCCCGATTACAACGGTAGGTGTAGTTTTCCCCTAGGCCGTTCTAGTCATTCGTTTCGAGCATCAGAACTGCGAAAATTTTGAGTTTCACAAGCGTTTCTTACCTCCAAACTGCCATATCTCGCGAACGGATTGACCAATCCGCAAAATTTCTGTTGCATCTGAAAGTAGAAACTCGCCCGATTACAACGGTAGGTGTAGTTTTCCCCTAGGCCGTTCTAGTTATTCGTTTCGAGCATCAGAACTGCGCAAATTTTGAGTTTCTCAAGCGTTTCTTACCTCCAAACTGCCATATCTCGCGAAGGGATTGACCAATCCGCAAAATTTCTGTTGCATCTGAAAGTAGAAACTCGCCCGATTACAAAGGTATGCGTACTTTTCCCCTAGGCCGTTCTAGTTACTCGTTTCGATCATCAGAACTGCGAAAATTTTGAGTTTCTCAAGCGTTTCTTATCTCCAAACAGCCATATCTCGCGAACGGATTGATTAATCCGTAAAATTTCTGTTGCATCTGAATGTAGGAACTAGCCCGATTACAACGGTACGTGTAGTTTTCCCCTAGGCCGTTCTAGTTATTCGTTTCGAGCATCAGAACTGCGAAAATTTTGAGTTTCTCAAGCGTTTCTTACATCCAAACGGCCATATCTCGCGAACGGATTGACCAATCCGCAAAATTTCTGTTGCATCTGAAAGTAGAAACTCGCCCGATTACAACGGTATGCGCACTTTTCCCCTAGGCCGTTCTAGTTATTCGTGTCGAGCATCAGAACTGCGAAAATTTTGAGTTTCTCAAGCGTTTCTAACCTCCAAACTGCCATATCTCGCGAACGGATTGACCAATCCGCAAAATTTCTGTTGCATCTGAAAGTAGAAACTCGCCCGATTACAACGGTATATGTAGTTTTCCCCTAGGCCGTTCCAGTTATTCGTTTCGAGCATCAGAACTGCGAAAATTTTGAGTTTCTCAAGCGTTTCTTACATCCAAACTGCCATATCTCGCGAACGGATTGACCAATCCGCAACATTTCTGTTGCATCTGAAAGTAGAAACTCGCCCGATTACAACGGTATGCGCACTTTTCCCCTAGGCCGTTCTAGTTATTCGTGTCGAGCATCAGAACTGCGCAAATTTTGAGTTTCTCAAGCGTTTCTAACCTCCAAACTGCCATATCTCGCGAACGGATTGACCAATCCGCAAAATTTCTGTTGCATCTGAAAGTAGAAACTCGCCCGATTACAACGGTATATGTAGTTTTCCCCTAGGCCGTTCCAGTTATTCGTTTCGAGCATCAGAACTGCGAAAATTTTGAGTTTCTCAAGCGTTTCTTACATCCAAACTGCCATATCTCGCGAACGGATTGACCAATCCGCAAAATTTCTGTTGCATCTGAAAGTAGAAACTCGCCCGATTACAACGGTATGCGCACTTTTCCCCTAGGCCGTTCTAGTTATTCGTTTCGAGCATCAGAACTGCGCAAATTTTGAGTTTCTCAAGCGTTTCTAACCTCCAAACTGCCATATCTCGCGAACGGATTGACCAATCCGCAAAATTTCTGTTGCATCTGAAAGTAGAAACTCGCCCGATTACAACGGTATATGTAGTTTTCCCCTAGGCCGTTCCAGTTATTCGTTTCGAGCATCAGAACTGCGAAAATTTTGAGTTTCTCAAACGTTTCTTACCTCCAAACTGCCATATCTCGCGAACGGATTGACCAATCCGCAAAATTTCTGTTGCATCTGAAAGTAGGAACTTGCCCGATTACAACGGTAGGTGTAGTTTTCCCCTAGGCCGTTCTAGTCATTCGTTTCGAGCATCAGAACTGCGAAAATTTTGAGTTTCTCAAGCGTTTCTTACCTCCAAACTGCCATATCTCGCGAACGGATTGACCAATCCGCAAAATTTCTGTTGCATCTGAAAGTAGAAACTCGCCCGATTACAACGGTATGCGCACTTTTCCCCTAGGCCGTTCTAGTTATTCGTCTCGAGCATCAGAACTGCGCAAATTTTGAGTTTCTCAAGCGTTTCTAACCTCCAAACTGCCATATCTCGCGAACGGATTGACCAATCCGCAAAATTTCTGTTGCATCTGAAAGTAGAAACTCGCCCGATTACAACGGTATATGTAGTTTTCCCCTAGGCCGTTCCAGTTATTCGTTTCGAGCATCAGAACTGCGAAAATTTTGAGTTTCTCAAGCGTTTCTTACATCCAAACTGCCATATCTCGCGAACGGATTGACCAATCCGCAAAATTTCTGTTGCATCTGAAAGTAGAAACTCGCCCGATTACAACGGTATGCGCACTTTTCCCCTAGGCCGTTCTAGTTATTCGTTTCGAGCATCAGAACTGCGCAAATTTTGAGTTTCTCAAGCGTTTCTAACCTCCAAACTGCCATATCTCGCGAACGGATTGACCAATCCGCAAAATTTCTGTTGCATCTGAAAGTAGAAACTCGCCCGATTACAACGGTATATGTAGTTTTCCCCTAGGCCGTTCCAGTTATTCGTTTCGAGCATCAGAACTGCGAAAATTTTGAGTTTCTCAAACGTTTCTTACCTCCAAACTGCCATATCTCGCGAACGGATTGACCAATCCGCAAAATTTCTGTTGCATCTGAAAGTAGGAACTTGCCCGATTACAACGGTAGGTGTAGTTTTCCCCTAGGCCGTTCTAGTCATTCGTTTCGAGCATCAGAACTGCGAAAATTTTGAGTTTCTCAAGCGTTTCTTACCTCCAAACTGCCATATCTCGCGAACGGATTGACCAATCCGCAAAATTTCTGTTGCATCTGAAAGTAGAAACTCGCCCGATTACAACGGTAGGTGTAGTTTTCCCCTAGGCCGTTCTAGTTATTCGTTTCGAGCATCAGAACTGCGCAAATTTTGAGTTTCTCAAGCGTTTCTTACCTCCAAACTGCCATATCTCGCGAAGGGATTGACCAATCCGCAAAATTTCTGTTGCATCTGAATGTAGAAACTCGCCCGATTACAAAGGTATGCGTACTTTTCCCCTAGGCCGTTCTAGTTACTCGTTTCGATCATCAGAACTGCGAAAATTTTGAGTTTCTCAAGCGTTTCTTATCTCCAAACAGCCATATCTCGCGAACGGATTGATTAATCCGTAAAATTTCTGTTGCATCTGAATGTAGAAACTAGCCCGATTACAACGGTACGTGTAGTTTTCCCCTAGGCCGTTCTAGTTATTCGTTTCGAGCATCAGAACTGCGAAAATTTTGAGTTTCTCAAGCGTTTCTTACATCCAAACGGCCATATCTCGCGAACGGATTGACCAATCCGCAAAATTTCTGTTGCATCTGAAAGTAGAAACTCGCCCGATTACAACGGTATGCGCACTTTTCCCCTAGGCCGTTCTAGTTATTCGTGTCGAGCATCAGAACTGCGAAAATTTTGAGTTTCTCAAGCGTTTCTAACCTCCAAACTGCCATATCTCGCGAACGGATTGACCAATCCGCAAAATTTCTGTTGCATCTGAAAGTAGAAACTCGCCCGATTACAACGGTATATGTAGTTTTCCCCTAGGCCGTTCCAGTTATTCGTTTCGAGCATCAGAACTGCGAAAATTTTGAGTTTCTCAAGCGTTTCTTACATCCAAACTGCCATATCTCGCGAACGGATTGACCAATCCGCAAAATTTCTGTTGCATCTGAAAGTAGAAACTCGCCCGATTACAACGGTATGCGCACTTTTCCCCTAGGCCGTTCTAGTTATTCGTGTCGAGCATCAGAACTGCGCAAATTTTGAGTTTCTCAAGCGTTTCTAACCTCCAAACTGCCATATCTCGCGAACGGATTGACCAATCCGCAAAATTTCTGTTGCATCTGAAAGTAGAAACTCGCCCGATTACAACGGTATATGTAGTTTTCCCCTAGGCCGTTCCAGTTATTCGTTTCGAGCATCAGAACTGCGAAAATTTTGAGTTTCTCAAGCGTTTCTTACATCCAAACTGCCATATCTCGCGAACGGATTGACCGATCCGCAAAATTTCTGTTGCATCTGAAAGTAGAAACTCGCCCGATTACAATGGTATGCGCACTTTTCCCCTAGGCCGTTCTAGTTATTCGTTTCGAGCATCAGAACTGCGCAAATTTTGAGTTTCTCAAGCGTTTCTTACATCCAAACTGCCATATCTCGCGAACGGATTGACCAATCCGCAAAATTTCTGTTGCATCTGAAAGTAGAAACTCGCCCGATTACAACGGTATGCGCACTTTTCCCCTAGGCCGTTCTAGTTATTCGTGTCGAGCATCAGAACTGCGCAAATTTTGAGTTTCTCAAGCGTTTCTAACCTCCAAACTGCCATATCTCGCGAACGGATTGACCAATCCGCAAAATTTCTGTTGCATCTGAAAGTAGAAACTCGCCCGATTACAACGGTATATGTAGTTTTCCCCTAGGCCGTTCCAGTTATTCGTTTCGAGCATCAGAACTGCGAAAATTTTGAGTTTCTCAAGCGTTTCTTACATCCAAACTGCCATATCTCGCGAACGGATTGACCGATCCGCAAAATTTCTGTTGCATCTGAAAGTAGAAACTCGCCCGATTACAATGGTATGCGCACTTTTCCCCTAGGCCGTTCTAGTTATTCGTTTCGAGCATCAGAACTGCGCAAATTTTGAGTTTCTCAAGCGTTTCTTACCTCCAAACTGTCATATCTCGCGAAGGGATTGACCAATCCGCAAAATTTCTGTTGCATCTGAAAGTAGAAACTCGCCCGATTACAAAGGTATGCGTACTTTTCCCCTAGGCCGTTCTAGTTACTCGTTTCGAGCATCAGAACTGCGAAAATTTTGAGTTTCTCAAGCGTTTCTTATCTCCAAACTGCCATATCTCGCGAACGGATTGATTAATCCGTAAAATTTCTGTTGCATCTGAATGTAGAAACTCGCCCGATTACAACGGTACGTCTAGTTTTCCCCTAGGCCGTTCTAGTCATTCGTTTCGAGCATCAGAACTGCGAAAATTTTGAGTTTCTCAAACGTTTCTTACCTCCAAACTGCCATATCTCGCGAACGGATTGACCAATCCGCAAAATTTCTGTTGCATCTGAAAGTAGGAACTTGCCCGATTACAACGGTAGGTGTAGCTTTCCCCTAGGCCGTTCTAGTCATTCGTTTCGAGCATCAGAACTGCGAAAATTTTGAGTTTCACAAGCGTTTCTTACCTCCAAACTGCCATATCTCGCGAACGGATTGATTAATCCGTAAAATTTCTGTTGCATCTGAATGTAGAAACTCGCCCGATTACAACGGTAGGTGTAGTTTTCCCCTAGGCCGTTCTAGTCATTCGTTTCGAGCATCAGAACTGCGAAAATTTTGAGTTTCACAAGCGTTTCTTACCTCCAAACTGCCATATCTCGCGAACGGATTGACCAATCCGCAAAATTTCTGTTGCATCTGAAAGTAGAAACTCGCCCGATTACAACGGTAGGTGTAGTTTTCCCCTAGGCCGTTCTAGTTATTCGTTTCGAGCATCAGAACTGCGCAAATTTTGAGTTTCTCAAGCGTTTCTTACCTCCAAACTGCCATATCTCGCGAAGGGATTGACCAATCCGCAAAATTTCTGTTGCATCTGAAAGTAGAAACTCGCCCGATTACAAAGGTATGCGTACTTTTCCCCTAGGCCGTTCTAGTTACTCGTTTCGATCATCAGAACTGCGAAAATTTTGAGTTTCTCAAGCGTTTCTTATCTCCAAACAGCCATATCTCGCGAACGGATTGATTAATCCGTAAAATTTCTGTTGCATCTGAATGTAGGAACTAGCCCGATTACAACGGTACGTGTAGTTTTCCCCTAGGCCGTTCTAGTTATTCGTTTCGAGCATCAGAACTGCGAAAATTTTGAGTTTCTCAAGCGTTTCTTACATCCAAACGGCCATATCTCGCGAACGGATTGACCAATCCGCAAAATTTCTGTTGCATCTGAAAGTAGAAACTCGCCCGATTACAACGGTATGCGCACTTTTCCCCTAGGCCGTTCTAGTTATTCGTGTCGAGCATCAGAACTGCGAAAATTTTGAGTTTCTCAAGCGTTTCTAACCTCCAAACTGCCATATCTCGCGAACGGATTGACCAATCCGCAAAATTTCTGTTGCATCTGAAAGTAGAAACTCGCCCGATTACAACGGTATATGTAGTTTTCCCCTAGGCCGTTCCAGTTATTCGTTTCGAGCATCAGAACTGCGAAAATTTTGAGTTTCTCAAGCGTTTCTTACATCCAAACTGCCATATCTCGCGAACGGATTGACCAATCCGCAACATTTCTGTTGCATCTGAAAGTAGAAACTCGCCCGATTACAACGGTATGCGCACTTTTCCCCTAGGCCGTTCTAGTTATTCGTGTCGAGCATCAGAACTGCGCAAATTTTGAGTTTCTCAAGCGTTTCTAACCTCCAAACTGCCATATCTCGCGAACGGATTGACCAATCCGCAAAATTTCTGTTGCATCTGAAAGTAGAAACTCGCCCGATTACAACGGTATATGTAGTTTTCCCCTAGGCCGTTCCAGTTATTCGTTTCGAGCATCAGAACTGCGAAAATTTTGAGTTTCTCAAGCGTTTCTTACATCCAAACTGCCATATCTCGCGAACGGATTGACCAATCCGCAAAATTTCTGTTGCATCTGAAAGTAGAAACTCGCCCGATTACAACGGTATGCGCACTTTTCCCCTAGGCCGTTCTAGTTATTCGTTTCGAGCATCAGAACTGCGCAAATTTTGAGTTTCTCAAGCGTTTCTAACCTCCAAACTGCCATATCTCGCGAACGGATTGACCAATCCGCAAAATTTCTGTTGCATCTGAAAGTAGAAACTCGCCCGATTACAACGGTATATGTAGTTTTCCCCTAGGCCGTTCCAGTTATTCGTTTCGAGCATCAGAACTGCGAA
This sequence comes from Ptiloglossa arizonensis, assembly GCF_051014685.1. Taxonomy (NCBI): domain Eukaryota; kingdom Metazoa; phylum Arthropoda; class Insecta; order Hymenoptera; family Colletidae; genus Ptiloglossa; species Ptiloglossa arizonensis. Next base: position 792,219 of record NW_027478502.1, read on the forward strand.
AATTTTGAGTTTCTCAAACGTTTCTTACCTCCAAACTGCCATATCTCGCGAACGGATTGACCAATCCGCAAAATTTCTGTTGCATCTGAAAGTAGGAACTTGCCCGATTACAACGGTAGGTGTAGTTTTCCCCTAGGCCGTTCTAGTCATTCGTTTCGAGCATCAGAACTGCGAAAATTTTGAGTTTCTCAAGCGTTTCTTACCTCCAAACTGCCATATCTCGCGAACGGATTGACCAATCCGCAAAATTTCTGTTGCATCTGAAAGTAGAAACTCGCCCGATTACAACGGTATGCGCACTTTTCCCCTAGGCCGTTCTAGTTATTCGTGTCGAGCATCAGAACTGCGCAAATTTTGAGTTTCTCAAGCGTTTCTAACCTCCAAACTGCCATATCTCGCGAACGGATTGACCAATCCGCAAAATTTCTGTTGCATCTGAAAGTAGAAACTCGCCCGATTACAACGGTATATGTAGTTTTCCCCTAGGCCGTTCCAGTTATTCGTTTCGAGCATCAGAACTGCGAAAATTTTGAGTTTCTCAAGCGTTTCTTACATCCAAACTGCCATATCTCGCGAACGGATTGACCAATCCGCAAAATTTCTGTTGCATCTGAAAGTAGAAACTCGCCCGATTACAACGGTATGCGCACTTTTCCCCTAGGCCGTTCTAGTTATTCGTTTCGAGCATCAGAACTGCGCAAATTTTGAGTTTCTCAAGCGTTTCTAACCTCCAAACTGCCATATCTCGCGAACGGATTGACCAATCCGCAAAATTTCTGTTGCATCTGAAAGTAGAAACTCGCCCGATTACAACGGTATATGTAGTTTTCCCCTAGGCCGTTCCAGTTATTCGTTTCGAGCATCAGAACTGCGAAAATTTTGAGTTTCTCAAACGTTTCTTACCTCCAAACTGCCATATCTCGCGAACGGATTGACCAATCCGCAAAATTTCTGTTGCATCTGAAAGTAGGAACTTGCCCGATTACAACGGTAGGTGTAGTTTTCCCCTAGGCCGTTCTAGTCATTCGTTTCGAGCATCAGAACTGCGAAAATTTTGAGTTTCTCAAGCGTTTCTTACCTCCAAACTGCCATATCTCGCGAACGGATTGACCAATCCGCAAAATTTCTGTTGCATCTGAAAGTAGAAACTCGCCCGATTACAACGGTAGGTGTAGTTTTCCCCTAGGCCGTTCTAGTTATTCGTTTCGAGCATCAGAACTGCGCAAATTTTGAGTTTCTCAAGCGTTTCTTACCTCCAAACTGCCATATCTCGCGAAGGGATTGACCAATCCGCAAAATTTCTGTTGCATCTGAATGTAGAAACTCGCCCGATTACAAAGGTATGCGTACTTTTCCCCTAGGCCGTTCTAGTTACTCGTTTCGATCATCAGAACTGCGAAAATTTTGAGTTTCTCAAGCGTTTCTTATCTCCAAACAGCCATATCTCGCGAACGGATTGATTAATCCGTAAAATTTCTGTTGCATCTGAATGTAGAAACTAGCCCGATTACAACGGTACGTGTAGTTTTCCCCTAGGCCGTTCTAGTTATTCGTTTCGAGCATCAGAACTGCGAAAATTTTGAGTTTCTCAAGCGTTTCTTACATCCAAACGGCCATATCTCGCGAACGGATTGACCAATCCGCAAAATTTCTGTTGCATCTGAAAGTAGAAACTCGCCCGATTACAACGGTATGCGCACTTTTCCCCTAGGCCGTTCTAGTTATTCGTGTCGAGCATCAGAACTGCGAAAATTTTGAGTTTCTCAAGCGTTTCTAACCTCCAAACTGCCATATCTCGCGAACGGATTGACCAATCCGCAAAATTTCTGTTGCATCTGAAAGTAGAAACTCGCCCGATTACAACGGTATATGTAGTTTTCCCCTAGGCCGTTCCAGTTATTCGTTTCGAGCATCAGAACTGCGAAAATTTTGAGTTTCTCAAGCGTTTCTTACATCCAAACTGCCATATCTCGCGAACGGATTGACCAATCCGCAAAATTTCTGTTGCATCTGAAAGTAGAAACTCGCCCGATTACAACGGTATGCGCACTTTTCCCCTAGGCCGTTCTAGTTATTCGTGTCGAGCATCAGAACTGCGCAAATTTTGAGTTTCTCAAGCGTTTCTAACCTCCAAACTGCCATATCTCGCGAACGGATTGACCAATCCGCAAAATTTCTGTTGCATCTGAAAGTAGAAACTCGCCCGATTACAACGGTATATGTAGTTTTCCCCTAGGCCGTTCCAGTTATTCGTTTCGAGCATCAGAACTGCGAAAATTTTGAGTTTCTCAAGCGTTTCTTACATCCAAACTGCCATATCTCGCGAATGGATTGACCGATCCGCAAAATTTCTGTTGCATCTGAAAGTAGAAACTCGCCCGATTACAATGGTATGCGCACTTTTCCCCTAGGCCGTTCTAGTTATTCGTTTCGAGCATCAGAACTGCGCAAATTTTGAGTTTCTCAAGCGTTTCTTACCTCCAAACTGCCATATCTCGCGAAGGGATTGACCAATCCGCAAAATTTCTGTTGCATCTGAAATTAGAAACTCGCCCGATTACAAAGGTATGCGTACTTTTCCCCTAGGCCGTTCTAGTTACTCGTTTCGAGCATCAGAACTGCGAAAATTTTGAGTTTCTCAAGCGTTTCTTACATCCAAACTGCCATATCTCGCGAACGGATTGACCAATCCGCAACATTTCTGTTGCATCTGAAAGTAGAAACTCGCCCGATTACAACGATATGCGCACTTTTCCCCTAGGCCGTTCTAGTTATTCGTGTCGAGCATCAGAACTGCGCAAATTTTGAGTTTCTCAAGCGTTTCTAACCTCCAAACTGCCATATCTCGCGAACGGATTGACCAATCCGCAAAATTTCTGTTGCATCTGAAAGTAGAAACTCGCCCGATTACAACGGTATATGTAGTTTTCCCCTAGGCCGTTCCACTTATTCGTTTCGAGCATCAGAACTGCGAAAATTTTGAGTTTCTCAAGCGTTTCTTACATCCAAACTGCCATATCTCGCGAACGGATTGACCAATCCGCAAAATTTCTGTTGCATCTGAAAGTAGAAACTCGCCCGATTACAACGGTAGGTGTAGTTTTCCCCTAGGCCGTTCTAGTTATTCGTTTCGAGCATCAGAACTGCGCATATTTTGTGTTTCTCAAGCGTTTCTTACCTCCAAACTGCCATATCTCGCGAAGGGATTGACCAATCCGCAAAATTTCTGTTGCATCTGAAAGTAGAAACTCGCCCGATTACAAAGGTATGCGTACTTTTCCCCTAGGCCGTTCTAGTTACTCGTTTCGAGCATCAGAGCTGCGAAAATTTTGAGTTTCTCAAGCGTTTCTTATCTCCAAACTGCCATATCTCGCGAACGGATTGATTAATCCGTAAAATTTCTGTTGCGTCTGAAAGTAGAAACTCGCCCGATTACAACGGTAGGTGTAGTTTTCCCCTAGGCCGTTCTAGTTATTCGTTTCGAGCATCAGAACGGCGAAAATTTTGAGTTTCTCAAGTGTTTCTTACATCCAAACTGCCATATCACGCGAACGGATTGACTAATCCGCAAAATTTCTGTTGCATCTGAAAGTAGAAACTCGCCCGATTACAACGGTATGCGTACTTTTCCCCTAGGCCGCTCTAGTTACTCGTTTCGAGCATCAGAACTGCGAAAATTTTGAGTTTCTCAAGCGTTTCTTATCTCCAAACTGCCATATCTCGCGAACGGATTGACCAATCCGCAAAATTTCTGTTGCATCTGAAAGTAGAAACTCGCCCGATTACAACGGTATATGTAGTTTTCTCCTAGGCCGTTCCAGTTATTCGTTTCGAGCATCAGAACTGCGAAAATTTTGAGTTTCTCAAGCGTTTCTTACCTCCAAACTGCCATATCTCGCGAAGGGGTTGACCAATCCGCAAAATTTCTGTTGCATCTGAAAGTAGAAACTCGCCCGATTACAAAGGTATGCGTACTTTTCCCCTAGGCCGTTCTAGTTACTCGTTTCGAGCATCAGAACTGCGAAAATTTTGAGTTTCTCAAGCGTTTCTTATCTCCAAACTGCCATATCTCGCGAACGGATTGACCAATCCGCAAAATTTCTGTTGCATCTGAAAGTAGAAACTCGCCCGATTACAACGGTATATGTAGTTTTCCCCTAGGCCGTTCCAGTTATTCGTTTCGAGCATCAGAACTGCGAAAATTTTGAGTTTCTCAAGCGTTTCTTACATCCAAACTGCCATATCTCGCGAATGGATTGACCGATCCGCAAAATTTCTGTTGCATCTGAAAGTAGAAACTCGCCCGATTACAATGGTATGCGCACTTTTCCCCTAGGCCGTTCTAGTTATTCGTTTCGAGCATCAGAACTGCGCAAATTTTGAGTTTCTCAAGCGTTTCTTACCTCCAAACTGCCATATCTCGCGAAGGGATTGACCAATCCGCAAAATTTCTGTTGCATCTGAAAGTAGAAACTCGCCCGATTACAAAGGTATGCGTACTTTTCCCCTAGGCCGTTCTAGTTACTCGTTTCGAGCATCAGAACTGCGAAAATTTTGAGTTTCTCAAGCGTTTCTTATCTCCAAACTGCCATATCTCGCGAACGGATTGATTAATCCGTAAAATTTCTGTTGCATCTGAATGTAGAAACTCGCCCGATTACAACGGTACGTGTAGTTTTCCCCTAGGCCGTTCTAGTCATTCGTTTCGAGCATCAGAACTGCGAAAATTTTGAGTTTCTCAAGCGTTTCTTACCTCCAAACTGCCATATCTCGCGAACGGATTGACCAATCCGCAAAATTTCTGTTGCATCTGAAAGTAGGAACTTGCCCGATTACAACGGTAGGTGTAGTTTTCCCCTAGGCCGTTCTAGTCATTCGTTTCGAGCATCAGAACTGCGAAAATTTTGAGTTTCTCAAGCGTTTCTTACCTCCAAACTGCCATATCTCGCGAACGGATTGACCAATCCGCAAAATTTCGGTTGCATCTGAAAGTAGAAACTCGCCCGATTACAAAGGTATGCGTACTTTTCCCCTAGGCCGTTCTAGTTACTCGTTTCGAGCATCAGAACTGCGAAAATTTTGAGTTTCTCAAGCGTTTCTTATCTCCAAACTGCCATATCTCGCGAACGGATTGATTAATCCGTAAAATTTCTGTTGCATCTGAATGTAGAAACTCGCCCGATTACAACGGTACGTGTAGTTTTCCCCTAGGCCGTTCTAGTCATTCGTTTCGAGCATCAGAACTGCGAAAATTTTGAGTTTCTCAAGCGTTTCTTACCTCCAAACTGCCATATCTCGCGAACGGATTGACCAATCCGCAAAATTTCTGTTGCATCTGAAAGTAGGAACTTGCCCGATTACAACGGTAGGTGTAGTTTTCCCCTAGGCCGTTCTAGTCATTCGTTTCGAGCATCAGAACTGCGAAAATTTTGAGTTTCTCAAGCGTTTCTTACCTCCAAACTGCCATATCTCGCGAACGGATTGACCAATCCGCAAAATTTCGGTTGCATCTGAAAGTAGAAACTCGCCCGATTACAACGGTAGGTGTAGTTTTCCCCTAGGCCGTTCTAGTTATTCGTTTCGAGCATCAGAACTGCGAAAATTTTGAGTTTCTCAAGCGTTTCTTACATCCAAACGGCCATATCTCGCGAACGGATTGACCAATCCGCATAATTTCTGTTGCATCTGAAAGTAGAAACTCGCCCGATTACAACGGTATGCGTACTTTTCCCCTAGGCCGTTCTACTTACTCGTTTCGAGCATCAGAACTGCGAGAATTTTGAGTTTCTCAAGCGTTTGTTATCTCCAAACTGCCATATCTCGCGAACGGATTGATGAATCCGCAAAATTTCTGTTGCATCTGAAAGTAGAAACAAGCCCGATTACAACGGTACGTGTAGTTTTCCCCTAGGCCGTTCTAGTCATTCGTTTCGAGCATCAGAACTGCGAAAATTTTGAGTTTCTCAAGCGTTTCTTACCTCCAAACTGCCATATCTCGCGAACGGATTGATCAATCCGCAAAATTTCTGTTGCATCTGAAAGTAGAAACCCGCCCGATTACAACGGTATGCGCACTTTTCCCCTAGGCCGTTCTAGTTATTCGTGTCGAGCATCAGAACTGCGAAAATTTTGAGTTTCTTAAGCGTTTCTAACCTCCAAACTGCCATATCTCGCGAACGGATTGACCAATCCGCAAAATTTCTGTTGCATCTGAAAGTAGAAACTCGCCCGATTACAACGGTATATGTAGTTTTCCCCTAGGCCGTTCCAGTTATTCGTTTCGAGCATCAGAACTGCGAAAATTTTGAGTTTCTCAAGCGTTTCTTACATCCAAACTGCCATATCTCGCGAACGGATTGACCGATCCGCAAAATTTCTGTTGCATCTGAATGTAGAAACTCGCCCGATTACAACGGTACGTGTAGTTTTCCCCTAGGCCGTTCTAGTCATTCGTTTCGAGCATCAGAACTGCGAAAATTTTGAGTTTCTCAAGCGTTTCTTACCTCCAAACTGCCATATCTCGCGAACGGATTGTCCAATCCGCAAAATTTCTGTTGCATCTGAAAGTAGGAACTCGCCCGATTACAACGGTAGGTGTAGTTTTCCCCTAGGCCGTTCTAGTTATTCGTTTCGAGCATCAGAACTGCGAAAATTTTGAGTTTCTCAAGCGTTTATTACCTCCAAACTGCCATATCTCGCGAACGGATTGACGAATCCGCAAAATTTCTGTTGCATCTAAAAGTAGAAACTCGCCCGATTAGAACGCTATGCGTACTTTTCCCCTAGGCCGCTCTAGTTACTGGTTTCGAGCATCAGAACTGCGAAAATTTTGAGTTTCTCAAGCGTTTCTTACCTCCAATCTGCCATATCTCGCGAACGGATTGACCAATCCGCAAAATTTCTGTTGCGTCTGAAAGTAGAAACTCGCCCGATTACAACGGTAGGTGTAGTTTTCCACTAGGCCGTTCTAGTTATTCGTTTCGAGCATCAGAACTGCGAAAATTTTGAGTTTCTCAAGCGTTTCTTACATCCAAACGGCCATATCTCGCGAACGGATTGACCAATCCGCATAATTTCTGTTGCATCTGAAAGTAGAATCTCGCCCGATTACAACGGTATGCGTACTTTTGCCCTAGGCCGTTCCAGTTATTCGTTTCGAGCATCAGAACTGCGAAAATTTTGAGTTTCTCAAGCGTTTCTTACATCCAAACTGCCATATCTCGCGAACGGATTGACCGATCCGCAAAATTTCTGTTGCATCTGAAAGTAGAAACTCGCCCGATTACAACGGTATGCGTACTTTTCCCCTACGCCGTTCTAGTTATTCGTTTCGAGCATCAGAACTGCGCAAATTTTGAGTTTCTCAAGCGTTTCTTACCTCCAAACTGCCATATCTCGCGAAGGGATTGACCAATCCGCAAAATTTCTGTTGCATCTGAAAGTAGAAACTCGCCCGATTACAAAGGTATGCGTACTTTTCCCCTAGGCCGTTCTAGTTACTCGTTTCGAGCATCAGAACTGCGAAAATTTTGAGTTTCTCAAGCGTTTCTTATCTCCAAACTGCCATATCTCGCGAACGGATAGATTAATCCGTAAAATTTCTGTTGCATCTGAATGTAGAAACTCGCCCGATTACAACGGTACGTGTAGTTTTCCCCTAGGCCGTTCTAGTCATTCGTTTCGAGCATCAGAACTGCGAAAATTTTGAGTTTCTCAAGCGTTTCTTACCTCCAAACTGCCATATCTCGCGAACGGATTGTCCAATCCGCAAAATTTCTGTTGCATCTGAAAGTAGGAACTCGCCCGATTACAACGGTAGGTGTAGTTTTCCCCTAGGCCGTTCTAGTTATTGGTTTCGAGCATCAGAACTGCGAAAATTTTGAGTTTCTCAAGCGTTTCTTACCTCCAAACTGCCATATCTCGCGAACGGATTGACCAATCCGCAAAATTTCTGTTGCATCTAAAAGTAGAAACTCGCCCGATTAGAACGCTATGCGTACTTTTCCCCTAGGCCGCTCTAGTTACTGGTTTCGAGCATCAGAACTGCGAAAATTTTGAGTTTCTCAAGCGTTTCTTACCTCCAATCTGCCATATCTCGCGAACGGATTGACCAATCCGCAAAATTTCTGTTGCGTCTGAAAGTAGAAACTCGCCCGATTACAACGGTAGGTGTAGTTTTCCACTAGGCCGTTCTAGTTATTCGTTTCGAGCATCAGAACTGCGAAAATTTTGAGTTTCTCAAGCGTTTCTTACCTCCAAACTGCCATATCTCGCGAACGGATTGACCGATCCGCAAAATTTCTGTTGCATCTGAAAGTAGAAACTCGCCCGATTACAACGGTATGCGTACTTTTCCCCTAGGCCGTTCTAGTTACTCGTTTCGAGCATCAGAACTGCGAAAATTTTGAGTTTCTCAAGCGTTTCTTACATCCAAACTGCCATATCTCGCGAACGGATTGACCGATCCGCAAAATTTCTTTTGCATCTGAAAGTAGAAACTCGCCCGATTACAACGGTATGCGCACTTTTCCCCTAGGCCGTTCTAGTTATTCGTTTCGAGCATCAGAACTGCGCAAATTTTGAGTTTCTCAAGCGTTTCTTACCTCCAAACTGCCATATCTCGCGAAGGGATTGACCAATCCGCAAAATTTCTGTTGCATCTGAAAGTAGGAACTCGCCCGATTACAACGGTAGGTGTAGTTTTCCCCTAGGCCGTTCTAGTTATTCGTTTCGAGCATCAGAACTGCGAAAATTTTGAGTTTCTCAAGCTTTTCTTACCTCCAAACTGCCATATCTCGCGAACGGATTGACCAATCCGCAAAATTTCTGTTGCATCTAAAAGTAGAAACTCGCCCGATTAGAACGGTGTGCGTACATTTCCCCTAGGCCGCTCTAGTTACTGGTTTCGAGCATCAGAACTGCGAAAATTTTGAGTTTCTCAAGCGTTTCTTACCTCCAATCTGCCGTATCTCGCGAACGGATTGACCAATCCGCATAATTTCTGTTGCGTCTGAAAGTAGAAACTCGCCCGATTACAACGGTAGGTGTAGTTTTCCACTAGGCCGTTCTAGTTATTCGTTTCGAGCATCAGAACTGCGAAAATTTTGAGTTTCTCAAGCGTTTCTTACATCCAAACTGCCATATCTCGCGAACAGATTGACCAATCCGCAAAATTTCTGTTGCATCTGAAAGTAGAAACTCGCCCGATTACAACGGTATGCGTACTTTTCCCCTAGGCCTTTCTAGTTACTCGTTTCGAGCATCAGAACTGCGAAAATTTTGAGTTTCTCAAGTGTTTCTTATCTCCAAACTGCCATATCTCGCGAACGGATTGACCAATCCGCAAAATTTCTGTTGCATTTGAAAGTAGAAACTCGCCCGATTACAACGGTATGCGTACTTTTCCCCTAGGCCGTTCTAGTCACTCGTTTCGAGCATCAGAACTGCGAAAATTTTGAGTTTCTCTAGCGTTTCTTACATCCAAACGGCCATATCTCGCGAACGGATGGACCAATCCGCATAATTTCTGTTGCATCTGAAAGTAGAAACTCGCCCGATTACAACGGTATGCGTACTTTTCCCCTAGGCCGTTCTAGTTACTCGTTTCGAGCATCAGAACTGCGAAAATTTTGAGTTTCTCAAGCGTTTGTTATCTCCAAACTGCCATATCTCGCGAACGGATTGATCAATCCGCAAAATTTCTGTTGCATCTGAAAGTAGAAACTCGCCCGATTACAACGGTATGCGCACTTTTCCCCTATGCCGTTCTAGTTATTCGTGTCGAGCATCAGAACTGCGAAAATTTTGAGTTTCTCAAGCGTATCTTATCTCCAAACTGCCATATCTCGCGAACGGATTGACCAATCCGCAAAATTTCTGTTGGATCTGAAAGTAGAAACTCGCCCGATTACAACGGTATGCGTACTTTTCCCCTAGGCCTTTCTAGTTACTCGTTTCGAGCATCAGAACTGCGAAAATTTTGAGTTTCTCAAGCGTTTCTTACATCCAAACTGCCATATCTCGCGAACGGATTGACCGATCCGCAAAATTTCTGTTGCATCTGAAAGTAGAAACTCGCCCGATTACAACGGTATGCGCACTTTTCCCCTAGGCCGTTCCAGTTATTCGTTTCGAGCATCAGAACTGCGAAAATTTTGAGTTTCTCAAGCGTTTCTTACCTCCAAACTGCCATATCTCGCGAACGGTTTGATCAATCCGCAAAATTTCTGTTGCATCTGAAAGTAGAAACTCGCCCGATTACAACGGTAGGTGTAGTTTTCCCCTAGGCCGTTCTAGTTATTCGTTTCGAGCATCAGAACTGCGAAAATTTTGAGTTTCTCAAGCGTTTCTTACATCCAAACGGCCATATCTCGCGAACGGATTGACCAATGCGCATAATTTCTGTTTCATCTGAAAGTAGAAACTCGCCCGATTACAACGGTATGCGTACTTTTCCCCTAGGCCGTTCTAGTTACTCGTTTCGAGCATCAGAACTGCGAAAATTTTGAGTTTCTCAAGCGTTTGTTATCTCCAAACAGCCATATCTCGCGAACGGATTGATCAATCCGCAAAATTTCTGTTGCATCTGAAAGTAGATACTCGCCCGATTACAAAGGTATGCGTACTTTTCCCCTAGGCCGTTCTAGTTACTCGTTTCGAGCATCAGAACTGCGAAAATTTTGAGTTTCTCAAGCGTTTCTTATCTCCAAACAGCCATATCTCGCGAACGGATTGATTAATCCGTAAAATTTCTGTTGCATCTGAATGTAGAAACTAGCCCGATTACAACGGTACGTGTAGTTTTCCCCTAGGCCGTTCTAGTCATTCGTTTCGAGCATCAGAACTGCGAAAATTTTGAGTTTCTCAAGCGTTTCTTACCTCCAAACTGCCATATCTCGCGAACGGATTGATCAATCCGCAAAATTTCTGTTGCATCTGAAAGTAGAAACTCGCCCGATTACAACGGTAGGTGTAGTTTTCCCCTAGGCCGTTCTAGTTATTCGTTTCGAGCATCAGAACTGCGAAAATTTTGAGTTTCTCAAGCGTTTCTTACATCCAAACGGCCATATCTCGCGAACGGATTGACCAATCCGCATAATTTCTGTTTCATCTGAAAGTAGAAACTCGCCCGATTACAACGGTATGCGTACTTTTCCCCTAGGCCGTTCTAGTTACTCGTTTCGAGCATCAGAACTGCGAAAATTTTGAGTTTCTCAAGCGTTTGTTATCTCCAAACTGCCATATCTCGCGAACGGATTGATCAATCCGCAAAATTTCTGTTGCATCTGAAAGTAGATACTCGCCCGATTACAAAGGTATGCGTACTTTTCCCCTAGGCCGTTCTAGTTACTCGTTTCGAGCATCAGAACTGCGAAAATTTTGAGTTTCTCAAGCGTTTCTTATCTCCAAACAGCCATATCTCGCGAACGGATTGATTAATCCGTAAAATTTCTGTTGCATCTGAATGTAGAAACTAGCCCGATTACAACGGTACGTGTAGTTTTCCCCTAGGCCGTTCTAGTCATTCGTTTCGAGCATCAGAACTGCGAAAATTTTGAGTTTCTCAAGCGTTTCTTACCTCCAAACTGCCATATCTCGCGAACGGATTGATCAATCCGCAAAATTTCTGTTGCATCTGAAAGTAGAAACTCGCCCGATTACAACGGTATGCGCACTTTTCCCCTAGGCCGTTCTAGTTATTCGTGTCGAGCATCAGAACTGCGAAAATTTTGAGTTTCTCAAGCGTTTCTTACCTCCAAACTGCCATATCTCGCGAACGGATTGTCCAATCCGCAAAATTTCTGTTGCATCTGAAAGTAGGAACTCGCCCGATTACAACGGTAGGTGTAGTTTTCCCCTAGGCCGTTCTAGTTATTGGTTTCGAGCATCAGAACTGCGAAAATTTTGAGTTTCTCAAGCGTTTCTTACCTCCAAACTGCCATATCTCGCGAACGGATTGACCAATCCGCAAAATTTCTGTTGCATCTAAAAGTAGAAACTCGCCCGATTAGAACGCTATGCGTACTTTTCCCCTAGGCCGCTCTAGTTACTGGTTTCGAGCATCAGAACTGCGAAAATTTTGAGTTTCTCAAGCGTTTCTTACCTCCAATCTGCCATATCTCGCGAACGGATTGACCAATCCGCAAAATTTCTGTTGCGTCTGAAAGTAGAAACTCGCCCGATTACAACGGTAGGTGTAGTTTTCCACTAGGCCGTTCTAGTTATTCGTTTCGAGCATCAGAACTGCGAAAATTTTGAGTTTCTCAAGCGTTTCTTACCTCCAAACTGCCATATCTCGCGAACGGATTGACCGATCCGCAAAATTTCTGTTGCATCTGAAAGTAGAAACTCGCCCGATTACAACGGTATGCGTACTTTTCCCCTAGGCCGTTCTAGTTACTCGTTTCGAGCATCAGAACTGCGAAAATTTTGAGTTTCTCAAGCGTTTCTTATCTCCAAACTGCCATATCTCGCGAACGGATTGATTAATCCGTAAAATTTCTTTTGCATCTGAATGTAGAAACTCGCCCGATTACAACGGTACGTGTAGTTTTCCCCTAGGCCGTTCTAGTCATTCGTTTCGAGCATCAGAACTGCGAAAATTTTGAGTTTCTCAAGCGTTTCTTACCTCCAAACTGCCATATCTCGCGAACGGATTGACCAATCCGCAAAATTTCTGTTGCATCTGAAAGTAGAAACTCGCCCGATTACAACGGTAGGTGTAGTTTTCCCCTAGGCCGCTCTAGTTATTCGTTTCGAGCATCAGAACTGCGAAAATTTTGAGTTTCTCAAGCGTTTCTTACATCCAAACGGCCATATCTCGCGAACGGATTGACCAATCCGCATAATTTCTGTTGCATCTGAAAGTAGAAACTCCCCGATTACAACGGTATGCGCACTTTTCCCCTAGGCCGTTCTAGTTATTCGTTTCGAGCATCAGAACGGCGAAAATTTTGAGTTTCTCAAGCGTTTCTTACCTCCAAACTGCCATATCACGCGAACGATTTGACTAATCCGCAAAATTTCTGTTGCATCTGAAAGTAGAAACTCGCCCGATTACAACGGTATGCGTACTTTTCCCCTAGGCCGCTCTAGTTACTCGTTTCGAGCATCAGAACTGCGAAAATTTTGAGTTTCTCAAGCGTTTCTTATCTCGAAACTGCCATATCTCGCGAACGGATTGATCAATCCGCAAAATTTCTGTTTTATCTGAAAGTAGAAACTCGCCCGATTACAACGGTATGCGCACTTTTCCCCTAGGCCGTTCTAGTTATTCGTGTCGAGCATCAGAACTGCGAAAATTTTGAGCTTCTCTAGCGTTTCTAACCTCCAAACTGCCATATCTCGCGAACGGATTGACCAATCCGCAAAATTTCTGTTGCATCTGAAAGTAGAAACTCGCCCGATTACAACGGTATATGTAGTTTTCCCCTAGGCCGTTCCAGTTATTCGTTTCGAGCATCAGAACTGCGAAAATTTTGAGTTTCTCAAGCGTTTCTTACATCCAAACTGCCATATCTCGCGAACGGATTGACCGATCCGCAAAATTTCTGTTGCATCTGAAAGTAGAAACTCGCCCGATTACAACGGTATGCGCACTTTTCCCCTAGGCCGTTCTAGTTATTCGTTTCGAGCATCAGAACTGCGCAAATTTTGAGTTTCTCAAGCGTTTCTTACCTCCAAACTGCCATATCTCGCGAAGGGATTGACCAATCCGCAAAATTTCTGTTGCATCTGAAAGTAGGAACTCGCCCGATTACAACGGTAGGTGTAGTTTTCCCCTAGGCCGTTCTAGTTATTCGTTTCGAGCATCAGAACTGCGAAAATTTTGAGTTTCTCAAGCTTTTCTTACCTCCAAACTGCCATATCTCGCGAACGGATTGACCAATCCGCAAAATTTCTGTTGCATCTAAAAGTAGAAACTCGCCCGATTAGAACGGTGTGCGTACATTTCCCCTAGGCCGCTCTAGTTACTGGTTTCGAGCATCAGAACTGCGAAAATTTTGAGTTTCTCAAGCGTTTCTTACCTCCAATCTGCCGTATCTCGCGAACGGATTGACCAATCCGCATAATTTCTGTTGCGTCTGAAAGTAGAAACTCGCCCGATTACAACGGTAGGTGTAGTTTTCCACTAGGCCGTTCTAGTTATTCGTTTCGAGCATCAGAACTGCGAAAATTTTGAGTTTCTCAAGCGTTTCTTACATCCAAACTGCCATATCTCGCGAACAGATTGACCAATCCGCAAAATTTCTGTTGCATCTGAAAGTAGAAACTCGCCCGATTACAACGGTATGCGTACTTTTCCCCTAGGCCTTTCTAGTTACTCGTTTCGAGCATCAGAACTGCGAAAATTTTGAGTTTCTCAAGTGTTTCTTATCTCCAAACTGCCATATCTCGCGAACGGATTGACCAATCCGCAAAATTTCTGTTGCATTTGAAAGTAGAAACTCGCCCGATTACAACGGTATGCGTACTTTTCCCCTAGGCCGTTCTAGTCACTCGTTTCGAGCATCAGAACTGCGAAAATTTTGAGTTTCTCTAGCGTTTCTTACATCCAAACGGCCATATCTCGCGAACGGATGGACCAATCCGCATAATTTCTGTTGCATCTGAAAGTAGAAACTCGCCCGATTACAACGGTATGCGTACTTTTCCCCTAGGCCGTTCTAGTTACTCGTTTCGAGCATCAGAACTGCGAAAATTTTGAGTTTCTCAAGCGTTTGTTATCTCCAAACTGCCATATCTCGCGAACGGATTGATCAATCCGCAAAATTTCTGTTGCATCTGAAAGTAGAAACTCGCCCGATTACAACGGTATGCGCACTTTTCCCCTATGCCGTTCTAGTTATTCGTGTCGAGCATCAGAACTGCGAAAATTTTGAGTTTCTCAAGCGTATCTTATCTCCAAACTGCCATATCTCGCGAACGGATTGACCAATCCGCAAAATTTCTGTTGGATCTGAAAGTAGAAACTCGCCCGATTACAACGGTATGCGTACTTTTCCCCTAGGCCTTTCTAGTTACTCGTTTCGAGCATCAGAACTGCGAAAATTTTGAGTTTCTCAAGCGTTTCTTACATCCAAACTGCCATATCTCGCGAACGGATTGACCGATCCGCAAAATTTCTGTTGCATCTGAAAGTAGAAACTCGCCCGATTACAACGGTATGCGCACTTTTCCCCTAGGCCGTTCCAGTTATTCGTTTCGAGCATCAGAACTGCGAAAATTTTGAGTTTCTCAAGCGTTTCTTACCTCCAAACTGCCATATCTCGCGAACGGTTTGATCAATCCGCAAAATTTCTGTTGCATCTGAAAGTAGAAACTCGCCCGATTACAACGGTAGGTGTAGTTTTCCCCTAGGCCGTTCTAGTTATTCGTTTCGAGCATCAGAACTGCGAAAATTTTGAGTTTCTCAAGCGTTTCTTACATCCAAACGGCCATATCTCGCGAACGGATTGACCAATGCGCATAATTTCTGTTTCATCTGAAAGTAGAAACTCGCCCGATTACAACGGTATGCGTACTTTTCCCCTAGGCCGTTCTAGTTACTCGTTTCGAGCATCAGAACTGCGAAAATTTTGAGTTTCTCAAGCGTTTGTTATCTCCAAACAGCCATATCTCGCGAACGGATTGATCAATCCGCAAAATTTCTGTTGCATCTGAAAGTAGATACTCGCCCGATTACAAAGGTATGCGTACTTTTCCCCTAGGCCGTTCTAGTTACTCGTTTCGAGCATCAGAACTGCGAAAATTTTGAGTTTCTCAAGCGTTTCTTATCTCCAAACAGCCATATCTCGCGAACGGATTGATTAATCCGTAAAATTTCTGTTGCATCTGAATGTAGAAACTAGCCCGATTACAACGGTACGTGTAGTTTTCCCCTAGGCCGTTCTAGTCATTCGTTTCGAGCATCAGAACTGCGAAAATTTTGAGTTTCTCAAGCGTTTCTTACCTCCAAACTGCCATATCTCGCGAACGGATTGATCAATCCGCAAAATTTCTGTTGCATCTGAAAGTAGAAACTCGCCCGATTACAACGGTAGGTGTAGTTTTCCCCTAGGCCGTTCTAGTTATTCGTTTCGAGCATCAGAACTGCGAAAATTTTGAGTTTCTCAAGCGTTTCTTACATCCAAACGGCCATATCTCGCGAACGGATTGACCAATCCGCATAATTTCTGTTTCATCTGAAAGTAGAAACTCGCCCGATTACAACGGTATGCGTACTTTTCCCCTAGGCCGTTCTAGTTACTCGTTTCGAGCATCAGAACTGCGAAAATTTTGAGTTTCTCAAGCGTTTGTTATCTCCAAACTGCCATATCTCGCGAACGGATTGATCAATCCGCAAAATTTCTGTTGCATCTGAAAGTAGATACTCGCCCGATTACAAAGGTATGCGTACTTTTCCCCTAGGCCGTTCTAGTTACTCGTTTCGAGCATCAGAACTGCGAAAATTTTGAGTTTCTCAAGCGTTTCTTATCTCCAAACAGCCATATCTCGCGAACGGATTGATTAATCCGTAAAATTTCTGTTGCATCTGAATGTAGAAACTAGCCCGATTACAACGGTACGTGTAGTTTTCCCCTAGGCCGTTCTAGTCATTCGTTTCGAGCATCAGAACTGCGAAAATTTTGAGTTTCTCAAGCGTTTCTTACCTCCAAACTGCCATATCTCGCGAACGGATTGATCAATCCGCAAAATTTCTGTTGCATCTGAAAGTAGAAACTCGCCCGATTACAACGGTATGCGCACTTTTCCCCTAGGCCGTTCTAGTTATTCGTGTCGAGCATCAGAACTGCGAAAATTTTGAGTTTCTTAAGCGTTTCTAACCTCCAAACTGCCATATCTCGCGAACGGATTGACCAATCCGCAAAATTTCTGTTGCATCTGAAAGTAGAAACTCGCCCGATTACAACGGTATATGTAGTTTTCCCCTAGGCCGTTCCAGTTATTCGTTTCGAGCATCAGAACTGCGAAAATTTTGAGTTTCTCAAGCGTTTCTTACATCCAAACTGCCATATCTCGCGAACGGATTGACCGATCCGCAAAATTTCTGTTGCATCTGGAAGTAGAAACTCGCCCGATTACAACGGTATGCGCACTTTTCCCCTAGGCCGTTCTAGTTATTCGTTTCGAGCATCAGAACTGCGCAAATTTTGAGTTTCTCAAGCGTTTCTTACCTCCAAACTGCCATATCTCGCGAAGGGATTGACCAATCCGCAAAATTTCTGTTGCATCTGAAGGTAGAAACTCGCCCGATTACAAAGGTATGCGTACTTTTCCCCTAGGCCGTTCTAGTTACTCGTTTCGAGCATCAGAACTGCGAAAATTTTGAGTTTCTCAAGCGTTTCTTATCTCCAAACTGCCATATCTCGCGAACGGATTGATTAATCCGTAAAATTTCTGTTGCATCTGAATGTAGAAACTCGCCCGATTACAACGGTACGTGTAGTTTTCCCCTAGGCCGTTCTAGTCATTCGTTTCGAGCATCAGAACTGCGAAAATTTTGAGTTTCTCAAGCGTTTCTTACCTCCAAACTGCCATATCTCGCGAACGGATTGTCCAATCCGCAAAATTTCTGTTGCATCTGAAAGTAGGAACTCGCCCGATTACAACGGTAGGTGTAGTTTTCCCCTAGGCCGTTCTAGTTATTCGTTTCGAGCATCAGAACTGCGAAAATTTTGAGTTTCTCAAGCGTTTCTAACCTCCAAACTGCCATATCTCGCGAACGGATTGACCAATCCGCAAAATTTCTGTTGCATCTAAAAGTAGAAACTCGCCCGATTAGAACGCTATGCGTACTTTTCCCCTAGGCCGCTCTAGTTACTGGTTTCGAGCATCAGAACTGCGAAAATTTTGAGTTTCTCAAGCGTTTCTTACCTCCAATCTGCCATATCTCGCGAACGGATTGACCAATCCGCAAAATTTCTGTTGCGTCTGAAAGTAGAAACTCGCCCGATTACAACGGTAGGTGTAGTTTTCCACTAGGCCGTTCTAGTTATTCGTTTCGAGCATCAGAACTGCGAAAATTTTGAGTTTCTCAAGCGTTTCTTACATCCAAACGGCCATATCTCGCGAACGGATTGACCAATCCGCATAATTTCTGTTGCATCTGAAAGTAGAAACTCGCCCGATTACAACGGTATGCGTACTTTTCCCCTAGGCCGTTCTAGTTACTCGTTTCGAGCATCAGAACTGCGAAAATTTTGAGTTTCTCAAGCGTTTCTTATCTCCAAACTGCCATATCTCGCGAACGGATTGATTAATCCGTAAAATTTCTTTTGCATCTGAATGTAGAAACTCGCCCGATTACAACGGTACGTGTAGTTTTCCCCTAGGCCGTTCTAGTCATTCGTTTCGAGCATCAGAACTGCGAAAATTTTGAGTTTCTCAAGCGTTTCTTACCTCCAAACTGCCATATCTCGCGAACGGATTGACCAATCCGCAAAATTTCTGTTGCATCTGAAAGTAGAAACTCGCCCGATTACAACGGTAGGTGTAGTTTTCCCCTAGG
This sequence comes from Ptiloglossa arizonensis, assembly GCF_051014685.1. Classification (NCBI taxonomy): domain Eukaryota; kingdom Metazoa; phylum Arthropoda; class Insecta; order Hymenoptera; family Colletidae; genus Ptiloglossa; species Ptiloglossa arizonensis. The sequence continues at coordinate 810,730 of NW_027478502.1, forward strand.
CCGCTCTAGTTATTCGTTTCGAGCATCAGAACTGCGAAAATTTTGAGTTTCTCAAGCGTTTCTTACATCCAAACGGCCATATCTCGCGAACGGATTGACCAATCCGCATAATTTCTGTTGCATCTGAAAGTAGAAACTCCCCGATTACAACGGTATGCGCACTTTTCCCCTAGGCCGCTCTAGTTACTCGTTTCGAGCATCAGAACTGCGAAAATTTTGAGTTTCTCAAGCGTTTCTTATCTCCAAACTGCCATATCTCGCGAACGGATTGATCAATCCGCAAAATTTCTGTTTTATCTGAAAGTAGAAACTCGCCCGATTACAACGGTATGCGCACTTTTCCCCTAGGCCGTTCTAGTTATTCGTGTCGAGCATCAGAACTGCGAAAATTTTGAGCTTCTCTAGCGTTTCTAACCTCCAAACTGCCATATCTCGCGAACGGATTGACCAATCCGCAAAATTTCTGTTGCATCTGAAAGTAGAAACTCGCCCGATTACAACGGTATATGTAGTTTTCCCCTAGGCCGTTCCAGTTATTCGTTTCGAGCATCAGAACTGCGAAAATTTTGAGTTTCTCAAGCGTTTCTTACATCCAAACTGCCATATCTCGCGAACGGATTGACCGATCCGCAAAATTTCTGTTGCATCTGAAAGTAGAAACTCGCCCGATTACAACGGTATGCGCACTTTTCCCCTAGGCCGTTCTAGTTATTCGTTTCGAGCATCAGAACTGCGCAAATTTTGAGTTTCTCAAGCGTTTCTTACCTCCAAACTGCCATATCTCGCGAAGGGATTGACCAATCCGCAAAATTTCTGTTGCATCTGAAAGTAGGAACTCGCCCGATTACAACGGTAGGTGTAGTTTTCCCCTAGGCCGTTCTAGTTATTCGTTTCGAGCATCAGAACTGCGAAAATTTTGAGTTTCTCAAGCTTTTCTTACCTCCAAACTGCCATATCTCGCGAACGGATTGACCAATCCGCAAAATTTCTGTTGCATCTAAAAGTAGAAACTCGCCCGATTAGAACGGTGTGCGTACATTTCCCCTAGGCCGCTCTAGTTACTGGTTTCGAGCATCAGAACTGCGAAAATTTTGAGTTTCTCAAGCGTTTCTTACCTCCAATCTGCCGTATCTCGCGAACGGATTGACCAATCCGCATAATTTCTGTTGCGTCTGAAAGTAGAAACTCGCCCGATTACAACGGTAGGTGTAGTTTTCCACTAGGCCGTTCTAGTTATTCGTTTCGAGCATCAGAACTGCGAAAATTTTGAGTTTCTCATGCGTTTCTTACATCCAAACTGCCATATCTCGCGAACAGATTGACCAATCCGCAAAATTTCTGTTGCATCTGAAAGTAGAAACTCGCCCGATTACAACGGTATGCGTACTTTTCCCCTAGGCCTTTCTAGTTACTCGTTTCGAGCATCAGAACTGCGAAAATTTTGAGTTTCTCAAGCGTTTCTTATCTCCAAACTGCCATATCTCGCGAACGGATTGACCAATCCGCAAAATTTCTGTTGCATTTGAAAGTAGAAACTCGCCCGATTACAACGGTATGCGTACTTTTCCCCTAGGCCGTTCTAGTCACTCGTTTCGAGCATCAGAACTGCGAAAATTTTGAGTTTCTCAAGCGTTTCTTACATCCAAACTGCCATATCTCGCGAACGGATTGATCAATCCGCAAAATTTCTGTTGCATCTGAAAGTAGAAACTCGCCCGATTACAACGGTATGCGCACTTTTCCCCTATGCCGTTCTAGTTATTCGTGTCGAGCATCAGAACTGCGAAAATTTTGAGTTTCTCAAGCGTTTCTTATCTCCAAACTGCCATATCTCGCGAACGGATTGACCAATCCGCAAAATTTCTGTTGCATCTGAAAGTAGAAACTCGCCCGATTACAACGGTATGCGTACTTTTCCCCTAGGCCTTTCTAGTTACTCGTTTCGAGCATCAGAACTGCGAAAATTTTGAGTTTCTCAAGCGTTTCTTATATCCAAACTGCCATATCTCGCGAACGGATTGACCGATCCGCAAAATTTCTGTTGCATCTGAAAGTAGAAACTCGCCCGATTACAACGGTATGCGCACTTTTCCCCTAGGCCGTTCCAGTTATTCGTTTCGAGCATCAGAACTGCGAAAATTTTGAGTTTCTCAAGCGTTTCTTACCTCCAAACTGCCATATCTCGCGAACGGATTGATCAATCCGCAAAATTTCTGTTGCATCTGAAAGTAGAAACTCGCCCGATTACAACGGTAGGTGTAGTTTTCCCCTAGGCCGTTCTAGTTATTCGTTTCGAGCATCAGAACTGCGAAAATTTTGAGTTTCTCAAGCGTTTCTTACATCCAAACGGCCACATCTCGCGAACGGATTGACCAATCCGCATTATTTCTGTTTCATCTGAAAGTAGAAACTCGCCCGATTACAACGGTATGCGTACTTTTCCCCTAGGCCGTTGTAGTTACTCGTTTCGAGCATCAGAACTGCGAAAATTTTGAGTTTCTCAAGCGTTTGTTATCTCCAAACTGCCATGTCTCGCGAACGGATTGATCAATCCGCAAAATTTCTGTTGCATCTGAAAGTAGAAACTCGCCCGATTACAACGGTATGCGCACTTTTCCCCTAGGCCCTTCCAGTTATTCGTTTCGAGCATCAGAACTGCGAAAATTTTGAGTTTCTCAAGCGTTTCTTACCTCCAAACTGCCATATCTCGCGAACCGATTGACCAATCCGCAAAATTTCTGTTGCATCTGAAAGTAGAAACTCGCCCGATTACAACGGTATGCGTACTTTTCCCCTAGGCCGCTCTAGTTACTCGTTTCGAGCATCAGAACTGCGAAAATTTTGAGTTTCTCAAGCGTTTCTTATCTCCAAACTGCCATATCTCGCGAACGGATTGATCAATCCGCAAAATTTCTGTTGCATCTGAAAGTAGAAACTCGCCCGATTACAACGGTATGCGCACTTTTCCCCTAGGCCGTTCTAGTTATTCGTGTCGAGCATCAGAACTGCGAAAATTTTGAGTTGATCAAGCGTTTCTTACCTCCAAACTGCCATATCTCGCGAACGGATTGACCAATCCGCAAAATTTCTGTTGCATCTGAAAGTAGAAACTCGCCCGATTAGAACGGTATGCGTACTTTTCCCCTAGGCCGCTCTAGTTACTGGTTTCGAGCATCAGAACTGCGAAAATTTTGAGTTTCTCAAGCGTTTCTTACATCCAAACTGCCATATCTCGCGAACGGATTGACCGATCCGCAAAATTTCTGTTGCATCTGAAAGTAGAAACTCGCCCGACTACAACGGTATGCGCACTTTTCCCCTAGGCCGTTCTAGTTATTCGTTTCGAGCATCAGAACTGCGCAAATTTTGAGTTTCTCAAGCGTTTCTTACCTCCAAACTGCCATATCTCGCGAACGGATTGACCAATCCGCAAAATTTCTGTTGCATCTGAAAGTAGAAACTCGCCCGATTAGAACGGTATGCGTACTTTTCCCCTAGGCCGCTCTAGTTACTGGTTTCGAGCATCAGAACTGCGAAAATGTTGAGTTTCTCAAGCGTTTCTTACCTCCAATCTGCCATATCTCGCGAACGGATTGACCAATCCGCAAAATTTCTGTTGCGTCTGAAAGTAGAAACTCGCCCGATTAGAACGGTATGCGTACTTTTCCCCTAGGCCGCTCTAGTTACTGGTTTCGAGCATCAGAACTGCGAAAATTTTGAGTTTCTCAAGCGTTTCTTACCTCCAATCTGCCATATCTCGCGAACGGATTGACCAATCCGCAAAATTTCTGTTGCGTCTGAAAGTAGAAACTCGCCCGATTACAACGGTAGGTGTAGTTTTCCGCTAGGCCGTTCTAGTTATTCGTTTCGAGCATCGGAACTGCGAAAATTTTGAGTTTCTCAAGCGTTTCTTACATCCAAACGGCCATATCTCGCGAACGGATTGACCAATCCGCATAATTTCTGTTGCATCTGAGAGTAGAAACTCGCCCGATTACAACGGTATGCGTACTTTTGCCCTATGCCGTTCTAGTTGTTCGTGTCGAGCATCAGAACTGCGAAAATATTGAGTTTCTCAAGCGTTTCTTACTTCCAAACTGCCATATCTCGCGAACGGATTGACCAATCCGCAAAATTTCTGTTGCATCTGAAAGTAGAAACTCGCCCGATTACAACGGTATGCGCACTTTTCCCCTAGGCCGTTCTAGTTATTCGTGTCGAGCATCAGAACTGCGAAAATTTTGAGTTTCTCAAGCGTTTCTTACCTCCAAACTGCCATATCTCGCGAACGGATTGATCAATCCGCAAAATTTCTGTTGCACCTGAAAGTAGAAACTCGCCCGATTACAACGGTATGCGTACTTTTCCCCTAGGCCGCTCTAGTTACTGGTTTCGAGCATCAGAACTGCGAAAATTTTGAGTTTCTCAAGCGTTTCTTATCTCCAAACTGCCATATCTCGCGAACGGATTGATCAATCCGCAAAATTTCTGTTGCATCTGAAAGTAGAAACTCGCCCGTTTACAACGGTATGCGTACTTTTCCCCTAGGCCGCTCTAGTTGCTCGTTTCGAGCATCAGAACTGCGAAAATTTTGAGTTTCTCAAGCGTTTCTTATCTCCAAACTGCCATATCTCGCGAACCGATTGACCAATCCGCAAAATTTCTGTTGCATCTGAAAGTAGAAACTCGCCCGATTCGAACGGTATGCGTACTTTTCCCCTAGACCGCTCTAGTTACTGGTTTCGAGCATCAGAACTGCGAAAATTTTGAGTTTCTCAAGCGTTTCTTATCTCCAAACTGCCATATCTCGCGAACGGATTGATCAATCCGCAAAATTTCTGTTGCATCTGAAAGTAGAAACTCGCCCGATTACAACGGTATGCGCACTTTTCCCCTAGGCCGTTCTAGTTATTCGTTTCGAGCATCAGAACGGCGAAAATTTTGAGTTTCTCAAGCGTTTCTTACCTCCAAACTGCCATATCTCGCGAACGGATTGACTAATCCGCAAAATTTCTGTTGCATCTGAAAGTAGAAACTCGCCCGATTACAACGGTATGCGTACTTTTCCCCTAGGCCGTTCTAGTTACTCATTTCGAGCATCAGAACTGCGAAAATTTTGAGTTTCTCAAGCGTTTCTTACCTCCAAACTGCCATATCTCGCGAACGGATTGACCAATCCGCAAAATTTCTGTTGCATCTGAAAGTAGAAACTCGCCCGATTACAACGGTATGCGTACTTTTCCCCTAGGCCGTTCTAGTTACTCGTTTCGAGCATCAGAACTGCGAAAATTTTGAGTTTCTCAAGCGTTTCTTATCTCCAAACTGCAATATCTCGCGAACGGATTAATTAATCCGTAAAATTTCTGTTGCATCTGAATGTAGAAACTCGCCCGATTACAACGGTAGGTATAGTTTTCCCCTAGGCCGTTCTAGTTATTCGTTTCGAGCATCAGAACTGCGAAAATTTTGAGTTTCTCAAGCGTTTCTTACATCCAAACTGCCATATCTCGCGAACGGATTGACCGATCCGCAAAATTTCTGTTGCATCTGAAAGTAGAAACTCGCCCGATTACAACGGTATGCGTACTTTTCCCCTAGGCCGTTCTAGTTACTCGTTTCGAGCATCAGAACTGCGAAAATTTTGAGTTTCTCAAGCGTTTCTTATCTCCAAACTGCCATATCTCGCGAACGGATTGATTAATCCGTAAAATTTCTTTTGCATCTGAATGTAGAAACTCGCCCGATTACAACGGTAGGTGTAGTTTTCCCCTAGGCCGTTCTAGTTATTCGTTTCGAGCATCAGAACTGCGAAAATTTTGAGTTTCTCAAGCGTTTCTTACCTCCAAACTGCCATATCTCGCGAACGGATTGACCAATCCGCAAAATTTCTGTTGCATCTGAAAGTAGAAACTCGCCCGATTACAACGGTAGGTGTAGTTTTCCCCTAGGCCGCTCTAGTTATTCGTTTCGAGCATCAGAACTGCGAAAATTTTGAGTTTCTCAAGCGTTTCTTACCTCCAAACTGCCATATCACGCGAACGAATTGACTAATCCGCAAAATTTCTGTTGCATCTGAAAGTGGAAACTCGCCCGATTACAACGGTATGCGTACTTTTCCCCTAGGCCGCTCTAGTTACTCGTTTCGAGCATCAGAACTGCGAAAATTTTGAGTTTCTCAAGCGTTTCTTATCTCCAAACTGCCATATCTCGCGAACGGATTGATCAATCCGCAAAATTTCTGTTTTATCTGAAAGTAGAAACTCGCCCGATTACAACGGTATGCGCACTTTTCCCCTAGGCCGTTCTAGTTATTCGTGTCGAGCATCAGAACTGCGAAAATTTTGAGTTTCTCTAGCGTTTCTAACCTCCAAACTGCCATATCTCGCGAACGGATTGACCAATCCGCAAAATTTCTGTTGCATCTGAAAGTAGAAACTCGCCCGATTACGACGGTATATGTAGTTTTCCCCTAGGCCGTTCCAGTTATTCGTTTCGAGCATCAGAACTGCGAAAATTTTGAGTTTCTCAAGCGTTTCTTACATCCAAACTGCCATATCTCGCGAACGGATTGACCGATCCGCAAAATTTCTGTTGCATCTGAAAGTAGAAACTCGCCCGATTACAACGGTATGCGCACTTTTCCCCTAGGCCGTTCTAGTTATTCGTTTCGAGCATCAGAACTGCGCAAATTTTGAGTTTCTCAAGCGTTTCTTACCTCCAAACTGCCATATCTCGCGAAGGGATTGACCAATCCGCAAAATTTCTGTTGCATCTGAAAGTAGGAACTCGCCCGATTACAACGGTAGGTGTAGTTTTCCCCTAGGCCGTTCTAGTTATTCGTTTCGAGCATCAGAACTGCGAAAATTTTGAGTTTCTCAAGCTTTTCTTACCTCCAAACTGCCATATCTCGCGAACGGATTGACCAATCCGCAAAATTTCTGTTGCATCTAAAAGTAGAAACTCGCCCGATTAGAACGGTGTGCGTACATTTCCCCTAGGCCGCTCTAGTTACTGGTTTCGAGCATCAGAACTGCGAAAATTTTGAGTTTCTCAAGCGTTTCTTACATCCAATCTGCCGTATCTCGCGAACGGATTGACCAATCCGCATAATTTCTGTTGCGTCTGAAAGTAGAAACTCGCCCGATTACAACGGTAGGTGTAGTTTTCCACTAGGCCGTTCTAGTTATTCGTTTCGAGCATCAGAACTGCGAAAATTTTGAGTTTCTCAAGCGTTTCTTACATCCAAACTGCCATATCTCGCGAACGGATTGACCAATCCGCAAAATTTCTGTTGCATCTGAAAGTAGAAACTCGCCCGATTACAACGGTAGGTGTAGTTTTCCCCTAGGCCGCTCTAGTTATTCGTTTCGAGCATCAGAACTGCGAAAATTTTGAGTTTCTCAAGCGTTTCTTACATCCAAACGGCCATATCTCGCGAACGGATTGACCAATCCGCATAATTTCTGTTGCATCTGAAAGTAGAAACTCGCCCGATTACAACGGTATGCGCACTTTTCCCCTAGGCCGTTCTAGTTATTCGTTTCGAGCATCAGAACTGCGAAAATTTTGAGTTTCTCAAGCGTTTCTTATCTCCAAACTGCCATATCTCGCGAACGGATTGATCAATCCGCAAAATTTCTGTTTTATCTGAAAGTAGAAACTCGCCCGATTACAACGGTATGCGCACTTTTCCCCTAGGCCGTTCTAGTTATTCGTGTCGAGCATCAGAACTGCGAAAATTTTGAGTTTCTCTAGCGTTTCTAACGTCCAAACTGCCATATCTCGCGAACGGATTGACCAATCCGCAAAATTTCTGTTGCATCTGAAAGTAGAAACTCGCCCGATTACAACGGTATATGTAGTTTTCCCCTAGGCCGTTCCAGTTATTCGTTTCGAGCATCAGAACTGCGAAAATTTTGAGTTTCTCAAGCGTTTCTTACATCCAAACTGCCATATCTCGCGAACGGATTGACCGATCCGCAAAATTTCTGTTGCATCTGAAAGTAGAAACTCGCCCGATTACAACGGTATGCGCACTTTTCCCCTAGGTCGTTCTAGTTATTCGTTTCGAGCATCAGAACTGCGCAAATTTTGAGTTTCTCAAGCGTTTCTTACCTCCAAACTGCCATATCTCGCGAAGGGATTGACCAATCCGCAAAATTTCTGTTGCATCTGAAAGTAGGAACTCGCCCGATTACAACGGTAGGTGTAGTTTTCCCCTAGGCCGTTCTAGTTATTCGTTTCGAGCATCAGAACTGCGAAAATTTTGAGTTTCTCAAGCTTTTCTTACCTCCAAACTGCCATATCTCGCGAACGGATTGACCAATCCGCAAAATTTCTGTTGCATCTAAAAGTAGAAACTCGCCCGATTAGAACGGTGTGCGTACATTTCCCCTAGGCCGCTCTAGTTACTGGTTTCGAGCATCAGAACTGCGAAAATTTTGAGTTTCTCAAGCGTTTCTTACCTCCAAACTGCCATATCTCGCGAAGGGATTGACCAATCCGCAAAATTTCTGTTGCATCTGAAAGTAGGAACTCGCCCGATTACAACGGTAGGTGTAGTTTTCCACTAGGCCGTTCTAGTTATTCGTTTCGAGCATCAGAACTGCGAAAATTTTGAGTTTCTCAAGCGTTTCTTACATCCAAACTGCCATATCTCGCGAACGGATTGACCAATCCGCAAAATTTCTGTTGCATCTGAAAGTAGAAACTCGCCCGATTACAACGGTATGCGTACTTTTCCCCTAGGCCTTTCTAGTTACTCGTTTCGAGCATCAGAACTGCGAAAATTTTGAGTTTCTCAAGCGTTTCTTATCTCCAAACTGCCATATCTCGCGAACGGATTGACCAATCCGCAAAATTTCTGTTGCATCTGAAAGTAGAAACTCGCCCGATTACAACGGTATGCGTACTTTTCCCCTAGGCCGTTCTAGTCACTCGTTTCGAGCAACAGAACTGCGAAAATTTTGAGTTTCTCAAGCGTTTCTTACATCCAAACGGCCATATCTCGCGAACGGATGGACCAATCCGCATAATTTCTGTTGCATCTGAAAGTAGAAACTCGCCCGATTACAACGGTATGCGTACTTTTCCCCTAGGCCGTTCTAGTTACTCGTTTCGAGCATCAGAACTGCGAAAATTTTGAGTTTCTCAAGCGTTTGTTATCTCCAAACTGCCATATCTCGCGAACGGATTGATCAATCCGCAAAATTTCTGTTGCATCTGAAAGTAGAAACTCGCCCGATTACAACGGTATGCGCACTTTTCCCCTATGCCGTTCTAGTTATTCGTGTCGAGCATCAGAACTGCGAAAATTTTGAGTTTCTCAAGCGTTTCTTATCTCCAAACTGCCATATCTCGCGAACGGATTGACCAATCCGCAAAATTTCTGTTGCATCTGAAAGTAGAAACTCGCCCGATTACAACGGTATGCGTACTTTTCCCCTAGGCCTTTCTAGTTACTCGTTTCGAGCATCAGAACTGCGAAAATTTTGAGTTTCTCAAGCGTTTCTTACATCCAAACTGCCATATCTCGCGAACGGATTGACCGATCCGCAAAATTTCTGTTGCATCTGAAAGTAGAAACTCGCCCGATTACAACGGTATGCGCACTTTTCCCCTAGGCCGTTCCAGTTATTCGTTTCGAGCATCAGAACTGCGAAAATTTTGAGTTTCTCAAGCGTTTCTTACCTCCAAACTGCCATATCTCGCGAACGGATTGATCAATCCGCAAAATTTCTGTTGCATCTGAAAGTAGAAACTCGCCCGATTACAACGGTAGGTGTAGTTTTCCCCTAGGCCGCTCTAGTTACTGGTTTCGAGCATCAGAACTGCGAAAATTTTGAGTTTCTCAAGCGTTTCTTATCTCCAAACTGCCATATCTCGCGAACGGATTGACCAATCCGCAAAATTTCTGTTGCATCTGAAAGTAGAAACTCACCCGATTAGAACGGTATGCGTACTTTTCCCCTAGGCCGCTCTAGTTACTCGTTTCGAGCATCAGAACTGCGAAAATTTTGAGTTTCTCAAGCGTTTCTTATCTCCAAACTGCCATATCTCGCGAACCGATTGACCAATCCGCAAAATTTCTGTTGCGTCTGAAAGTAGAAACTCGCCCGATTACAACGGTATGCGTACTTTTCCCCTAGGCCGCTCTAGTTACTCGTTTCGAGCATCAGAACTGCGAAAATTTTCAGTTTCTCAAGCGTTTCTTATCTCCAAACTGCCATATCTCGCGAACGGATTGATCAATCCGCAAAATTTCTGTTGCATCTGAAAGTAGAAACTCGCCCGATTACAACGGTATGCGCACTTTTCCCCTAGGCCGTTCTATTTATTCGTGTCGAGCATCAGAACTGCGAAAATTTTGAGTTTCTCAAGCGTTTCTTACCTCCAAACTGCCATATCTCGCGAACGGATTGATCAATCCGCAAAATTTCTGTTGCATCTGAAAGTAGAAACTCGCCCGATTACAACGGTATATGTAGTTTTCCCCTAGGCCGTTCCAGTTATTCGTTTCGAGCATCAGAACTGCGAAAATTTTGAGTTTCTCAAGCGTATCTTACCTCCAAACTGCCATATCTCGCGAACCGATTGACCAATCCGCAAAATTTCTGTTGCATCTGAAAGTAGAAACTCGCCCGATTACAACGGTATGCGTACTTTTCCACTAGGCCGTTCTAGTTACTCGTTTCGAGCATCAGAACTGCGAAAATTTTGAGTTTCTCAAGCGTTTCTTATCTCCAAATTGCCATATCTCGCGAACGGATTGATTAATCCGTAAAATTTCTTTTGCATCTGAATGTAGAAACTCGCCCGATTACAACGGTATATGTAGTTTTCCCCTAGGCCGTTCCAGTTATTCGTTTCGAGCATCAGAACTGCGAAAATTTTGAGTTTCTCAAGCGTATCTTACCTCCAAACTGCCATATCTCGCGAACCGATTGACCAATCCGCAAAATTTCTGTTGCATCTGAAAGTAGAAACTCGCCCGATTACAACGGTATGCGTACTTTTCCCCTAGGCCGTTCTAGTTATTCGTGTCGAGCTTCAGAACTGCGAAAATTTTGAGTTTCTCAAGCGTTTCTTACCTCCAAACTGCCATATCTCGCGAACGGATTGACCAATCCGCAAAATTTCTGTTGCATCTGAAACTAGAAACTCGCCCGATTAGAACGGTATGCGTACTTTTCCCCTAGGCCGCCCTAGTTACTCGTTTCGAGCATCAGAACTGCGAAAATTTTGAGTTTCTCAAGCTTTCTTATCTCCAAACTGCCATATCTCGCGAACGGATTGATCAATCCGCAAAATTTCTGTTGCATCTGAAAGTAGAAACTCGCTCGATTACAACGGTATGCGCACTTTTCCCCTAGGCCGTTCTAGTTATTCGTGTCGAGCATCAGAACTGCGAAAATTTTGAGTTTCTCAAGCGTTTCTTACCTCCAAACTGCCATATCTCGCGAACCGATTGACCAATCCGCAAAATTTCTGTTGCATCTGAAAGTAGAAACTCGCCCGATTACAACGGTATGCGCACTTTTCCCCTAGGCCGTTCTAGTTATTCGTGTCGAGCATCAGAACTGCGACAATTTTGAGTTTCTCAAGCGTTTCTTACCTCCAAACTGCCATATCTCGCGAACGGATTGACCAATCCGCAAAATTTCTGTTGCATCTGAAAGTAGAAACTCGGCCGATTTCATCGGTATATGTAGTTTTCCCCTAGGCCGTTCCAGTTATTCGTTTCGAGCATCAGAACTGCGAAAATTTTGAGTTTCTCAAGCGTTTCTTACATCCAAACTGCCATATCTCGCGAACGGATTGACCGATCCGCAAAATTTCTGTTGCATCTGAAAGTAGAAACTCGCCCGATTACAACGGTATGCGCACTTTTCCCCTAGGCCGTTCCAGTTATTCGTTTCGAGCATCAGAACTGCGAAAATTTTGAGTTTCTCAAGCGTTTCTTATCTCCAAACTGCCATATCTCGCGAACGGATTGATCAATCCGCAAAATTTCTGTTGCATCTGAAAGTAGAAACTCGCCCGATTACAACGGTATGCGTACTTTTCCACTAGGCCGTTCTAGTTACTCGTTTCGAGCATCAGAACTGCGAAAATTTTGAGTTTCTCAAGCGTTTCTTACCTCCAAACTGCCATATCTCGCGAACGGATTGACCAATCCGCAAAATTTCTGTTGCATCTGAAAGTAGAAACTCGCCCGATTTCAACGGTATGTGTAGTTTTCCCCTAGGCCGTTCCAGTTATTCGTTTCGAGCATCAGAACTGCGAAAATTTTGAGTTTCTCAAGCGTTTCTTACATCCAAACTGCCATATCTCGCGAACGGATTGACCGATCCGCAAAATTTCTGTTGCATCTGAAAGTAGAAACTCGCCCGACTACAACGGTATGCGCACTTTTCCCCTAGGCCGTTCTAGTTATTCGTTTCGAGCATCAGAACTGCGCAAATTTTGAGTTTCTCAAGCGTTTCTTACCTCCAAACTGCCATATCTCGCGAACGGATTGACCAATCCGCAAAATTTCTGTTGCATCTGAAAGTAGAAACTCGCCCGATTAGAACGGTATGCGTACTTTTCCCCTAGGCCGCTCTAGTTACTGGTTTCGAGCATCAGAACTGCGAAAATTTTGAGTTTCTCAAGCGTTTCTTACCTCCAATCTGCCATATCTCGCGAACGGATTGACCAATCCGCAAAATTTCTGTTGCGTCTGAAAGTAGAAACTCGCCCGTTTAGAACGGTATGCGTACTTTTCCCCTAGGCCGCTCTAGTTACTGGTTTCGAGCATCAGAACTGCGAAAATTTTGAGTTTTTCAAGCGTTTCTTACCTCCAATCTGCCATATCTCGCGAACGGATTGACCAATCCGCAAAATTTCTGTTGCGTCTGAAAGTAGAAACTCGCCCGATTACAACGGTAGGTGTAGTTTTCCCCTAGGCCGTTCTAGTTATTCGTTTCGAGCATCGGAACTGCGAAAATTTTGAGTTTCTCAAGCGTTTCTTACATCCAAACGGCCATATCTCGCGAACGGATTGACCAATCCGCATAATTTCTGTTGCATCTGAGAGTAGAAACTCGCCCGATTACAACGGTATGCGCACTTTTCCCGTAGGCCGTTCTAGTTATTCGTGTCGAGCATCAGAACTGCGAAAATTTTGAGTTTCTCAAGCGTTTCTTACCTCCAAACTGCCATATCTCGCGAACGGATTGATCAATCCGCAAAATTTCTGTTGCACCTGAAAGTAGAAACTCGCCCGATTACAACGGTATGCGTACTTTTCCCCTAGGCCGCTCTAGTTACTGGTTTCGAGCATCAGAACTGCGAAAATTTTGAGTTTCTCAAGCGTTTCTTATCTCCAAACTGCCATATCTCGCGAACGGATTGACCAATCCGCAAAATTTCTGTTGCATCTGAAAGTAGAAACTCGCCCGATTACAACGGTATGCGTACTTTTCCCCTAGGCCGCTCTAGTTACTCGTTTCGAGCATCAGAACTGCGAAAATTTTGAGTTTCTCAAGCGTTTCTTATCTCCAAACTGCCATATCTCGCGAACGGATTGATCAATCCGCAAAATTTCTGTTGCATCTGAAAGTAGAAACTCGCCCGATTACAACGGTATGCGCACTTTTCCCCTAGGTCGTTCTATTTATTCGTGTCGAGCATCAGAACTGCGAAAATTTTGAGTTTCTCAAGCGTTTCTTACCTCCAAACTGCCATATCTCGCGAACGGATTGACCAATCCGCAAAATTTCTGTTGCATCTGAAAGTAGAAACACGCCCGATTAGAACGGTATGCGTACTTTTCCCCTAGGCCGCTCTAGTTACTGGTTTCGAGCATCAGAACTGCGAAAATTTTGAGTTTCTCAAGCGTTTCTTATCTCCAAACTGCCATATCTCGCGAACGGATTGACCAATCCGCAAAATTTCTGTTGCATCTGAAAGTAGAAACTCGCCCGATTACAACGGTATATGTAGTTTTCCCCTAGGCCGTTCCAGTTATTCGTTTCGAGCATCAGAACTGCGAAAATTTTGAGTTTCTCAAGCGTTTCTTACCTCCAAACTGCCATATCTCGCGAACCGATTGACCAATCCGCAAAATTTCTGTTGCATCTGAAAGTAGAAACTCGCCCGATTACAACGGTATGCGTACTTTTCCACTAGGCCGTTCTAGTTACTCGTTTCGAGCATCAGAACTGCGAAAATTTTGAGTTTCTCAAGCGTTTCTTATCTCCAAATTGCCATATCTCGCGAACGGATTGATTAATCCGTAAAATTTCTTTTGCATCTGAATGTAGAAACTCGCCCGATTACAACGGTACGTGTAGTTTTCCCCTAGGCCGTTCTAGTCATTCGTTTCGAGCATCAGAACTGCGAAAATTTTGAGTTTCTCAAGCGTTTCTTACCTCCAAACTGCCATATCTCGCGAACGGATTGACCAATCCGCAAAATTTCTGTTGCATCTGAAAGCAGAAACTCGCCCGATTACAACGGTAGGTGTAGTTTTCCCCGAGGCCGTTCTAGTTATTCGTTTCGAGCATCAGAACTGCGAAAATTTTGAGTTTCTCAAGCGTTCCTTACATCCAAACGGCCATATCTCGCGAACGGATTGACCAATCCGAATAATTTCTGTTGCATCTGAAAGTAGAAACTCGCCCGATTACAACGGTATGCGTACTTTTCCCCTAGGCCGTTCTAGTTATTCGTGTCGAGCTTCAGAACTGCGAAAATTTTGAGTTTCTCAAGCGTTTCTTACCTCCAAACTGCCATATCTCGCGAACGGATTGACCAATCCGCATAATTTCTGTTGCATCTGAAACTAGAAACTCGCCCGATTAGAACGGTATGCGTACTTTTCCCCTAGGCCGCCCTAGTTACTCGTTTCGAGCATCAGAACTGCGAAAATTTTGAGTTTCTCAAGCTTTCTTATCTCCAAACTGCCATATCTCGCGAACGGATTGATCAATCCGCAAAATTTCTGTTGCATCTGAAAGTAGAAACTCGCTCGATTACAACGGTATGCGCACTTTTCCCCTAGGCCGTTCTAGTTATTCGTGTCGAGCATCAGAACTGCGAAAATTTTGAGTTTCTCAAGCGTTTCTTACCTCCAAACTGCCATATCTCGCGAACCGATTGACCAATCCGCAAAATTTCTGTTGCATCTGAAAGTAGAAACTCGCCCGATTACAACGGTATGCGCACTTTTCCCCTAGGCCGTTCTAGTTATTCGTGTCGAGCATCAGAACTGCGAAAATTTTGAGTTTCTCAAGCGTTTCTTACCTCCAAACTGCCATATCTCGCGAACGGATTGACCAATCCGCAAAATTTCTGTTGCATCTGAAAGTAGAAACTCGGCCGATTTCATCGGTATATGTAGTTTTCCCCTAGGCCGTTCCAGTTATTCGTTTCGAGCATCAGAACTGCGAAAATTTTGAGTTTCTCAAGCGTTTCTTACATCCAAACTGCCATATCTCGCGAACGGATTGACCGATCCGCAAAATTTCTGTTGCATCTGAAAGTAGAAACTCGCCCGATTACAACGGTATGCGCACTTTTCCCCTAGGCCGTTCCAGTTATTCGTTTCGAGCATCAGAACTGCGAAAATTTTGAGTTTCTCAAGCGTTTCTTACCTCCAAACTGCCATATCTCGCGAACGGATTGACCAATCCGCAAAATTTCTGTTGCATCTGAAAGTAGAAACTCGCCCGATTTCAACGGTATGTGTAGTTTTCCCCTAGGCCGTTCCAGTTATTCGTTTCGAGCATCAGAACTGCGAAAATTTTGAGTTTCTCAAGCGTTTCTTACATCCAAACTGCCATATCTCGCGAACGGATTGACCGATCCGCAAAATTTCTGTTGCATCTGAAAGTAGAAACTCGCCCGACTACAACGGTATGCGCACTTTTCCCCTAGGCCGTTCTAGTTATTCGTTTCGAGCATCAGAACTGCGCAAATTTTGAGTTTCTCAAGCGTTTCTTACCTCCAAACTGCCATATCTCGCGAACGGATTGACCAATCCGCAAAATTTCTGTTGCATCTGAAAGTAGAAACTCGGCCGATTTCATCGGTATATGTAGTTTTCCCCTAGGCCGTTCCAGTTATTCGTTTCGAGCATCAGAACTGCGAAAATTTTGAGTTTCTCAAGCGTTTCTTACATCCAAACTGCCATATCTCGCGAACGGATTGACCGATCCGCAAAATTTCTGTTGCATCTGAAAGTAGAAACTCGCCCGATTACAACGGTATGCGCACTTTTCCCCTAGGCCGTTCCAGTTATTCGTTTCGAGCATCAGAACTGCGAAAATTTTGAGTTTCTCAAGCGTTTCTTATCTCCAAACTGCCATATCTCGCGAACGGATTGATCAATCCGCAAAATTTCTGTTGCATCTGAAAGTAGAAACTCGCCCGATTACAACGGTATGCGCACTTTTCCCCTAGGCCGTTCTAGTTATTCGTGTCGAGCATCAGAACTGCGAAAATTTTGAGTTTCTCAAGCGTTTCTTACCTCCAAACTGCCATATCTCGCGAACGGATTGACCAATCCGCAAAATTTCTGTTGCATCTGAAACTAGAAACTCGCCCGATTTCAACGGTATGTGTAGTTTTCCCCTAGGCCGCCCTAGTTACTCGTTTCGAGCATCAGAACTGCGAAAATTTTGAGTTTCTCAAGCTTTCTTATCTCCAAACTGCCATATCTCGCGAACGGATTGATCAATCCGCAAAATTTCTGTTGCATCTGAAAGTAGAAACTCGCTCGATTACAACGGTATGCGCACTTTTCCCCTAGGCCGTTCTAGTTATTCGTGTCGAGCATCAGAACTGCGAAAATTTTGAGTTTCTCAAGCGTTTCTTACCTCCAAACTGCCATATCTCGCGAACCGATGGACCAATCCGCAAAATTTCTGTTGCATCTGAAAGTAGAAACTCGCCCGATTACAACGGTATGCGCACTTTTCCCCTAGGCCGTTCTAGTTATTCGTGTCGAGCATCAGAACTGCGAAAATTTTGAGTTTCTCAAGCGTTTCTTACCTCCAAACTGCCATATCTCGCGAACGGATTGACCAATCCGCAAAATTTCTGTTGCATCTGAAAGTAGAAACTCGGCCGATTTCATCGGTATATGTAGTTTTCCCCTAGGCCGTTCCAGTTATTCGTTTCGAGCATCAGAACTGCGAAAATTTTGAGTTTCTCAAGCGTTTCTTACATCCAAACTGCCATATCTCGCGAACGGATTGACCGATCCGCAAAATTTCTGTTGCATCTGAAAGTAGAAACTCGCCCGATTACAACGGTATGCGCACTTTTCCCCTAGGCCGTTCCAGTTATTCGTTTCGAGCATCAGAACTGCGAAAATTTTGAGTTTCTCAAGCGTTTCTTATCTCCAAACTGCCATATCTCGCGAACGGATTGATCAATCCGCAAAATTTCTGTTGCATCTGAAAGTAGAAACTCGCCCGATTACAACGGTATGCGCACTTTTCCCCTAGGCCGTTCTAGTTATTCGTGTCGAGCATCAGAACTGCGAAAATTTTGAGTTTCTCAAGCGTTTCTTACCTCCAAACTGCCATATCTCGCGAACGGATTGACCAATCCGCAAAATTTCTGTTGCATCTGAAAGTAGAAACTCGCCCGATTTCAACGGTATGTGTAGTTTTCCCCTAGGCCGTTCCAGTTATTCGTTTCGAGCATCAGAACTGCGAAAATTTTGAGTTTCTCAAGCGTTTCTTACATCCAAACTGCCATATCTCGCGAACGGATTGACCGATCCGCAAAATTTCTGTTGCATCTGAAAGTAGAAACTCGCCCGACTACAACGGTATGCGCACTTTTCCCCTAGGCCGTTCTAGTTATTCGTTTCGAGCATCAGAACTGCGCAAATTTTGAGTTTCTCAAGCGTTTCTTACCTCCAAACTGCCATATCTCGCGAACGGATTGACCAATCCGCAAAATTTCTGTTGCATCTGAAAGTAGAAACTCGCCCGATTAGAACGGTATGCGTACTTTTCCCCTAGGCCGCTCTAGTTACTGGTTTCGAGCATCAGAACTGCGAAAATTTTGAGTTTCTCAAGCGTTTCTTACCTCCAATCTGCCATATCTCGCGAACGGATTGACCAATCCGCAAAATTTCTGTTGCGTCTGAAAGTAGAAACTCGCCCGTTTAGAACGGTATGCGTACTTTTCCCCTAGGCCGCTCTAGTTACTGGTTTCGAGCATCAGAACTGCGAAAATTTTGAGTTTTTCAAGCGTTTCTTACCTCCAATCTGCCATATCTCGCGAACGGATTGACCAATCCGCAAAATTTCTGTTGCGTCTGAAAGTAGAAACTCGCCCGATTACAACGGTAGGTGTAGTTTTCCCCTAGGCCGTTCTAGTTATTCGTTTCGAGCATCGGAACTGCGAAAATTTTGAGTTTCTCAAGCGTTTCTTACATCCAAACGGCCATATCTCGCGAACGGATTGACCAATCCGCATAATTTCTGTTGCATCTGAGAGTAGAAACTCGCCCGATTACAACGGTATGCGCACTTTTCCCCTAGGCCGTTCTAGTTATTGGTTTCGAGCATCAGAACTGCGAAAATTTTGAGTTTCTCAAGCGTTTCTTATCTCCAAACTGCCATATCTCGCGAACGGATTGACCAATCCGCAAAATTTCTGTTGCATCTGAAAGTAGAAACTCGCCCGATTAGAACGGTATGCGTACTTTTCCCCTAGGCCGCTCTAGTTACTCGTTTCGAGCATCAGAACTGCGAAAATTTTGAGTTTCTCAAGCGTTTCTTATCTCCAAACTGCCATATCTCGCGAACCGATTGACCAATCCGCAAAATTTAGTTGCATCTGAAAGTAGAAAATCGCCCGATTACAACGGTATGCGTACTTTTCCCCTAGGCCGCTCTAGTTACTCGTTTCGAGCATCAGAACTGCGAAAATTTTGAGTTTCTCAAGCGTTTCTTATCTCCAAACTGCCATATCTCGCGAACGGATTGATCAATCCGCAAAATTTCTGTTGCATCTGAAAGTAGAAACTCGCCCGATTACAACGGTATGCGCACTTTTCCCCTAGGCCGTTCTATTTATTCGTGTCGAGCATCAGAACTGCGAAAATTTTGAGTTTCTCAAGCGTTTCTTACCTCCAAACTGCCATATCTCGCGAACGGATTGACCAATCCGCAAAATTTCTGTTGCATCTGAAAGTAGAAACTCGCCCGATTAGAACGGTATGCGTACTTTTCCCCTAGGCCGCTCTAGTTACTGGTTTCGAGCATCAGAACTGCGAAAATTTTGAGTTTCTCAAGCGTTTCTTATCTCCAAACTGCCATATCTCGCGAACGGATTGATCAATCCGCAAAATTTCTGTTGCATCTGAAAGTAGAAACTCGCCCGATTACAACGGTATGCGCACTTTTCCCCTAGGCCGTTCTAGTTATTCGTTTCGAGCATCAGAACGGCGAAAATTTTGAGTTTCTCAAGCGTTTCTTACCTCCAAACTGCCATATCTCGCGAACGGATTGACTAATCCGCAAAATTTCTGTTGCATCTGAAAGTAGAAACTCGCCCGATTACAACGGTATGCGTACTTTTCCCCTAGGCCGTTCTAGTTACTCATTTCGAGCATCAGAACTGCGAAAATTTTGAGTTTCTCAAGCGTTTCTTACCTCCAAACTGCCATATCTCGCGAACGGATTGACCAATCCGCAAAATTTCTGTTGCATCTGAAAGTAGAAACTCGCCCGATTACAACGGTATGCGTACTTTTCCCCTAGGCCGTTCTAGTTACTCGTTTCGAGCATCAGAACTGCGAAAATTTTGAGTTTCTCAAGCGTTTCTTATCTCCAAACTGCAATATCTCGCGAACGGATTAATTAATCCGTAAAATTTCTGTTGCATCTGAATGTAGAAACTCGCCCGATTACAACGGTAGGTGTAGTTTTCCCCTAGGCCGTTCTAGTTATTCGTTTCGAGCATCAGAACTGCGAAAATTTTGAGTTTCTCAAGCGTATCTTACGTCCAAACTGCCATATCTCGCGAACGGATTGACCAATCCGCAAAATTTCTGTTGCATCTGAAAGTAGAAACTCGCCCGATTACAACGGTATGCGTACTTTTCCCCTAGGCCGTTCTAGTTATTCGTTTCGAGCATCAGAACGGCGAAAATTTTGAGTTTCTCAAGCGTTTCTTACCTCCAAACTGCCATATCTCGCGAACGGATTGACTAATCCGCAAAATTTCTGTTGCATCTGAAAGTAGAAACTCGCCCGATTACAACGGTATGCGTACTTTTCCCCTAGGCCGTTCTAGTTACTCATTTCGAGCATCAGAACTGCGAAAATTTTGAGTTTCTCAAGCGTTTCTTACCTCCAAACTGCCATATCTCGCGAACGGATTGACCAATCCGCAAAATTTCTGTTGCATCTGAAAGTAGAAACTCGCCCGCTTACAACGGTATGCGTACTTTTCCCCTAGGCCGTTCTAGTTACTCGTTTCGAGCATCAGAACTGCGATAATTTTGAGTTTCTCAAGCGTTTCTTATCTCCAAACTGCAATATCTCGCGAACGGATTAATTAATCCGTAAAATTTCTGTTGCATCTGAATGTAGAAACTCGCCCGATTACAACGGTGGGTGTAGTTTTCCCCTAGGCCGTTCTAGTTATTCGTTTCGAGCATCAGAACTGCGAAAATTTTGAGTTTCTCAAGCGTTTCTTACCTCCAAACTGCCATATCTCGCGAACGGATTGATCAATCCGCAAAATTTCTGTTGCACCTGAAAGTAGAAACTCGCCCGATTACAACGGTATGCGTACTTTTCCCCTAGGCCGCTCTAGTTACTGGTTTCGAGCATCAGAACTGCGAAAATTTTGAGTTTCTCAAGCGTTTCTTATCTCCAAACTGCCATATCTCGCGAACGGATTGACCAATCCGCAAAATTTCTGTTGCATCTGAAAGTAGAAACTCGCCCGATTAGAACGGTATGCGTACTTTTCCCCTAGGCCGCTCTAGTTACTCGTTTCGAGCATCAGAACTGCGAAAATTTTGAGTTTCTCAAGCGTTTCTTATCTCCAAACTGCCATATCTCGCGAACCGATTGACCAATCCGCAAAATTTCTGTTGCATCTGAAAGTAGAAACTCGCCCGATTACAACGGTATGCGTACTTTTCCCCTAGGCCGCTCTAGTTACTCGTTTCGAGCATCAGAACTGCGCAAATTTTGAGTTTCTCAAGCGTTTCTTATCTCCAAACTGCCATATCTCGCGAACGGATTGATCAATCCGCAAAATTTCTGTTGCATCTGAAAGTAGAAACTCGCCCGATTACAACGGTATGCGCACTTTTCCCCTAGGCCGTTCTATTTATTCGTGTCGAGCATCAGAACTGCGAAAATTTTGAGTTTCTCAAGCGTTTCTTACCTCCAAACTGCCATATCTCGCGAACGGATTGACCAATCCGCAAAATTTCTGTTGCATCTGAAAGTAGAAACTCGCCCGATTAGAACGGTATGCGTACTTTTCCCCTAGGCCGCTCTAGTTACTGGTTTCGAGCATCAGAACTGCGAAAATTTTGAGTTTCTCAAGCGTTTCTTATCTCCAAACTGCCATATCTCGCGAACGGATTGATCAATCCGCAAAATTTCTGTTGCATCTGAAAGTAGAAACTCGCCCGATTACAACGGTATGCGCACTTTTCCCCTAGGCCGTTCTAGTTATTCGTTTCGAGCATCAGAACGGCGAAAATTTTGAGTTTTTCAAGCGTTTCTTACCTCCAATCTGCCATATCTCGCGAACGGATTGACCAATCCGCAAAATTTCTGTTGCGTCTGAAAGTAGAAACTCGCCC
Source organism: Ptiloglossa arizonensis (assembly GCF_051014685.1). Classification (NCBI taxonomy): domain Eukaryota; kingdom Metazoa; phylum Arthropoda; class Insecta; order Hymenoptera; family Colletidae; genus Ptiloglossa; species Ptiloglossa arizonensis. Next base: position 832,568 of record NW_027478502.1, read on the forward strand.
GATTACAACGGTAGGTGTAGTTTTCCCCTAGGCCGTTCTAGTTATTCGTTTCGAGCATCGGAACTGCGAAAATTTTGAGTTTCTCAAGCGTTTCTTACATCCAAACGGCCATATCTCGCGAACGGATTGACCAATCCGCATAATTTCTGTTGCATCTGAGAGTAGAAACTCGCCCGATTACAACGGTATGCGCACTTTTCCCCTAGGCCGTTCTAGTTATTGGTTTCGAGCATCAGAACTGCGAAAATTTTGAGTTTCTCAAGCGTTTCTTATCTCCAAACTGCCATATCTCGCGAACGGATTGACCAATCCGCAAAATTTCTGTTGCATCTGAAAGTAGAAACTCGCCCGATTAGAACGGTATGCGTACTTTTCCCCTAGGCCGCTCTAGTTACTCGTTTCGAGCATCAGAACTGCGAAAATTTTGAGTTTCTCAAGCGTTTCTTATCTCCAAACTGCCATATCTCGCGAACCGATTGACCAATCCGCAAAATTTAGTTGCATCTGAAAGTAGAAACTCGCCCGATTACAACGGTATGCGTACTTTTCCCCTAGGCCGCTCTAGTTACTCGTTTCGAGCATCAGAACTGCGAAAATTTTGAGTTTCTCAAGCGTTTCTTATCTCCAAACTGCCATATCTCGCGAACGGATTGATCAATCCGCAAAATTTCTGTTGCATCTGAAAGTAGAAACTCGCCCGATTACAACGGTATGCGCACTTTTCCCCTAGGCCGTTCTATTTATTCGTGTCGAGCATCAGAACTGCGAAAATTTTGAGTTTCTCAAGCGTTTCTTACCTCCAAACTGCCATATCTCGCGAATGGATTGACCAATCCGCAAAATTTCTGTTGCATCTGAAAGTAGAAACTCGCCCGATTAGAACGGTATGCGTACTTTTCCCCTAGGCCGCTCTAGTTACTGGTTTCGAGCATCAGAACTGCGAAAATTTTGAGTTTCTCAAGCGTTTCTTATCTCCAAACTGCCATATCTCGCGAACGGATTGATCAATCCGCAAAATTTCTGTTGCATCTGAAAGTAGAAACTCGCCCGATTACAACGGTATGCGCACTTTTCCCCTAGGCCGTTCTAGTTATTCGTTTCGAGCATCAGAACGGCGAAAATTTTGAGTTTCTCAAGCGTTTCTTACCTCCAAACTGCCATATCTCGCGAACGGATTGACTAATCCGCAAAATTTCTGTTGCATCTGAAAGTAGAAACTCGCCCGATTACAACGGTATGCGTACTTTTCCCCTAGGCCGTTCTAGTTACTCATTTCGAGCATCAGAACTGCGAAAATTTTGAGTTTCTCAAGCGTTTCTTACCTCCAAACTGCCATATCTCGCGAACGGATTGACCAATCCGCAAAATTTCTGTTGCATCTGAAAGTAGAAACTCGCCCGATTACAACGGTATGCGTACTTTTCCCCTAGGCCGTTCTAGTTACTCGTTTCGAGCATCAGAACTGCGAAAATTTTGAGTTTCTCAAGCGTTTCTTATCTCCAAACTGCAATATCTCGCGAACGGATTAATTAATCCGTAAAATTTCTGTTGCATCTGAATGTAGAAACTCGCCCGATTACAACGGTAGGTGTAGTTTTCCCCTAGGCCGTTCTAGTTATTCGTTTCGAGCATCAGAACTGCGAAAATTTTGAGTTTCTCAAGCGTATCTTACGTCCAAACTGCCATATCTCGCGAACGGATTGACCAATCCGCAAAATTTCTGTTGCATCTGAAAGTAGAAACTCGCCCGATTACAACGGTATGCGTACTTTTCCCCTAGGCCGTTCTAGTTATTCGTTTCGAGCATCAGAACGGCGAAAATTTTGAGTTTCTCAAGCGTTTCTTACTTCCAAACTGCCATATCTCGCGAACGGATTGACTAATCCGCAAAATTTCTGTTGCATCTGAAAGTAGAAACTCGCCCGATTACAACGGTATGCGTACTTTTCCCCTAGGCCGTTCTAGTTACTCATTTCGAGCATCAGAACTGCGAAAATTTTGAGTTTCTCAAGCGTTTCTTACCTCCAAACTGCCATATCTCGCGAACGGATTGACCAATCCGCAAAATTTCTGTTGCATCTGAAAGTAGAAACTCGCCCGCTTACAACGGTATGCGTACTTTTCCCCTAGGCCGTTCTAGTTACTCGTTTCGAGCATCAGAACTGCGATAATTTTGAGTTTCTCAAGCGTTTCTTATCTCCAAACTGCAATATCTCGCGAACGGATTAATTAATCCGTAAAATTTCTGTTGCATCTGAATGTAGAAACTCGCCCGATTACAACGGTGGGTGTAGTTTTCCCCTAGGCCGTTCTAGTTATTCGTTTCGAGCATCAGAACTGCGAAAATTTTGAGTTTCTCAAGCGTTTCTTACCTCCAAACTGCCATATCACGCGAACGGATTGATCAATCCGCAAAATTTCTGTTGCACCTGAAAGTAGAAACTCGCCCGATTACAACGGTATGCGTACTTTTCCCCTAGGCCGCTCTAGTTACTGGTTTCGAGCATCAGAACTGCGAAAATTTTGAGTTTCTCAAGCGTTTCTTATCTCCAAACTGCCATATCTCGCGAACGGATTGACCAATCCGCAAAATTTCTGTTGCATCTGAAAGTAGAAACTCGCCCGATTAGAACGGTATGCGTACTTTTCCCCTAGGCCGCTCTAGTTACTCGTTTCGAGCATCAGAACTGCGAAAATTTTGAGTTTCTCAAGCGTTTCTTATCTCCAAACTGCCATATCTCGCGAACCGATTGACCAATCCGCAAAATTTCTGTTGCATCTGAAAGTAGAAACTCGCCCGATTACAACGGTATGCGTACTTTTCCCCTAGGCCGCTCTAGTTACTCGTTTCGAGCATCAGAACTGCGCAAATTTTGAGTTTCTCAAGCGTTTCTTATCTCCAAACTGCCATATCTCGCGAACGGATTGATCAATCCGCAAAATTTCTGTTGCATCTGAAAGTAGAAACTCGCCCGATTACAACGGTATGCGCACTTTTCCCCTAGGCCGTTCTATTTATTCGTGTCGAGCATCAGAACTGCGAAAATTTTGAGTTTCTCAAGCGTTTCTTACCTCCAAACTGCCATATCTCGCGAACGGATTGACCAATCCGCAAAATTTCTGTTGCATCTGAAAGTAGAAACTCGCCCGATTAGAACGGTATGCGTACTTTTCCCCTAGGCCGCTCTAGTTACTGGTTTCGAGCATCAGAACTGCGAAAATTTTGAGTTTCTCAAGCGTTTCTTATCTCCAAACTGCCATATCTCGCGAACGGATTGATCAATCCGCAAAATTTCTGTTGCATCTGAAAGTAGAAACTCGCCCGATTACAACGGTATGCGCACTTTTCCCCTAGGCCGTTCTAGTTATTCGTTTCGAGCATCAGAACGGCGAAAATTTTGAGTTTCTCAAGCGTTTCTTACCTCCAAACTGCCATATCTCGCGAACGGATTGACTAATCCGCAAAATTTCTGTTGCATCTGAAAGTAGAAACTCGCCCGATTACAACGGTATGCGTACTTTTCCCCTAGGCCGTTCTAGTTACTCATTTCGAGCATCAGAACTGCGAAAATTTTGAGTTTCTCAAGCGTTTCTTACCTCCAAACTGCCATATCTCGCGAACGGATTGACCAATCCGCAAAATTTCTGTTGCATCTGAAAGTAGAAACTCGCCCGATTACAACGGTATGCGTACTTTTCCCCTAGGCCGTTCTAGTTACTCGTTTCGAGCATCAGAACTGCGAAAATTTAGAGTTTCTCAAGCGTTTCTTATCTCCAAACTGCAATATCTCGCGAACGGATTAATTAATCCGTAAAATTTCTGTTGCATCTGAATGTAGAAACTCGCCCGATTACAACGGTAGGTGTAGTTTTCCCCTAGGCCGTTCTAGTTATTCGTTTCGAGCATCAGAACTGCGAAAATTTTGAGTTTCTCAAGCGTATCTTACGTCCAAACTGCCATATCTCGCGAACGGATTGACCAATCCGCAAAATTTCTGTTGCATCTGAAAGTAGAAACTCGCCCGATTACAACGGTATGCGTACTTTTCCCCTAGGCCGTTCTAGTTATTCGTTTCGAGCATCAGAACGGCGAAAATTTTGAGTTTCTCAAGCGTTTCTTACCTCCAAACTGCCATATCTCGCGAACGGATTGACTAATCCGCAAAATTTCTGTTGCATCTGAAAGTAGAAACTCGCCCGATTACAACGGTATGCGTACTTTTCCCCTAGGCCGTTGTGAGTTACTCATTTCGAGCATCAGAACTGCGAAAATTTTGAGTTTCTCAAGCGTTTCTTACCTCCAAACTGCCATATCTCGCGAACGGATTGACCAATCCGCAAAATTTCTGTTGCATCTGAAAGTAGAAACTCGCCCGCTTACAACGGTATGCGTACTTTTCCCCTAGGCCGTTCTAGTTACTCGTTTCGAGCATCAGAACTGCGATAATTTTGAGTTTCTCAAGCGTTTCTTATCTCCAAACTGCAATATCTCGCGAACGGATTAATTAATCCGTAAAATTTCTGTTGCATCTGAATGTAGAAACTCGCCCGATTACAACGGTGGGTGTAGTTTTCCCCTAGGCCGTTCTAGTTATTCGTTTCGAGCATCAGAACTGCGAAAATTTTGAGTTTCTCAAGCGTTTCTTACCTCCAAACTGCCATATCTCGCGAACGGATTGATCAATCCGCAAAATTTCTGTTGCACCTGAAAGTAGAAACTCGCCCGATTACAACGGTATGCGTACTTTTCCCCTAGGCCGCTCTAGTTACTGGTTTCGAGCATCAGAACTGCGAAAATTTTGAGTTTCTCAAGCGTTTCTTATCTCCAAACTGCCATATCTCGCGAACGGATTGACCAATCCGCAAAATTTCTGTTGCATCTGAAAGTAGAAACTCGCCCGATTAGAACGGTATGCGTACTTTTCCCCTAGGCCGCTCTAGTTACTCGTTTCGAGCATCAGAACTGCGAAAATTTTGAGTTTCTCAAGCGTTTCTTATCTCCAAACTGCCATATCTCGCGAACCGATTGACCAATCCGCAAAATTTCTGTTGCATCTGAAAGTAGAAACTCGCCCGATTACAACGGTATGCGTACTTTTCCCCTAGGCCGCTCTAGTTACTCGTTTCGAGCATCAGAACTGCGCAAATTTTGAGTTTCTCAAGCGTTTCTTATCTCCAAACTGCCATATCTCGCGAACGGATTGATCAATCCGCAAAATTTCTGTTGCATCTGAAAGTAGAAACTCGCCCGATTACAACGGTATGCGCACTTTTCCCCTAGGCCGTTCTATTTATTCGTGTCGAGCATCAGAACTGCGAAAATTTTGAGTTTCTCAAGCGTTTCTTACCTCCAAACTGCCATATCTCGCGAACGGATTGACCAATCCGCAAAATTTCTGTTGCATCTGAAAGTAGAAACTCGCCCGATTAGAACGGTATGCGTACTTTTCCCCTAGGCCGCTCTAGTTACTGGTTTCGAGCATCAGAACTGCGAAAATTTTGAGTTTCTCAAGCGTTTCTTATCTCCAAACTGCCATATCTCGCGAACGGATTGATCAATCCGCAAAATTTCTGTTGCATCTGAAAGTAGAAACTCGCCCGATTACAACGGTATGCGCACTTTTCCCCTAGGCCGTTCTAGTTATTCGTTTCGAGCATCAGAACGGCGAAAATTTTGAGTTTCTCAAGCGTTTCTTACCTCCAAACTGCCATATCTCGCGAACGGATTGACTAATCCGCAAAATTTCTGTTGCATCTGAAAGTAGAAACTCGCCCGATTACAACGGTATGCGTACTTTTCCCCTAGGCCGTTCTAGTTACTCATTTCGAGCATCAGAACTGCGAAAATTTTGAGTTTCTCAAGCGTTTCTTACCTCCAAACTGCCATATCTCGCGAACGGATTGACCAATCCGCAAAATTTCTGTTGCATCTGAAAGTAGAAACTCGCCCGATTACAACGGTATGCGTACTTTTCCCCTAGGCCGTTCTAGTTACTCGTTTCGAGCATCAGAACTGCGAAAATTTAGAGTTTCTCAAGCGTTTCTTATCTCCAAACTGCAATATCTCGCGAACGGATTAATTAATCCGTAAAATTTCTGTTGCATCTGAATGTAGAAACTCGCCCGATTACAACGGTAGGTGTAGTTTTCCCCTAGGCCGTTCTAGTTATTCGTTTCGAGCATCAGAACTGCGAAAATTTTGAGTTTCTCAAGCGTATCTTACGTCCAAACTGCCATATCTCGCGAACGGATTGACCAATCCGCAAAATTTCTGTTGCATCTGAAAGTAGAAACTCGCCCGATTACAACGGTATGCGTACTTTTCCCCTAGGCCGTTCTAGTTATTCGTTTCGAGCATCAGAACGGCGAAAATTTTGAGTTTCTCAAGCGTTTCTTACCTCCAAACTGCCATATCTCGCGAACGGATTGACTAATCCGCAAAATTTCTGTTGCATCTGAAAGTAGAAACTCGCCCGATTACAACGGTATGCGTACTTTTCCCCTAGGCCGTTCTAGTTACTCATTTCGAGCATCAGAACTGCGAAAATTTTGAGTTTCTCAAGCGTTTCTTACCTCCAAACTGCCATATCTCGCGAACGGATTGACCAATCCGCAAAATTTCTGTTGCATCTGAAAGTAGAAACTCGCCCGCTTACAACGGTATGCGTACTTTTCCCCTAGGCCGTTCTAGTTACTCGTTTCGAGCATCAGAACTGCGATAATTTTGAGTTTCTCAAGCGTTTCTTATCTCCAAACTGCAATATCTCGCGAACGGATTAATTAATCCGTAAAATTTCTGTTGCATCTGAATGTAGAAACTCGCCCGATTACAACGGTGGGTGTAGTTTTCCCCTAGGCCGTTCTAGTTATTCGTTTCGAGCATCAGAACTGCGAAAATTTTGAGTTTCTCAAGCGTATCTTACGTCCAAACTGCCATATCTCGCGAACGGATTGACCAATCCGCAAAATTTCTGTTGCCTCTGAAAGTAGAAACTCGCCCGATTAGAACGGTATGCGTACTTTTCCCCTAGGCCGCTCTAGTTACTCGTTTCGAGCATCAAAACTGCGAAAATTTTGAGTTTCTCAAGCGTTTCTTATCTCCAAACTGCCATATCTCGCGAACGGATTGATCAATCCGCAAAATTTCTGTTGCATCTGAAAGTAGAAACTCGCCCGATTACAGCGGTATGCGCACTTTTCCCCTAGGCCGTTCTAGTTATTCGTGTCGAGTATCAGAACTGCGAAAATTTTGAGTTTCTCAAGCGTTTCTTACCTCCAAACTGCCATATCTCGCGAACGGATTCACTAATCCGCAAAATTTCTGTTGCATCTGAAAGTAGAAACTCGCCCGATTACAACGGTATGCGTACTCTTCCTCTAGGCCGTTCTAGTTACTCATTTCGAGCATCAGAACTGCGAAAATTTTGAGTTTCTCAAGCGTTTCTTACCTCCAAACTGCCATATCTCGCGAACGGATTGATCAATCCGCAAAATTTCTGTTGCATCTGAAAGTAGAAACTCGCCCGATTACAACGGTATGCGTACTCTTCCCCTAGGCCGTTCTAGTTACTCATTTCGAGCATCAGAACTGCGAAAATTTTGAGTTTCTCAAGCGTTTCTTACCTCCAAACTGCCATATCTCGCGAACGGATTGACCAATCCGCAAAATTTCTGTTGCATCTGAAAGTAGAAACTCGCCCGATTACAACGGTATGCGTACTTTTCCCCTAGGCCGTTCTAGTTACACGTTTCGAGCATCAGAACTGCGAAAATTTTGAGTTTCTCAAGCGTTTCTTATCTCCAAACTGCCATATCTCGCGAACGGATTGATCAATCCGCAAAATTTCTGTTGCATCTGAAAGTAGAAACTCGCCCGATTACAACAGTATGCGCACTTTTGCCCTAGGCCGTTCTAGTTATTCGTGTCGAGCATCAGAACTGCGAAAATTTTGAGTTTCTCAAGCGTTTCTTACTTCCAAACTGCCATATCTCGCGAACGGATTGACCAATCCGCAAAATTTCTGTTGCATCTGAAAGTAGAAACTCGCCCGATTACAACGGTATGCGTACTTTTCCCCTAGGCCGCTCTAGTTACTCGTTTCGAGCATCAAAACTGCGAAAATTTTGAGTTTCTCAAGCGTTTCTTATCTCCAAACTGCCATATCTCGCGAACGGATTGATCAATCCGCAAAATTTCTGTTGCATCTGAAAGTAGAAACTCGCCCGATTACAGCGGTATGCGCACTTTTCCCCTAGGCCGTTCTTGTTATTCGTGTCGAGTATCAGAACTGCGAAAATTTTGAGTTTCTCAAGCGTTTCTTACCTCCAAACTGCCATATCTCGCGAACGGATTGACTAATCCGCAAAATTTCTGTTGCATCTGAAAGTAGAAACTCGCCCGATTACAACGGTAGGCGTACTCTTCCCCTAGGCCGTTCTAGTTACTCATTTCGAGCATCAGAACTGCGAAAATTTTGAGTTTCTCAAGCGTTTCTTACCTCCAAACTGCCATATCTCGCGAACGGATTGACCAATCCGCAAAATTTCTGTTGCATCTGAAAGTAGAAACTCGCCCGATTACAACGGTATGCGTACTTTTCCCCTAGGCCGTTCTAGTTACTCGTTTCGAGCATCAGAACTGCGAAAATTTTGAGTTTCTCAAGCGTTTCTTATCTCCAAACTGCCATATCTCGCGAACGGATTGATTAATCCGTAAAATTTCTGTGGCATCTGAATGTAGAAACTCGCCCGATTACAACGGTAGGTGTAGTTTTCCCCTAGGCCGTTCTAGTTATTCGTTTCGAGCATCAGAACTGCGAAAATTTTGAGTTTCTCAAGCGTATCTTACATCCAAACTGCCATATCTCGCGAACGGATTGACCTATCCGCAAAATTTCTGTTGCCTCTGAAAGTAGAAACTCGCCCGATTAGAACGGTATGCGTACTTTTCCCCTAGGCCGATCTAGTTACTCGTTCCGAGCATCAGAACTGCGAAAATTTTGAGTTTCTCAAGCGTTTCTTATCTCCAAACTGCCATATCTCGCGAACGGATTGATCAATCCGCAAAATTTCTGTTGCATCTGAAAGTAGAAACTCGCCCGATTACAACGGTATGCGCACTTTTCCCCTAGGCCGTTCTAGTTATTCGTGTCGAGCATCAGAACTGCGAAAATTTTGAGTTTCTCAAGCGTTTCTTACTTCCAAACTGCCATATCTCGCGAACGGATTGACCAATCCGCAAAATTACTGTTGCATCTGAAAGTAGAAACTCGCCCGATTACAACGGTATGCGTACTTTTCCCCTAGGCCGTTCCAGTTATTCTTTTCGAGCATCAGAACTGCGAAAATTTTGAGTTTCTCAAGCGTTTCTTATCTCCAAACTGCCATATCTCGCGAACGGATTGATCTATCCGCAAAATTTCTGTTGCATCTGAAAGTAGATACTCGCCCGATTACAAAGGTATGCGCACTTTTCCCCTAGGCCGTTCTAGTTATTCGTGTCGAGCATCAGAACTGCGAAAATTTTGAGTTTCTCAAGCGTTTCTTACTTCCAAACTGCCATATCTCGCGAACGGATTGACTAATCTGCAAAATTTCTGTTGCATCTGAAACTAGAATCTCGCCCGATTACAACGGTATGCGTACTTTTCCCCTAGGCCGTACTAGTTATTCGTTTCGAGCATCAGAACTGCGAAAATTTTGAGTTTCTCAAGCGTTTCTTACTTCCAAACTGCCATATCTCGCGAACGGATTGACCAATCCGCAAAATTTCTGTTGCATCTGAAAGTAGAAACTCGCCCGATTACAACGGTATGCGTACTTTTCCCCTAGGCCGCTCTAGTTACTCGTTTCGAGCATCAGAACTGCGAAAATTTTGAGTTTCTCAAGCGTTTCTTATCTCCAAACTGCCATATCTCGCGAACGGATTGATCTATCCGCAAAATTTCTGTTGCATCTGAAAGTAGAAACTCGCCCGATTACATCGGTATGCGCACTTTTCCCCTAGGCCGTTCTAGTTATTCGTGTCGAGCATCAGAACTGCGAAAATTTTGAGTTTCTCAAGCGTTTCTTACCTCCAAACTGCCATATCTCGCGAACGGATTGACTAATCTGCAAAATTTCTGTTGCATCTGAAACTAGAATCTCGCCCGATTACAACGGTATGCGTACTTTTCCCCTAGGCCGTACTAGTTATTCGTTTCGAGCATCAGAACGGCGAAAATTTTGAGTTCCTCAAGCGTTTCTTACTTCCAAACTGCCATATCTCGCGAACGGATTGACCAATCCGCAAAATTTCTATTGCATCTGAAAGTAGAAACTCCCCCGATTACATCGGTATGCGTACTTTTCCCCTAGGCCGTTCCAGTTATTCATTTCGAGCGTCAGAACTGCGAAAATTTTGAGTTTCTCAAGCGTTTCTTACCTCCAAACTGCCATATCTCGCGAACGGATTGACTAATCTGCAAAATTTCTGTTGCATCTGAAACTAGAATCTCGCCCGATTACAACGGTATGCGTACTTTTCCCCTAGGCCGTACTAGTTGTTCGTTTCGAGCATCAGAACGGCGAAAATTTTGAGTTTCTCAAGCGTTTCTTACCTCCAATCTGTCATATCTCGCGAACGGATTGACCAATCCGCAAAATTTCTGTCGCATCCGAAAGTAGAAACTCGCCCGATTACAACGGTATGCGTACTTTTCCCCTGGGCCGTTCTAGTTACTCGTTTCGAGCATCAGAACTGCGAAAATTTTGAGTTTCTCAAGCGTTTCTTACCTCCAAACTGCCATATCTCGCGAACGGATTGACCAATCCGCAAAATTTCTGTTGCATCTGAAAGTAGAAACTCGCCCGATTACAACGGTATGCGTACTTTTCCCCTAGGCCGTTCTAGTTACTCGTTTCGAGCATCAGAACTGCGAAAATTTTGAGTTTCTCAAGCGTTTCTTATCTCCAAACTGCAATATCTCGCGTACGGATTAATTAATCCGTAAAATTTCTGTTGCATCTGAATGTAGAAACTCGCCCGATTACAACGGTAGGTGTAGTTTTCCCCTAGGCCGTTCTAGTTATTCGTTTCGAGCATCAGAACTGCGAAAATTTTGAGTTTCTCAAGCGTATCTTACGTCCAAACTGCCATATCTCGCGAACGGATTGACCAATCCGCAAAATTTCTGTTGCCTCTGAAAGTAGAAACTCGCCCGATTAGAACGGTATGCGTACTTTTCCCCTAGGCCGCTCTAGTTACTCGTTTCGAACATCAAAACTGCGAAAATTTTGAGTTTCTCAAGCGTTTCTTATCTCCAAACTGCCATATCTCGCGAACGGATTGATCAATCCGCAAAATTTCTGTTGCATCTGAAAGTAGAAACTCGCCCGATTACAGCGGTATGCGCACTTTTCCCCTAGGCCGTTCTAGTTATTCGTGTCGAGTATCAGAACTGCGAAAATTTTGAGTTTCTCAAGCGTTTCTTACCTCCAAACTGCCATATCTCGCGAACGGATTGACTAATCCGCAAAATTTCTGTTGCATCTGAAAGTAGAAACTCGCCCGATTACAACGGTATGCGTACTTTTCCCGTAGGCCGCTCTAGTTACTCGTTTCGAGCATCAGAACTGCGAAAATTTGGAGTTTCTCAAGCGTTTCTTACCTCCAATCTGCCATATCTCGCGAACGGATTGACCAATCCGCAAAATTTCTGTCGCATCCGAAAGTAGAAACTCGCCCGATTACAACGGTATGCGTACTCTTCCCCTAGGCCGTTCTAGTTATTCGTTTCGAGCATCAGAACGGCGAAAATTTTGAGTTTCTCAAGCGTTTTTACCTCCAAACTGCCATATCTCGCGAACGGATTGACCAATCCGCAAAATTTCTGTTGCCTCTGAAAGTAGAAACAAGCCCGATTTGAACGGTATGCGTACTTTTCCCCTAGGCCGCTCTAGTTACTCATTTCGAGCATCAGAACTGCGAAAATTTTGAGTTTCTCAAGCGTTTCTTACCTCCATACTGCCATATCTCGCGAACGGATTGACCAATCCGCAAAATTTCTGTTGCATCTGAAAGTAGAAACTCGCCCGATTACACCGGTATGCGTACTTTTCCCCTAGGCCGTTCTAGTTACTCGTTTCGAGCATCAGAACTGCGAAAACTTTGAGTTTCTCAAGCGTTTCTTACCTCCAAACTGCCATATCTCGCGAACGGATTGACTAATCTGCAAAATTTCTGTTGCATCTGAAACTAGAATCTCGCCCGATTACAACGGTATGCGTACTTTTCCCCTAGGCCGTACTAGTTATTCGTTTCGAGCATCAGAACGGCGAAAATTTTGAGTTTCTCAAGCGTTTCTTACCTCCAAACTGCCATATCTCGCGAACGGATTGACCAATCCGCAAAATTTCTATTGCATCTGAAAGTAGAAACTCGCCCGATTACAACGGCATGCGTACTTTTCCCCTAGGCCGCTCTAGTTACTCGTTTCGAGCATCAGAACTGCGAAAATTTTGAGTTTCTCAAGCGTTTCTTACCTCCAATCTGTCATATCTCGCGAACGGATTGACCAATCCGCAAAATTTCTGTCGCATCCGAAAGTAGAAACTCGCCCGATTACAACGGTATGCGTACTCTTCCCCTAGGCCGTTCTAGTTATTCGTTTCGAGCATCAGAACGGCGAAAATTTTGAGTTTCTCAAGCGTTTCTTACCTCCAAACTGCCATATCTCGCGAACGGATTGACCAATCCGCAAAATTTCTGTTGCCTCTGAAAGTAGAAACTCGGCCGATTTGAACGGTATGCGTACTTTTCCCCTAGGCCGCTCTAGTTACTCATTTCGAGCATCAGAACTGCGAAAATTTTGAGTTTCTCAAGCGTTTCTTACCTCCATACTGCCATATCTCGCGAACGGATTGACCAATCCGCAAAATTTCTGTTGCATCTGAAAGTAGAAACTCGCCCGATTACAACGGTATGCGTACTTTTCCCCTAGGCCGTTCTAGTTACTCGTTTCGAGCATCAGAACTGCGAAAATTTTGAGTTTCTCAAGCGTTTCTTACCTCCAAACTGCCATATCTCGCGAACGGATTGACCAATCCGCAAAATTTCTGTTGCATCTGAAAGTAGAAACTCGCCCGATTACAACGGTATGCGTACTTTTCCCCTAGGCCGTTCTAGTTACTCGTTTCGAGCATCAGAACTGCGAAAATTTTGAGTTTCTCAAGCGTTTCTTATCTCCAAACTGCAATATCTCGCGTACGGATTAATTAATCCGTAAAATTTCTGTTGCATCTGAATGTAGAAACTCGCCCGATTACAACGGTAGGTGTAGTTTTCCCCTAGGCCGTTCTAGTTATTCGTTTCGAGCATCAGAACTGCGAAAATTTTGAGTTTCTCAAGCGTATCTTACGTCCAAACTGCCATATCTCGCGAACGGATTGACCAATCCGCAAAATTTCTGTTGCCTCTGAAAGTAGAAACTCGCCCGATTAGAACGGTATGCGTACTTTTCCCCTAGGCCGCTCTAGTTACTCGTTTCGAACATCAAAACTGCGAAAATTTTGAGTTTCTCAAGCGTTTCTTATCTCCAAACTGCCATATCTCGCGAACGGATTGATCAATCCGCAAAATTTCTGTTGCATCTGAAAGTAGAAACTCGCCCGATTACAGCGGTATGCGCACTTTTCCCCTAGGCCGTTCTAGTTATTCGTGTCGAGTATCAGAACTGCGAAAATTTTGAGTTTCTCAAGCGTTTCTTACCTCCAATCTGCCATATCTCGCGAACGGATTGACCAATCCGCAAAATTTCTGTCGCATCCGAAAGTAGAAACTCGCCCGATTACAACGGTATGCGTACTCTTCCCCTAGGCCGTTCTAGTTATTCGTTTCGAGCATCAGAACGGCGAAAATTTTGAGTTCCTCAAGCGTTTCTTATCACCAAACTGCCATATCTCGCGAACGGATTGATCAATCCGCAAAATTTCTGCTGCATCTGAAAGTAGAAGCTCGCCCGATTACAACGGTAGGTGTAGTTTTCCCCTAGGCCGTTCCAGTTATTCATTTCGAGCGTCAGAACTGCGAAAATTTTGAGTTTCTCAAGCGTTTCTTATCTCCAAACTGCCATATCTCGCGAACGGATTGATCAATCCGCAAAATTTCTGTTGCATCTGAAAGTAGAAACTCGCCCAATTACAACGGTATGCGCACTTTTCCCCTAGGCCGTTCTAGTTATTCGTGTCGAGCATCAGAACTGCGAAAATTTTGAGTTTCTCAAGCGTTTCTTACTTCCAAACTGCCATATCTCGCGAACGGATTGACCAATCCGCAAAATTTCTGTTGCATCTGAAAGTAGAAACTCGCCCGATTACAACGGTATGCGTACTTTTCCCCTAGGCCGCTCTAGTTACTCGTTTCGAGCATCAGAACTGCGAAAATTTTGAGTTTCTCAAGCGTTTCTTATCTCCAAACTGCCATATCTCGCGAACGGATTGATCTATCCGCAAAATTTCTGTTGCATCTGAAAGTAGAAACTCGCCCGATTACATCGGTATGCGCACTTTTCCCCTAGGCCGTTCTAGTTATTCGTGTCGAGCATCAGAACTGCGAAAATTTTGAGTTTCTCAAGCGTTTCTTACCTCCAAACTGCCATATCTCGCGAACGGATTGACTAATCTGCAAAATTTCTGTTGCATCTGAAACTAGAATCTCGCCCGATTACAACGGTATGCGTACTTTTCCCCTAGGCCGTACTAGTTATTCGTTTCGAGCATCAGAACGGCGAAAATTTTGAGTTCCTCAAGCGTTTCTTACTTCCAAACTGCCATATCTCGCGAACGGATTGACCAATCCGCAAAATTTCTATTGCATCTGAAAGTAGAAACTCCCCCGATTACATCGGTATGCGTACTTTTCCCCTAGGCCGTTCCAGTTATTCATTTCGAGCGTCAGAACTGCGAAAATTTTGAGTTTCTCAAGCGTTTCTTACCTCCAAACTGCCATATCTCGCGAACGGATTGACTAATCTGCAAAATTTCTGTTGCATCTGAAACTAGAATCTCGCCCGATTACAACGGTATGCGTACTTTTCCCCTAGGCCGTACTAGTTGTTCGTTTCGAGCATCAGAACGGCGAAAATTTTGAGTTTCTCAAGCGTTTCTTACCTCCAATCTGTCATATCTCGCGAACGGATTGACCAATCCGCAAAATTTCTGTCGCATCCGAAAGTAGAAACTCGCCCGATTACAACGGTATGCGTACTTTTCCCCTGGGCCGTTCTAGTTACTCGTTTCGAGCATCAGAACTGCGAAAATTTTGAGTTTCTCAAGCGTTTCTTACCTCCAAACTGCCATATCTCGCGAACGGATTGACCAATCCGCAAAATTTCTGTTGCATCTGAAAGTAGAAACTCGCCCGATTACAACGGTATGCGTACTTTTCCCCTAGGCCGTTCTAGTTACTCGTTTCGAGCATCAGAACTGCGAAAATTTTGAGTTTCTCAAGCGTTTCTTATCTCCAAACTGCAATATCTCGCGTACGGATTAATTAATCCGTAAAATTTCTGTTGCATCTGAATGTAGAAACTCGCCCGATTACAACGGTAGGTGTAGTTTTCCCCTAGGCCGTTCTAGTTATTCGTTTCGAGCATCAGAACTGCGAAAATTTTGAGTTTCTCAAGCGTATCTTACGTCCAAACTGCCATATCTCGCGAACGGATTGACCAATCCGCAAAATTTCTGTTGCCTCTGAAAGTAGAAACTCGCCCGATTAGAACGGTATGCGTACTTTTCCCCTAGGCCGCTCTAGTTACTCGTTTCGAACATCAAAACTGCGAAAATTTTGAGTTTCTCAAGCGTTTCTTATCTCCAAACTGCCATATCTCGCGAACGGATTGATCAATCCGCAAAATTTCTGTTGCATCTGAAAGTAGAAACTCGCCCGATTACAGCGGTATGCGCACTTTTCCCCTAGGCCGTTCTAGTTATTCGTGTCGAGTATCAGAACTGCGAAAATTTTGAGTTTCTCAAGCGTTTCTTACCTCCAAACTGCCATATCTCGCGAACAGATTGACTAATCCGCAAAATTTCTGTTGCATCTGAAAGTAGAAACTCGCCCGATTACAACGGTATGCGTACTTTTCCCGTAGGCCGCTCTAGTTACTCGTTTCGAGCATCAGAACTGCGAAAATTTTGAGTTTCTCAAGCGTTTCTTACCTCCAATCTGCCATATCTCGCGAACGGATTGACCAATCCGCAAAATTTCTGTCGCATCCGAAAGTAGAAACTCGCGCGATTACAACGGTATGCGTACTCTTCCCCTAGGCCGTTCTAGTTATTCGTTTCGAGCATCAGAACGGCGAAAATTTTGAGTTTCTCAAGCGTTTTTACCTCCAAACTGCCATATCTCGCGAACGGATTGACCAATTCGCAAAATTTCTGTTGCCTCTGAAAGTAGAAACTCGCCCGATTTGAACGGTATGCGTACTTTTCCCCTAGGCCGCTCTAGTTACTCATTTCGAGCATCAGAACTGCGAAAATTTTGAGTTTCTCAAGCGTTTCTTACCTCCATACTGCCATATCTCGCGAACGGATTGACCAATCCGCAAAATTTCTGTTGCATCTGAAAGTAGAAACTCGCCCGATTACACCGGTATGCGTACTTTTCCCCTAGGCCGTTCTAGTTACTCGTTTCGAGCATCAGAACTGCGAAAATTTTGAGTTTCTCAAGCGTTTCTTACCTCCAAACTGCCATATCTCGCGAACGGATTGACTAATCTGCAAAATTTCTGTTGCATCTGAAACTAGAATCTCGCCCGATTACAACGGTATGCGTACTTTTCCCCTAGGCCGTACTAGTTATTCGTTTCGAGCATCAGAACGGCGAAAATTTTGAGTTTCTCAAGCGTTTCTTACCTCCAAACTGCCATATCTCGCGAACGGATTGACCAATCCGCAAAATTTCTATTGCATCTGAAAGTAGAAACTCGCCCGATTACAACGGCATGCGTACTTTTCCCCTAGGCCGCTCTAGTTACTCCTTTCGAGCATCAGAACTGCGAAAATTTTGAGTTTCTCAAGCGTTTCTTACCTCCAATCTGTCATATCTCGCGAACGGATTGACCAATCCGCAAAATTTCTGTCGCATCCGAAAGTAGAAACTCGCCCAATTACAACGGTATGCGTACTCTTCCCCTAGGCCGTTCTATTTATTCGTTTCGAGCATCAGAACGGCGAAAATTTTGAGTTTCTCAAGCGTTTCTTACCTCCAAACTGCCATATCTCGCGAACGGATTGACCAATCCGCAAAATTTCTGTTGCCTCTGAAAGTAGAAACTCGGCCGATTTGAACGGTATGCGTACTTTTCCCCTAGGCCGCTCTAGTTACTCATTTCGAGCATCAGAACTGCGAAAATTTTGAGTTTCTCAAGCGTTTCTTACCTCCATACTGCCATATCTCGCGAACGGATTGACCAATCCGCAAAATTTCTGTTGCATCTGAAAGTAGAAACTCGCCCGATTACAACGGTATGCGTACTTTTCCCCTAGGCCGTTCTAGTTACTCGTTTCGAGCATCAGAACTGCGAAAATTTTGAGTTTCTCAAGCGTTTCTTACCTCCAAACTGCCATATCTCGCGAACGGATTGACCAATCCGCAAAATTTCTGTTGCATCTGAAAGTAGAAACTCGCCCGATTACAACGGTATGCGTACTTTTCCCCTAGGCCGTTCTAGTTACTCGTTTCGAGCATCAGAACTGCGAAAATTTTGAGTTTCTCAAGCGTTTCTTATCTCCAAACTGCAATATCTCGCGTACGGATTAATTAATCCGTAAAATTTCTGTTGCATCTGAATGTAGAAACTCGCCCGATTACAACGGCAGGTGTAGTTTTCCCCTAGGCCGTTCTAGTTATTCGTTTCGAGCATCAGAACTGCGAAAATTTTGAGTTTCTCAAGCGTATCTTACGTCCAAACTGCCATATCTCGCGAACGGATTGACCAATCCGCAAAATTTCTGTTGCCTCTGAAAGTAGAAACTCGCCCGATTAGAACCGTATGCGTACTTTTCCCCTAGGCCGCTCTAGTTACTCGTTTCGAACATCAAAACTGCGAAAATTTTGAGTTTCTCAAGCGTTTCTTATCTCCAAACTGCCATATCTCGCGAACGGATTGATCAATCCGCAAAATTTCTGTTGCATCTGAAAGTAGAAACTCGCCCGATTACAGCGGTATGCGCACTTTTCCCCTAGGCCGTTCTAGTTATTCGTGTCGAGTATCAGAACTGCGAAAATTTTGAGTTTCTCAAGCGTTTCTTACCTCCAAACTGCCATATCTCGCGAACGGATTGACTAATCCGCAAAATTTCTGTTGCATCTGAAAGTAGAAACTCGCCCGATTACAACGGTATGCGTACTTTTCCCGTAGGCCGTTCTAGTTACTCGTTTCGAGCATCAGAACTGCGAAAATTTTGAGTTTCTCAAGCGTTTCTTATCTCCAAACTGCCATATCTCGCGAACGGATTGATTAATCCGTAAAATTTCTGTTGCATCTGAATGTAGAAACTCGCCAGATTACAACGGTAGGTGTAGTTTTCCCCTAGGCCGATCTAGTTATTCGTGTCGAGCATCAGAACTGCGAAAATTTTGAGTTTCTCAAGCGTATCTTACATCCAAACTGCCATATCTCGCGAACGGATTGACCAATCCGCAAAATTTCTATTGCATCTGAAAGTAGAAACTCGCCCGATTACAACGGTATGCGTACTTTTCCCCTAGGCCGCTCTAGTTACTCGTTTCGAGCATCAGAACTGCGAAAATTTTGAGTTTCTCAAGCGTTTCTTACCTCCAATCTGTCATATCTCGCGAACGGATTGACCAATCCGCAAAATTTCTGTCGCATCCGAAAGTAGAAACTCGCCCGATTACAACGGTATGCGTACTCTTCCCCTAGGCCGTTCTAGTTACTCGTTTCGAGCATCAGAACTGCGAAAATTTTGAGTTTCTCAAGCGTTTCTTATCTCCAAACTGCCATTTCTCGCGAACGGATTGATCAATCCGCAAAATTTCTGTTGCATCTGAAAGAAGAAACTCGCCCGATTACAACGGTATGCGCACTTTTCCCCTAGGCCGTTCTAGTTATTCGTGTCGAGCATCAGAACTGCGAAAATTTTGATTTTCTCAAGCGTATCTTACCTCAAAACTGCCATATCTCGCGAACGGATTGACCAATCCGCAAAATTTCTGTTGCCTCTGAAAGTAGAAACTCGCCCGATTAGAACGGTATGCGTACTTTTCCCCTAGGCCGCTCTAGTTACTCGTTTCGAGCATCAGAACTGCGAAAATTTTGAGTTTCTCAAGCGTTTCTTATCTCCAAACTGCCATATCTCGCGAACGGATTGATCAATCCGCAAAATTTCTGCTGCATCTGAAAGTAGAAGCTCGCCTGATTACAACGGTATGTGTAGTTTTCCACTAGGCCGTTCCAGTTATTCGTTTCGAGCATCAGAACTGCGAAAATTTTGAGTTTCTCAAGCGTTTCTTACATCCAAACTGCCATATCTCGCGAACGGATTGACCAATCCGCAAAATTTCTGTTGCATCTGAAAGTAGAAACTCGCCCGATTACAACGGTATGTGTAGTTTTCTCCTAGGCCGTTCCAGTTATTCGTTTCGAGCATCAGAACTGCGAAAATTTTGAGTTTCTCAAGCGTTTCTTACATCCAAGCTGCCATATCTCGCGAACGGATTGACCGATCCGCAAAATTTCTGTTGCATCTGAAAGTAGAAACTCGCCCGATTACAACGGTATGCATACTCTTCCCCTAGGCCGTTCTAGTTACTCATTTCGAGCATCAGAACTGCGAAAATTTTGAGTTTCTCAAGCGTTTCTTACCTCCAAACTGCCATATCTCGCGAACGGATTGACCAATCCGCAAAATTTCTGTTGCATCTGAAAGTAGAAACTCGCCCGATTACAACGGTATGTGTAGTTTTCCCCTAGGCCGTTCCAGTTATTCGTTTCGAGCATCAGAGCTGCGAATATTTTGAGTTTCTCAAGTGTTTCTTACATCCAAACTGCCATATCTCGCGAACGGATTGACCGATCCGCAAAATTTCTGTTGCATCTGAAAGTAGAAACTCGCCCGATTACAACGGTATGCGTACTTTTCCCCTAGGCCGTTCTAGTTACTCGTTTCGAGCATCAGAACTGCGAAAATTTGGAGTTTCTCAAGCGTTTCTTACATCCAAACTGCCATATCTCGCGAACGGATTGACTAATCCGCAAAATTTCTGTTGCATCTGAAAGTAGAAACTCGCCCGATTACAACGGTATGCGTACTCTTCCCCTAGGCCGTTCTAGTTACTCATTTCGAGCATCAGAACTGCGAAAATTTTGAGTTTCTCAAGCGTTTCTTACCTCCAAACTGCCATATCTCGCGAACGGATTGACCAATCCGCAAAATTTCTGTTGCATCTGAAAGTAGAAACTCGCCCGATTACAACGGTAGGTGTAGTTTTCCCCTAGGCCGTTCTAGTTATTCGTTTCGAGCATCAGAACTGTGAAAATTTTGAGTTTCTCAAGCGTTTCTTATCTCCAAACTGCCATATCTCGCGAACGGATTGATTAATCCGTAAAATTTCTGTGGCATCTGAATGTAGAAACTCGCCCGATTACAACGGTAGGTGTAGTTTTCCCCTAGGCCGTTCTAGTTATTCGTTTCGAGCATCAGAACTGCGAAAATTTTGAGTTTCTCAAGCGTATCTTACATCCAAACTGCCATATCTCGCGAACGGATTGACCAATCCGCAAAATTTCTGTTGCCTCTGAAAGTAGAAACTCGCCCGATTAGAACGGTATGCGTACTTTTCCCCTAGGCCGATCTAGTTACTCGTTTCGAGCATCAGAACTGCGAAAATTTTGAGTTTCTCAAGAGTTTCTTATCTCCAAACTGCCATATCTCGCGAACGGATTGATCAATCCGCAAAATTTCTGTTGCATCTGAAAGTAGAAACTCGCCCGATTACAACGGTATGCGCACTTTTCCCCTAGGCCGTTCTAGTTATTCGTGTCGAGCATCAGAACTGCGAAAATTTTGAGTTTCTCAAGCGTTTCTTACTTCCAAACTGCCATATCTCGCGAACGGATTGACCAATCCGCAAAATTTCTGTTGCATCTGAAAGTAGAAACTCGCCCGATTACAACGGTATGCGTACTTTTCCCCTAGGCCGCTCTAGTTACTCGTTTCGAGCATCAGAACTGCGAAAATTTTGAGTTTCTCAAGCGTTTCTTATCTCCAAACTGCCATATCTCGCGAACGGATTGATCTATCCGCAAAATTTCTGTTGCATCTGAAAGTAGAAACTCGCCCGATTGCAAAGGTATGCGCACTTTTCCCCTAGGCCGTTCTAGTTATTCGTGTCGAGCATCAGAACTGCGAAAATTTTGAGTTTCTCAAGCGTTTCTTACCTCCAAACTGCCATATCTCGCGAACGGATTGACTAATCTGCAAAATTTCTGCTGCATCTGAAACTAGAATCTCGCCCGATTACAACGGTATGGGTACTTTTCCCCTAGGCCGTACTAGTTATTCGTTTCGAGCATCAGAACGGCGAAAATTTTGAGTTCCTCAAGCGTTTCTTACTTCCAAACTGCCATATCTCGCGAACGGATTGACCAATCCGCAAAATTTCTATTGCATCTGAAAGTAGAAACTCGCCCGATTACATCGGTATGCGTACTTTTCCCCTAGGCCGCTCTAGTTACTCGTTTCGAGCATCAGAACTGCGAAAATTTTGAGTTTCTCAAGCGTTTCTTACCTCCAATCTGCCATATCTCGCGAACGGATTGACCAATCCGCAAAATTTCTGTCGCATCCGAAAGTAGAAACTCGCCCGATTACAACGGTATGCGTACTCTTCCCCTAGGCCGTTCTAGTTATTCGTTTCGAGCATCAGAACGGCGAAAATTTTGAGTTCCTCAAGCGTTACTTATCACCAAACTGCCATATCTCGCGAACGGATTGATCAATCCGCAAAATTTCTGCTGCATCTGAAAGTAGAAGCTCGCCTGATTACAACGGTATGTGTAGTTTTCTCCTAGGCCGTTCCAGTTATTCGTTTCGAGCATCAGAACTGCGAAAATTTTGAGTTTCTCAAGCGTTTCTTACATCCAAGCTGCCATATCTCGCGAACGGATTGACCGATCCGCAAAATTTCTGTTGCATCTGAAAGTAGAAACTCGCCCGATTACAACGGTATGCGCACTTTTCCCCTAGGCCGTTCTAGTTATTCGTTTCGAGCATCAGAACGGCCCAAATTTTGAGCTTCTCAAGCGTTTCTTACCTCCAAACTGCCATATCTCGCGAACGGATTGACTAATCCGCAAAATTTCTGTTGCATCTGAAAGTAGAAACTCGCCCGATTACAACGGTATGCGTACTCTTCCCCTAGGCCGTTCTAGTTACTCATTTCGAGCATCAGAACTGCGAAAATTTTGAGTTTCTCAAGCGTTTCTTACCTCCAAACTGCCATATCTCGCGAACGGATTGACCAATCCGCAAAATTTCTGTTGCATCTGAAAGTAGAAACTCGCCCGATTACAACGGTATGTGTAGTTTTCCCCTAGGCCGTTCCAGTTATTCGTTTCGAGCATCAGAGCTGCGAATATTTTGAGTTTCTCAAGTGTTTCTTACATCCAAACTGCCATATCTCGCGAACGGATTGACCGATCCGCAAAATTTCTGTTGCATCTGAAAGTAGAAACTCGCCCGATTACAACGGTATGCGTACTTTTCCCCTAGGCCGTTCTAGTTACTCGTTTCGAGCATCAGAACTGCGAAAATTTGGAGTTTCTCAAGCGTTTCTTACATCCAAACTGCCATATCTCGCGAACGGATTGACTAATCCGCAAAATTTCTGTTGCATCTGAAAGTAGAAACTCGCCCGATTACAACGGTATGCGTACTCTTCCCCTAGGCCGTTCTAGTTACTCATTTCGAGCATCAGAACTGCGAAAATTTTGAGTTTCTCAAGCGTTTCTTACCTCCAAACTGCCATATCTCGCGAACGGATTGACTAATCCGCAAAATTTCTGTTGCATCTGAAAGTAGAAACTCGCCCGATTACAACGGTATGCGTACTCTTCCCCTAGGCCGTTCTAGTTACTCATTTCGAGCATCAGAACTGCGAAAATTTTGAGTTTCTCAAGCGTTTCTTACCTCCAAACTGCCATATCTCGCGAACGGATTGACCAATCCCCAAAATTTCTGTTGCATCTGAAAGTAGAAACTCGCCCGATTACAACGGTAGGTGTAGTTTTCCCCTAGGCCGTTCTAGTTATTCGTTTCGAGCATCAGAACTGCGAAAATTTTGAGTTTCTCAAGCGTTTCTTATCTCCAAACTGCCATATCTCGCGAACGGATTGATTAATCCGTAAAATTTCTGTGGCATCTGAATGTAGAAACTCGCCCGATTACAACGGTAGGTGTAGTTTTCCCCTAGGCCGTTCTAGTTATTCGTTTCGAGCATCAGAACTGCGAAAATTTTGAGTTTCTCAAGCGTATCTTACATCCAAACTGCCATATCTCGCGAACGGATTGACCAATCCGCAAAATTTCTGTTGCCTCTGAAAGTAGAAACTCGCCCGATTAGAACGGTATGCGTACTTTTCCCCTAGGCCGATCTAGTTACTCGTTTCGAGCATCAGAACTGCGAAAATTTTGAGTTTCTCAAGCGTTTCTTACCTCCAATCTGTCATATCTCGCGAACGGATTGACCAATCCGCAAAATTTCTGTCGCATCCGAAAGTAGAAACTCGCCCGATTACATCGGTATGCGTACTCTTCCCCTAGGCCGTTCTAGTTATTCGTTTCGAGCATCAGAACTGCGAAAATTTTGAGTTTCTCAAGCGTTTCTTACCTCCAAACTGCCATATCTCGCGAACGGATTGACTAATCTGCAAAATTTCTGTTGCATCTGAAACTAGAATCTCGCCCGATTACAACGGTATGCGTACTTTTCCCCTAGGCCGTACTAGTTATTCGTTTCGAGCATCAGAACTGCGAAAATTTTGAGTTCCTCAAGCGTTTCTTACTTCCAAACTGCCATATCTCGCGAACGGATTGACCAATCCGCAAAATTTCTATTGCATCTGAAAGTAGAAACTCGCCCGATTACATCGGTATGCGTGCTTTTCCCCTAGGCCGCTCTAGTTACTCGTTTCGAGCATCAGAACTGCGAAAATTTTGAGTTTCCAAGCGTTTCTTACCTCCAATCTGCCATATCTCGCGAACGGATTGACCAATCCGCAAAATTTCTGTCGCATCCGAAAGTAGAAACTCGCCCGATTACAACGGTATGCGTACTCTTCCCCTAGGCCGTTCTAGTTATTCGTTTCGAGCATCAGAACGGCGAAAATTTTGAGTTCCTCAAGCGTTTCTTATCACCAAACTGCCATATCTCGCGAACGGATTGATCAATCCGCAAAATTTCTGCTGCATCTGAAAGTAGAAGCTCGCCCGATTACAGCGGTAGGTGTAGTTTTCCCCTAGGCCGTTCCAGTTATTCATTTCGAGCGTCAGAACTGCGAAAATTTTGAGTTTCTCAAGCGTTTCTTATCTCCAAACTGCCATATCTCGCGAACGGATTGACCAATCCGCAAAATTTCTGTTGCCTCTGAAAGTAGAAACTCGCCCGATTAGATCGGTATGCGTACTTTTCCCCTAGGCCGTACTAGTTATTCGTTTGGAGCATCAGAACGGCGAAAATTTTGAGTTTCTCAAGCGTTTCTTACCTCCAAACTGCCATATCTCGCGAACGGATTGACCAATCCGCAAAATTTCTATTGCATCTGAAAGTAGAAACTCGCCCGATTACAACGGTAGGCGTACTTTTCCCCTAGGCCGCTCTAGTTACTCGTTTCGAGCATCAGAACTGCGAAAATTTTGAGTTTCTCAAGCGTTTCTTACCTCCAATCTGTCATATCTCGCGAACGGATTGACCAATCCGCAAAATTTCTGTCGCATCCGAAAGTAGAAACTCGCCCGATTACAACGGTATGCGTACTCTTCCCCTAGGCCGTTCTAGTTATTCGTTTCGAGCATCAGAACGGCGAAAATTTTGAGTTTCTCAAGCGTTTCTTACCTCCAAACTGCCATATCTCGCGAACGGATTGACCAATCCGCAAAATTTCTGTTGCCTCTGAAAGTAGAAACTCGCCCGATTAGAACGGTATGCGTACTTTTCCCCTAGGCCGCTCTAGTTACTCATTTCGAGCATCAGAACTGCGAAAATTTTGAGTTTCTCAAGCGTTTCTTACCTCCAAACTGCCATATCTCGCGAACGGATTGACCAATCCGCAAAATTTCTGTTGCATCTGAAAGTAGAAACTCGCCCGATTACAACGGTATGCGTACTTTTCCCCTAGGCCGTTCTAGTTACTCGTTTCGAGCATCAGAACTGCGAAAATTTTGAGTTTCTCAAGCGTTTCTTATCTCCAAACTGCCATATCTCGCGAACGGATTGATTAATCCGTAAAATTTCTGTTGCGTCTGAATGTAGAAACTCGCCCGATTACAACGGTAGGTGTAGTTTTCCCCTAGGCCGTTCTAGTTATTCGTTTCGAGCATCAGAACTGCGAAAATTTTGAGTTTCTCAAGCGTTTCTTACCTCCAAACTGCCATATCTCGCGAACGGATTGACCAATCCGCAAAATTTCTATTGCATCTGAAAGTAGAAACTCGCCCGATTACAACGGTATGCGTACTTTTCCCCTAGGCCGCTCTAGTTACTCGTTTCGAGCATCAGAACTGCGAAAATTTTGAGCTTCTCAAGCGTTTCTTATCTCCAAACTGCCATATCTCGCGAACGGATTGATCAATCCGCAAAATTTCTGTTGCATCTGAAAGTAGAAGCTCGCCTGATTACAACGGTATGTGTAGTTTTCCACTAGGCCGTTCCAGTTATTCGTTTCGAGCATCAGAACTGCGAAAATTTTGAGTTTCTCAAGCGTTTCTTACATCCAAACTGCCATATCTCGCGAACGGATTGACCAATCCGCAAAATTTCTGTTGCATCTGAAAGTAGAAACTCGCCCGATTACAACGGTATGTGTAGTTTTCTCCTAGGCCGTTCCAGTTATTCGTTTCGAGCATCAGAACTGCGAAAATTTTGAGTTTCTCAAGCGTTTCTTACATCCAAGCTGCCATATCTCGCGAACGGATTGACCGATCCGCAAAATTTCTGTTGCATCTGAAAGTAGAAACTCGCCCGATTACAACGGTATGCGCACTTTTCCCCTAGGCCGTTCTAGTTATTCGTTTCGAGCATCAGAACGGCCCAAATTTTGAGCTTCTCAAGCGTTTCTTACCTCCAAACTGCCATATCTCGCGAACGGATTGACTAATCCGCAAAATTTCTGTTGCATCTGAAAGTAGAAACTCGCCCGATTACAACGGTATGCGTACTCTTCCCCTAGGCCGTTCTAGTTACTCATTTCGAGCATCAGAACTGCGAAAATTTTGAGTTTCTCAAGCGTTTCTTACCTCCAAACTGCCATATCTCGCGAACGGATTGACCAATCCGCAAAATTTCTGTTGCATCTGAAAGTAGAAACTCGCCCGATTACAACGGTATGTGTAGTTTTCCCCTAGGCCGTTCCAGTTATTCGTTTCGAGCATCAGAGCTGCGAATATTTTGAGTTTCTCAAGTGTTTCTAACATCCAAACTGCCATATCTCGCGAACGGATTGACCGATCCGCAAAATTTCTGTTGCATCTGAAAGTAGAAACTCGCCCGATTACAACGGTATGCGTACTTTTCCCCTAGGCCGTTCTAGTTACTCGTTTCGAGCATCAGAACTGCGAAAATTTGGAGTTTCTCAAGCGTTTCTTACCTCCAAACTGCCATATCTCGCGAACGGATTAACTAATCCGCAAAATTTCTGTTGCATCTGAAAGTAGAAACTCGCCCGATTACAACGGTATGCGTACTCTTCCCCTAGGCCGTTCTAGTTACTCATTTCGAGCATCAGAACTGCGAAAATTTTGAGTTTCTCAAGCGTTTCTTACCTCCAAACTGCCATATCTCGCGAACGGATTGACTAATCCGCAAAATTTCTGTTGCATCTGAAAGTAGAAACACGCCCGATTACTACGGTATGCGTACTCTTCCCCTAGGCCGTTCTAGTTATTCGTTTCGAGCATCAGAACTGCGAAAATTTTGAGTTTCTCAAGCGTTTCTTACCTCCAAACTGCCATATCTCGCGAACGGATTGACTAATCTGCAAAATTTCTGTTGCATCTGAAACTAGAATCTCGCCCGATTACAACGGTATGCGTACTTTTCCCCTAGGCCGTACTAGTTATTCGTTTCGAGCATCAGAACGGCGAAAATTTTGAGTTCCTCAAGCGTTTCTTACTTCCAAACTGCCATATCTCGCGAACGGATTGACCAATCCGCAAAATTTCTATTGCATCTGAAAGTAGAAACTCGCCCGATTACATCGGTATGCGTACTTTTCCCCTAGGCCGCTCTAGTTACTCGTTTCGAGCATCAGAACTGCGAAAATTTTGAGTTTCCAAGCGTTTGTTACCTCCAATCTGCCATATCTCGCGAACGGATTGACCAATCCGCAAAATTTCTGTCGCATCCGAAAGTAGAAACTCGCCCGATTACAACGGTATGCGTACTCTTCCCCTAGGCCGTTCTAGTTATTCGTTTCGAGCATCAGAACGGCGAAAATTTTGAGTTCCTCAAGCGTTTCTTATCACCAAACTGCCATATCTCGCGAACGGATTGATCAATCCGCAAAATTTCTGCTGCATCTGAAAGTAGAAGCTCGCCCGATTACAACGGTAGGTGTAGTTTTCCCCTAGGCCGTTCCAGTTATTCATTTCGAGCGTCAGAACTGCGAAAATTTTGAGTTTCTCAAGCGTTTCTTATCTCCAAACTGCCATATCTCGCGAACGGATTGACTAATCTGCAAAATTTCTGTTGCATCTGAAACTAGAATCTCGCCCGATTACAACGGTATGCGTACTTTTCCCCTAGGCCGTACTAGTTATTCGTTTGGAGCATCAGAACGGCGAAAATTTTGAGTTTCTCAAGCGTTTCTTACCTCCAAACTGCCATATCTCGCGAACGGATTGATCAATCCGCAAAATTTCTATTGCATCTGAAAGTAGAAACTCGCCCGATTACAACGGTATGCGTACTTTTCCCCTAGGCCGCTCTAGTTACTCGTTTCGAGCATCAGAACTGCGAAAATTTTGAGTTTCTCAAGCGTTTCTTACCTCCAATCTGTCATATCTCGCGAGCGGATTGACCAATCCGCAAAATTTCTGTCGCATCCGAAAGTAGAAACTCGCCCGATTACAACGGTATGCGTACTCTTCCCCTAGGCCGTTCTAGTTATTCGTTTCGAGCATCAGAACGGCGAAAATTTTGAGTTTCTCAAGCGTTTCTTACCTCCAAACTGCCATATCTCGCGAACGGATTGACCAATCCGCAAAATTTCTGTTGCCACTGAAAGTAGAAACTCGCCCGATTAGAACGGTATGCGTACTTTTCCCCTAGGCCGCTCTAGTTACTCATTTCGAGCATCAGAACTGCGAAAATTTTGAGTTTCTCAAGCGTTTCTTACCTCCAAACTGCCATATCTCGCGAACGGATTGACCAATCCGCAAAATTTCTGTCGCATCCGAAAGTAGAAACTCGCCCGATTACAACGGTATGCGTACTCTTCCCCTAGGCCGTTCTAGTTATTCGTTTCGAGCATCAGAACGGCGAAAATTTTGAGTTCCTCAAGCGTTTCTTATCACCAAACTGCCATATCTCGCGAACGGATTGATCAATCCGCAAAATTTCTGTTGCATCTGAAAGTAGAAGCTCGCCCGATTACAGCGGTAGGTGTAGTTTTCCCCTAGGCCGTTCCAGTTATTCATTTCGAGCGTCAGAACTGCGAAAATTTTGAGTTTCTCAAGCGTTTCTTATCTCCAAACTGCCATATCTCGCGAACGGATTGACCAATCCGCAAAATTTCTGTTGCCTCTGAAAGTAGAAACTCGCCCGATTAGAACGGTATGCGTACTTTTCCCCTAGGCCGTACTAGTTATTCGTTTGGAGCATCAGAACGGCGAAAATTTTGAGTTTCTCAAGCGTTTCTTACCTCCAAACTGCCATATCTCGCGAACGGATTGACCAATCCGCAAAATTTCTATTGCATCTGAAAGTAGAAACTCGCCCGATTACAACGGTAGGCGTACTTTTCCCCTAGGCCGCTCTAGTTACTCGTTTCGAGCATCAGAACTGCGAAAATTTTGAGTTTCTCAAGCGTTTCTTACCTCCAATCTGTCATATCTCGCGAACGGATTGACCAATCCGCAAAATTTCTGTCGCATCCGAAAGTAGAAACTCGCCCGATTACAACGGTATGCGTACTCTTCCCCTAGGCCGTTCTAGTTATTCGTTTCGAGCATCAGAACGGCGAAAATTTTGAGTTTCTCCAGCGTTTCTTACCTCCAAACTGCCATATCTCGCGAACGGATTGACCAATCCGCAAAATTTCTGTTGCCTCTGAAAGTAGAAACTCGCCCGATTAGAACGGTATGCGTACTTTTCCCCTAGGCCGCTCTAGTTACTCATTTCGAGCATCAGAACTGCGAAAATTTTGAGTTTCTCAAGCGTTTCTTACCTCCAAACTGCCATATCTCGCGAACGGATTGACCAATCCGCAAAATTTCTGTTGCATCTGAAAGTAGAAACTCGCCCGATTACAACGGTATGCGTACTTTTCCCCTAGGCCGTTCTAGTTACTCGTTTCGAGCATCAGAACTGCGAAAATTTTGAGTTTCTCAAGCGTTTCTTATCTCCAAACTGCCATATCTCGCGAACGGATTGATTAATCCGTAAAATTTCTGTTGCGTCTGAATGTAGAAACTCGCCCGATTACAACGGTAGGTGTAGTTTTCCCCTAGGCCGTTCTAGTTATTCGTTTCGAGCATCAGAACTGCGAAAATTTTGAGTTTCTCAAGCGTTTCTTACCTCCAAACTGCCATATCTCGCGAACGGATTGACCAATCCGCATAATTTCTGTTGCATCTGAAAGTAGAAACTCGCCCGATTACAACGGTATGCGTACTTTTCCCCTAGGCCGTTCTAGTTACTCGTTTCGAGCATCAGAACTGCGAAAATTTTGAGTTTCTCAAGCGTTTCTTATCTCCAAACTGCCATATCTCGCGAACGGATTGATCAATCCGCAAAATTTCTGTTGCATCTGAAAGAAGAAACTCGCCCGATTACAACGGTATGCGCACTTTTCCCCTAGGCCGTTCTAGTTATACGTGTCGAGCATCAGAACTGCGAAAATTTTGAGTTTCTCAAGCGTATCTTACCTCCAAACTGCCATATCTCGCGAACGGATTGACCAATCCGCAAAATTTCTGTTGCATCTGAAAGTAGAAACTCGCCCGATTACAACGGTATGCGTACTTTTCCCCTAGGCCGTTCTAGTTACTCGTTTCGAGCATCAGAACTGCGAAAATTTTGAGTTTCTCAAGCGTTTCTTATCTCCAAACTGCCATATCTCGCGAACGGATTGATTAATCCGTAAAATTTCTGTTGCATCTGAATGTAGAAACTCGCCCGATTACAACGGTGGGTGTAGTTTTCCCCTAGGCCGTTCTAGTTATTCGTTTCGAGCATCAGAACTGCGAAAATTTTGAGTTTCTCAAGCGTTTCTTACCTCCAAACTGCCATATCTCGCGAACGGATTGACCAATCCGCAAAATTTCTGTTGCATCTGAAAGTAGAAACTCGCCCGATTACAACGGTAGGCGTGCTTTTCCCCTAGGCCGCTCTAGTTACTCGTTTCGAGCATCAGAACTGCGAAAATTTTGAGTTTCTCAAGCGTTTCTTACCTCCAATCTGTCATATCTCGCGAACGGATTGACCAATCCGCAAAATTTCTGTCGCATCCGAAAGTAGAAACTCGCCCGATTACAACGGTATGCGTACTCTTCCCCTAGGCCGTTCTAGTTATTCGTTTCGAGCATCAGAACGGCGAAAATTTTGAGTTTCTCAAGCGTTTCTTACCTCCAAACTGCCATATCTCGCGAACGGATTGACCAATCCGCAAAATTTCTGTTGCCTCTGAAAGTAGAAACTCGCCCGATTAGAACGGTATGCGTACTTTTCCCCTAGGCCGCTCTAGTTACTCATTTCGAGCATCAGAACTGCGAAAATTTTGAGTTTCTCAAGCGTTTCTTACCTCCAAACTGCCATATCTCGCGAACGGATTGACCAATCCGCAAAATTTCTGTTGCATCTGAAAGTAGAAACTCGCCCGATTACAAAGGTATGCGTACTTTTCCCCTAGGCCGTTCTAGTTACTCGTTTCGAGCATCAGAACTGCGAAAATTTTGAGTTTCTCAAGCGTTTCTTATCTCCAAACTGCCATATCTCGCGAACGGATTGACCAATCCGCATAATTTCTGTTGCATCTGAAAGAAGAAACTCGCCCGATTACAACGGTATGCGTACTTTTCCCCTAGGCCGTTCTAGTTACTCGTTTCGAGCATCAGAACTGCGAAAATTTTGAGTTTCTCAAGCGTTTCTTATCTCCAAACTGCCATATCTCGCGAACGGATTGATCAATCCGCAAAATTTCTGTTGCATCTGAAAGAAGAAACTCGCCCGATTACAACGGTATGCGCACTTTTCCCCTAGGCCGTTCTAGTTATACGTGTCGAGCATCAGAACTGCGAAAATTTTGAGTTTCTCAAGCGTATCTTACCTCCAAACTGCCATATCTCGCGAACGGATTGACCAATCCGCAAAATTTCTGTTGCCTCTGAAAGTAGAAACTCGCCCGATTAGAACGGTATGCGTACTTTTCCCCTAGGCCGCTCTAGTTACTCGTTTCGAGCATCAGAACTGCGAAAATTTTGAGTTTCTCAAACGTTTCTTATCTCCAAACTGCCATATCTCGCGAACGGATTGACCAATCCGCAAAATTTCTGTTGCATCTGAAAGTAGAAACTCGCCCGATTACAACGGTATGCGTACTTTTCCCCTAGGCCGTTCTAGTTACTCGTTTCGAGCATCAGAACTGCGAAAATTTTGAGTTTCTCAAGCGTTTCTTATCTCCAAACTGCCATATCTCGCGAACGGATTGATTAATCCGTAAAATTTCTGTTGCATCTGAATGTAGAAACTCGCCCGATTACAACGGTGGGTGTAGTTTTCCCCTAGGCCGTTCTAGTTATTCGTTTCGAGCATCAGAACTGCGAAAATTTTGAGTTTCTCAAGCGTTTCTTACCTCCAAACTGCCATATCTCGCGAACGGATTGACCAATCCGCAAAATTTCTGTTGGATCTGAAAGTAGAAACTCGCCCGATTACAACGGTATGCGTACTTTTCCCCTAGGCCGTTCTAGTTACTCGTTTCGAGCATCAGAACTGCGAAAATTTTGAGTTTCTCAAGCGTTTCTTATCTCCAAACTGCCATATCTCGCGATCGGATTGATCAATCCGCAAAATTTCTGTTGCATCTGAAAGAAGAAACTCGCCCGATTACAACGGTATGCGCACTTTACCCCTAGGCCGTTCTAGTTATTCGTGTCGAGCATCAGAACTGCGAAAATTTTGAGTTTCTCAAGCGTATCTTACATCCAAACTGCCATATCTCGCGAACGGATTGACCAATCCGCAAAATTTCTATTGCATCTGAAAGTAGAAACTCGCCCGATTACAACGGTATGCGTACTTTTCCCCTAGGCCGCTCTAGTTACTCGTTTCGAGCATCAGAACTGCGAAAATTTTGAGTTTCTCAAGCGTTTCTTACCTCCAATCTGTCATATCTCGCGAACGGATTGACCAATCCGCAAAATTTCTGTTGCATCCGAAAGTAGAAACTCGCCCGATTACAACGGTATGCGTACTCTTCCCCTAGGCCGTTCTAGTTATTCGTTTCGAGCATCAGAACGGCGAAAACTTTGAGTTTCTCAAGCGTTTCTTACCTCCAAACTGCCATATCTCGCGAACGGATTGACCAATCCGCAAAATTTCTGTTGCATCTGAAAGTAGAAACTCGCCCGATTACAACGGTATGTGTAGTTTTCCCCTAGGCCGATCTAGTTTTTCGTTGCGAGCATCAGAACTGCGAAAATTTTGAGTTTCTCAAGCGTTTCTTACATCCAAACGGCCATATCTCGCGAACGGATTGACCAATCCGCATAATTTCTGTTGCATCTGAAAGTAGAAACTCGCCCGATTACAACGGTATGCGTACTTTTCCCCTAGGCCGTTCTAGTTACTCGTTTCGAGCATCAGAACTGCGAAAATTTTGAGTTTCTCAAGCGTTTCTTATCTCCAAACTGCCATATCTCGCGAACGGATTGACCGATCCGCAAAATTTCTGTTGCATCTGAAAGTAGAAACTCGCCCGATTACAACGGTATGCGCACTTTTCCCCTAGGCCGTTCCAGTTATTCGTTTCGAGCATCAGAACTGCGAAAATTTTGAGTTTCTCAAGCGTTTCTTATCTCCAAACTACCATATCACGCGAACGGATTGACCGATCCGCAAAATTTCTGTTGCATCTGAAACTAGAAACTCGCCCGATTACAACGGTATGCGCACTTTTCCCCTAGGCCGTTCTAGTTATTCGTTTCGAGCATCAGAACTGCGCAAATTTTGAGTTTCTCAAGCGTTTCTTACCTCCAAACTGCCATATCTCGCGAACGGATTGACCAATCCGCAAAATTTCTGTTGCATCTGAAAGTAGAAACTCGCCCGATTACAACGGTATGCGTACTTTTCCCCTAGGCCGTTCTAGTTATTCGTTTCGAGCATCAGAACGGCGAAAATTTTGAGTTTCTCAAGCGTTTCTTACCTCCAAACTGCCATATCTCGCGAACGGATCGACTAATCCGCAAAATTTCTGTTGCATCTGAAAGTAGAATCTCGCCCGATTACAACGGTATGCGTACTTTTCCCCTAGGCCGTACTAGTTATTCGTTTCGAGCCTCAGAACGGCGAAAATTTTGAGTTTCTCAAACGTTTCTTATCTCCAAACTGCCATATCTCGCGAACGGATTGACCAATCCGCAAAATTTCTGTTGCATCTGAAAGTAGAAACTCGCCCGATTACAACGGTATGCGTACTTTTCCCCTAGGCCGTTCTAGTTACTCGTTTCGAGCATCAGAACTGCGAAAATTTTGAGTTTCTCAAGCGTTTCTTATCTCCAAACTGCCATATCTCGCGAACGGATTGATTAATCCGTAAAATTTCTGTTGCATCTGAATGTAGAAACTCGCCCGATTACAACGGTGGGTGTAGTTTTCCCCTAGGCCGTTCTAGTTATTCGTTTCGAGCATCAGAACTGCGAAAATTTTGAGTTTCTCAAGCGTTTCTTACCTCCAAACTGCCATATCTCGCGAACGGATTGACCAATCCGCAAAATTTCTGTTGCATCTGAAAGTAGAAACTCGCCCGATTACAACGGTATGTGTAGTTTTCCCCTAGGCCGATCTAGTTTTTCGTTGCGAGCATCAGAACTGCGAAAATTTTGAGTTTCTCAAGCGTTTCTTACATCCAAACGGCCATATCTCGCGAACGGATTGACCAATCCGCATAATTTCTGTTGCATCTGAAAGTAGAAACTCGCCCGATTACAACGGTATGCGTACTTTTCCCCTAGGCCGTTCTAGTTACTCGTTTCGAGCATCAGAACTGCGAAAATTTTGAGTTTCTCAAGCGTTTCTTATCTCCAAACTGCCATATCTCGCGAACGGATTGACCGATCCGCAAAATTTCTGTTGCATCTGAAAGTAGAAACTCGCCCGATTACAACGGTATGCGCACTTTTCCCCTAGGCCGTTCCAGTTATTCGTTTCGAGCATCAGAACTGCGAAAATTTTGAGTTTCTCAAGCGTTTCTTATCTCCAAACTACCATATCACGCGAACGGATTGACCGATCCGCAAAATTTCTGTTGCATCTGAAACTAGAAACTCGCCCGATTACAACGGTATGCGCACTTTTCCCCTAGGCCGTTCTAGTTATTCGTTTCGAGCATCAGAACTGCGCAAATTTTGAGTTTCTCAAGCGTTTCTTACCTCCAAACTGCCATATCTCGCGAACGGATTGACCAATCCGCAAAATTTCTGTTGCATCTGAAAGTAGAAACTCGCCCGATTACAACGGTATGCGTACTTTTCCCCTAGGCCGTTCTAGTTATTCGTTTCGAGCATCAGAACGGCGAAAATTTTGAGTTTCTCAAGCGTTTCTTACCTCCAAACTGCCATATCTCGCGAACGGATCGACTAATCCGCAAAATTTCTGTTGCATCTGAAAGTAGAATCTCGCCCGATTACAACGGTATGCGTACTTTTCCCCTAGGCCGTACTAGTTATTCGTTTCGAGCCTCAGAACGGCGAAAATTTTGAGTTTCTCAAACGTTTCTTATCTCCAAACTGCCATATCTCGCGAACGGATTGACCAATCCGCAAAATTTCTGTTGCATCTGAAAGTAGAAACTCGCCCGATTACAACGGTATGCGTACTTTTCCCCTAGGCCGTTCTAGTTACTCGTTTCGAGCATCAGAACTGCGAAAATTTTGAGTTTCTCAAGCGTTTCTTATCTCCAAACTGCCATATCTCGCGAACGGATTGATTAATCCGTAAAATTTCTGTTGCATCTGAATGTAGAAACTCGCCCGATTACAACGGTGGGTGTAGTTTTCCCCTAGGCCGTTCTAGTTATTCGTTTCGAGCATCAGAACTGCGAAAATTTTGAGTTTCTCAAGCGTTTCTTACCTCCAAACTGCCATATCTCGCGAACGGATTGACCAATCCGCAAAATTTCTGTTGCATCTGAAAGTAGAAACTCGCCCGATTACAACGGTATGCGTACTTTTCCCCTAGGCCGTTCTAGTTACTCGTTTCGAGCATCAGAACTGCGAAAATTTTGAGTTTCTCAAGCGTTTCTTATCTCCAAACTGCCATATCTCGCGATCGGATTGATCAATCCGCAAAATTTCTGTTGCATCTGAAAGAAGAAACTCGCCCGATTACAACGGTATGCGCACTTTTCCCCTAGGCCGTTCTAGTTATTCGTGTCGAGCATCAGAACTGCGAAAATTTTGAGTTTCTCAAGCGTATCTTACATCCAAACTGCCATATCTCGCGAACGGATTGACCAATCCGCAAAATTTCTATTGCATCTGAAAGTAGAAACTCGCCCGATTACAACGGTATGCGTACTTTTCCCCTAGGCCGCTCTAGTTACTCGTTTCGAGCATCAGAACTGCGAAAATTTTGAGTTTCTCAAGCGTTTCTTACCTCCAATCTGTCATATCTCGCGAACGGATTGACCAATCCGCAAAATTTCTGTCGCATCCGAAAGTAGAAACTCGCCCGATTACAACGGTATGCGTACTCTTCCCCTAGGCCGTTCTAGTTATTCGTTTCGAGCATCAGAACGGCGAAAACTTTGAGTTTCTCAAGCGTTTCTTACCTCCAAACTGCCATATCTCGCGAACGGATTGACCAATCCGCAAAATTTCTGTTGCATCTGAAAGTAGAAACTCGCCCGATTACAACGGTATGTGTAGTTTTCCCCTAGGCCGATCTAGTTTTTCGTTGCGAGCATCAGAACTGCGAAAATTTTGAGTTTCTCAAGCGTTTCTTACATCCAAACGGCCATATCTCGCGAACGGATTGACCAATCCGCATAATTTCTGTTGCGTCTGAAAGTAGAAACTCGCCCGATTACAACGGTATGCGTACTTTTCCCCTAGGCCGTTCTAGTTACTCGTTTCGAGCATCAGAACTGCGAAAATTTTGAGTTTCTCAAGCGTTTCTTATCTCCAAACTGCCATATCTCGCGAACGGATTGATCAATCCGCAAAATTTCTGTTGCATCTGAAAGAAGAAACTCGCCCGATTACATCGGTATGCGCACTTTTCCCCTAGGCCGTTCTAGTTATTCGTGTCGAGCATCAGAACTGCGAAAATTTTGAGTTTCTCAAGCGTATCTTACCTCAAAACTGCCATATCTCGCGAACGGATTGACCAATCCGCAAAATTTCTGTTGCCTCTGAAAGTAGAAACTCGCCCGATTAGAACGGTATGCGTACTTTTCCCCTAGGCCGCTCTAGTTACTCGTTTCGAGCATCAGAACTGCGAAAATTTTGAGTTTCTCAAGCGTTTCTTATCTCCAAACTGCCATATCTCGCGAACGGATTGACCGATCCGCAAAATTTCTGTTGCATCTGAAAGTAGAAACTCGCCCGATTACAACGGTATGCGCACTTTTCCCCTAGGCCGTTCCAGTTATTCGTTTCGAGCATCAGAACTGCGAAAATTTTGAGTTTCTCAAGCGTTTCTTATCTCCAAACTACCATATCACGCGAACGGATTGACCGATCCGCAAAATTTCTGTTGCATCTGAAACTAGAAACTCGCCCGATTACAACGGTATGCGCACTTTTCCCCTAGGCCGTTCTAGTTATTCGTTTCGAGCATCAGAACTGCGCAAATTTTGAGTTTCTCAAGCGTTTCTTACCTCCAAACTGCCATATCTCGCGAACGGATTGACCAATCCGCAAAATTTCTGTTGCATCTGAAAGTAGAAACTCGCCCGATTACAACGGTATGCGTACTTTTCCCCTAGGCCGTTCTAGTTATTCGTTTCGAGCATCAGAACGGCGAAAATTTTGAGTTTCTCAAGCGTTTCTTACCTCCAAACTGCCATATCTCGCGAACGGATCGACTAATCCGCAAAATTTCTGTTGCATCTGAAAGTAGAATCTCGCCCGATTACAACGGTATGCGTACTTTTCCCCTAGGCCGTACTAGTTATTCGTTTCGAGCCTCAGAACGGCGAAAATTTTGAGTTTCTCAAGCGTTTCTTACCTCCAAACAGCCATATCTCGCGAACGGATTGACCAATCCGCAAAATTTCTATTGCATCTGAAAGTAGAAACTCGCCCGATTACAACGGTATGCGTACTTTTCCCCTAGGCCGCTCTAGTTACTCGTTTCGAGCATCAGAACTGCGAAAATTTTGAGCTTCTCAAGCGTTTCTTATCTCCAAACTGCCATATCTCGCGAACGGATTGATCAATCCGCAAAATTTCTGTTGCATCTGAAAGTAGAAGCTCGCCTGATTACAACGGTATGTGTAGTTTTCCACTAGGCCGTTCCAGTTATTCGTTTCGAGCATCAGAACTGCGAAAATTTTGAGTTTCTCAAGCGTTTCTTACATCCAAACTGCCATATCTCGCGAACGGATTGACCAATCCGCAAAATTTCTGTTGCATCTGAAAGTAGAAACTCGCCCGATTACAACGGTATGTGTAGTTTTCTCCTAGGCCGTTCCAGTTATTCGTTTCGAGCATCAGAACTGCGAAAATTTTGAGTTTCTCAAGCGTTTCTTACATCCAAGCTGCCATATCTCGCGAACGGATTGACCGATCCGCAAAATTTCTGTTGCATCTGAAAGTAGAAACTCGCCCGATTACAACGGTATGCGCACTTTTCCCCTAGGCCGTTCTAGTTATTCGTTTCGAGCATCAGAACGGCCCAAATTTTGAGCTTCTCAAGCGTTTCTTACCTCCAATCTGCCATATCTCGCGAACGGATTGACCAATCCGCAAAATTTCTGTCGCATCCGAAAGTAGAAACTCGCCCGATTACAACGGTATGCGTACTCTTCCCCTAGGCCGTTCCAGTTATTCGTTTCGAGCATCAGAACGGCGAAAATTTTGAGTTCCTCAAGCGTTTCTTATCACCAAACTGCCATATCTCGCGAACGGATTGATCAATCCGCAAAATTTCTGCTGCATCTGAAAGTAGAAGCTCGCCCGATTACAACGGTATGCGTACTTTTCCCCTAGGCCGCTCTAGTTACTCGTTTCGAGCATCAGAACTGCGAAAATTTTGAGTTTCTCAAGCGTTTCTTACCTCCAATCTGTCATATCTCGCGAGCGGATTGACCAATCCGCAAAATTTCTGTCGCATCCGAAAGTAGAAACTCGCCCGATTACAACGGTATGCGTACTCTTCCCCTAGGCCGTTCTAGTTATTCGTTTCGAGCATCAGAACGGCGAAAATTTTGAGTTTCTCAAGCGTTTCTTACCTCCAAACTGCCATATCTCGCGAACGGATTGACCAATCCGCAAAATTTCTGTTGCCTCTGAAA
The DNA here is from genome assembly GCF_051014685.1 of Ptiloglossa arizonensis. Lineage (NCBI taxonomy): Eukaryota > Metazoa > Arthropoda > Insecta > Hymenoptera > Colletidae > Ptiloglossa > Ptiloglossa arizonensis. Next base: position 871,750 of record NW_027478502.1, read on the forward strand.
GTAGAAACTCGCCCGATTAGAACGGTATGCGTACTTTTCCCCTAGGCCGCTCTAGTTACTCATTTCGAGCATCAGAACTGCGAAAATTTTGAGTTTCTCAAGCGTTTCTTACCTCCAAACTGCCATATCTCGCGAACGGATTGACCAATCCGCATAATTTCTGTTGCATCTGAAAGTAGAAACTCGCCCGATTACAACGGTATGCGTACTTTTCCCCTAGGCCGTTCTAGTTACTCGTTTCGAGCATCAGAACTGCGAAAATTTTGAGTTTCTCAAGCGTTTCTTATCTCCAAACTGCCATATCTCGCGAACGGATTGATCAATCCGCAAAATTTCTGTTGCATCTGAAAGAAGAAACTCGCCCGATTACAACGGTATGCGCACTTTTCCCCTAGGCCGTTCTAGTTATTCGTGTCGAGCATCAGAACTGCGAAAATTTTGAGTTTCTCAAGCGTATCTTACCTCCAAACTGCCATATCTCGCGAACGGATTGACCAATCCGCAAAATTTCTGTTGCCTCTGAAAGTAGAAACTCGCCCGATTAGAACGGTATGCGTACTTTTCCCCTAGGCCGCTCTAGTTACTCGTTTCGAGCATCAGAACTGCGAAAATTTTGAGTTTCTCAAGCGTTTCTTACCTCCAATCTGTCATATCTCGCGAACGGATTGACCAATCCGCAAAATTTCTGTCGCATCCGAAAGTAGAAACTCGCCCGATTACAACGGTATGCGTACTCTTCCCCTAGGCCGTTCTAGTTATTCGTTTCGAGCATCAGAACGGCCCAAATTTTGAGCTTCTCAAGCGTTTCTTACCTCCAATCTGCCATATCTCGCGAACGGATTGACCAATCCGCAAAATTTCTGTCGCATCCGAAAGTAGAAACTCGCCCGATTACAACGGTATGCGTACTCTTCCCCTAGGCCGTTCTAGTTATTCGTTTCGAGCATCAGAACGGCGAAAATTTTGAGTTCCTCAAGCGTTTCTTATCACCAAACTGCCATATCTCGCGAACGGATTGATCAATCCGCAAAATTTCTGCTGCATCTGAAAGTAGAAGCTCGCCCGATTACAACGGTATGCGTACTTTTCCCCTAGGCCGCTCTAGTTACTCGTTTCGAGCATCAGAACTGCGAAAATTTTGAGTTTCTCAAGCGTTTCTTACCTCCAATCTGTCATATCTCGCGAGCGGATTGACCAATCCGCAAAATTTCTGTCGCATCCGAAAGTAGAAACTCGCCCGATTACAACGGTATGCGTACTCTTCCCCTAGGCCGTTCTAGTTATTCGTTTCGAGCATCAGAACGGCGAAAATTTTGAGTTTCTCAAGCGTTTCTTACCTCCAAACTGCCATATCTCGCGAACGGATTGACCAATCCGCAAAATTTCTGTTGCCTCTGAAAGTAGAAACTCGCCCGATTAGAACGGTATGCGTACTTTTCCCCTAGGCCGCTCTAGTTACTCATTTCGAGCATCAGAACTGCGAAAATTTTGAGTTTCTCAAGCGTTTCTTACCTCCAAACTGCCATATCTCGCGAACGGATTGACCAATCCGCATAATTTCTGTTGCATCTGAAAGTAGAAACTCGCCCGATTACAACGGTATGCGTACTTTTCCCCTAGGCCGTTCTAGTTACTCGTTTCGAGCATCAGAACTGCGAAAATTTTGAGTTTCTCAAGCGTTTCTTATCTCCAAACTGCCATATCTCGCGAACGGATTGATCAATCCGCAAAATTTCTGTTGCATCTGAAAGAAGAAACTCGCCCGATTACAACGGTATGCGCACTTTTCCCCTAGGCCGTTCTAGTTATTCGTGTCGAGCATCAGAACTGCGAAAATTTTGAGTTTCTCAAGCGTATCTTACCTCCAAACTGCCATATCTCGCGAACGGATTGACCAATCCGCAAAATTTCTGTTGCCTCTGAAAGTAGAAACTCGCCCGATTAGAACGGTATGCGTACTTTTCCCCTAGGCCGCTCTAGTTACTCGTTTCGAGCATCAGAACTGCGAAAATTTTGAGTTTCTCAAGCGTTTCTTACCTCCAATCTGTCATATCTCGCGAACGGATTGACCAATCCGCAAAATTTCTGTCGCATCCGAAAGTAGAAACTCGCCCGATTACAACGGTATGCGTACTCTTCCCCTAGGCCGTTCTAGTTATTCGTTTCGAGCATCAGAACGGCGAAAATTTTGAGTTTCTCAAGCGTTTCTTACCTCCAAACTGCCATATCTCGCGAACGGATTGACCAATCCGCAAAATTTCTGTTGCATCTGAAAGTAGAAACTCGCCCGATTACAACGGTATGTGTAGTTTTCCCCTAGGCCGATCTAGTTATTCGTTGCGAGCATCAGAACTGCGAAAATTTTGAGTTTCTCAAGCGTTTCTTACATCCAAACGGCCATATCTCGCGAACGGATTGACCAATCCGCATAATTTCTGTTGCATCTGAAAGTAGAAACTCGCCCGATTACAACGGTATGCGTACTTTTCCCCTAGGCCGTTCTAGTTACTCGTTTCGAGCATCAGAACTGCGAAAATTTTGAGTTTCTCAAGCGTTTCTTATCTCCAAACTGCCATATCTCGCGAACGGATTGATCAATCCGCAAAATTTCTGTTGCATCTGAAAGAAGAAACTCGCCCGATTACAACGGTATGCGCACTTTTCCCCTAGGCCGTTCTAGTTATTCGTGTCGAGCATCAGAACTGCGAAAATTTTGAGTTTCTCAAGCGTATCTTACATCAAAACTGCCATATCTCGCGAACGGATTGACCAATCCGCAAAATTTCTGTTGCCTCTGAAAGTAGAAACTCGCCCGATTAGAACGGTATGCGTACTTTTCCCCTAGGCCGCTCTAGTTACTCGTTTCGAGCATCAGAACTGCGAAAATTTTGAGTTTCTCAAGCGTTTCTTATCTCCAAACTGCCATATCTCGCGAACGGATTGATCAATCCGCAAAATTTCTGTTGCATCTGAAAGTAGAAACTCGCCCGATTACAACGGTATGCGCACTTTTCCCCTAGGCCGTTCCAGTTATTCGTTTCGAGCATCAGAACTGCGAAAATTTTGAGTTTCTCAAGCGTTTCTTACATCCAAACTACCATTTCTCGCGAACGGATTGACCGATCCGCAAAATTTCTGTTGCATCTGAAACTAGAAACTCGCCCGATTACAACGGTATGCGCACTTTTCCCCTAGGCCGTTCTAGTTATTCGTTTCGAGCATCAGAGCTGCGAATATTTTGAGTTTCTCAAGTGTTTCTTACATCCAAACTGCCATATCTCGCGAACGGATTGACCGATCCGCAAAATTTCTGTTGCATCTGAAAGTAGAAACTCGCCCAATTACAACGGTATGCGTACTTTTCCCCTAGGCCGTTCTAGTTACTCGTTTCGAGCATCAGAACTGCGAAAATTTGGAGTTTCTCAAGCGTTTCTTACCTCCAAACTGCCATATCTCGCGAACGGATTGACTAATCCGCAAAATTTCTGTTGCATCTGAAAGTAGAAACTCGCCCGATTACAACGGTATGCGTACTCTTCCCCTAGGCCGTTCTAGTTACTCATTTCGAGCATCAGAACTGCGAAAATTTTGAGTTTCTCAAGCGTTTCTTACCTCCAAACTGCCATATCTCGCGAACGGATTGACTAATCCGCAAAATTTCTGTTGCATCTGAAAGTAGAAACTCGCCCGATTACTACGGTATGCGTACTCTTCCCCTAGGCCGTTCTAGTTACTCATTTCGAGCATCAGAACTGCGAAAATTTTGAGTTTCTCAAGCGTTTCTTACCTCCAAACTGCCATATCTCGCGAACGGATTGACCAATCCGCAAAATTTCTGTTGCATCTGAAAGTAGAAACTCGCCCGATTACAACGGTAGGTGTAGTTTTCCCCTAGGCCGTTCTAGTTATTCGTTTCGAGCATCAGAACTGCGAAAATTTTGAGTTTCTCAAGCGTTTCTTACATCCAAACGGCCATATCTCGCGAACGGATTGACCAATCCGCAAAATTTCTGTTGCATCTGAAAGTAGAAACTCGCCCGATTACAACGGTAGGTGTAGTTTACCCCTAGGCCGTTCTAGTTATTCGTTTCGAGCATCAGAACTGCGAAAATTTTGAGTTTCTCAAGCGTTTCTTACATCCAAACGGCCATATCTCTCGAACGGATTGACCAATCCGCAAAATTTCTGTTGCATCTGAAAGTAGAAACTCGCCCGATTACAACGGTAGGTGTAGTTTACCCCTAGGCCGTTCTAGTTATTCGTTTCGAGCATCAGAACGGCCCAAATTTTGAGCTTCTCAAGCGTTTCTTACCTCCAAACTGCCATATCTCGCGAACGGATTGACTAATCCGCAAAATTTCTGTTGCATCTGAAAGTAGAAACTCGCCCGATTACAACGGTATGCGTACTCTTCCCCTAGGCCGTTCTAGTTACTCATTTCGAGCATCAGAACTGCGAAAATTTTGAGTTTCTCAAGCGTTTCTTACCTCCAAACTGCCATATCTCGCGAACGGATTGACCAATCCGCAAAATTTCTGTTGCATCTGAAAGTAGAAACTCGCCCGATTACAACGGTATGAGTAGTTTTCCCCTAGGCCGTTCCAGTTATTCGTTTCGAGCATCAGAGCTGCGAATATTTTGAGTTTCTCAAGTGTTTCTTACATCCAAACTGCCATATCTCGCGAACGGATTGACCGATCCGCAAAATTTCTGTTGCATCTGAAAGTAGAAACTCGCCCGATTACATCGGTATGCGCACTTTTCCCCTAGGCCGTTCTAGTTATTCGTGTCGAGCATCAGAACTGCGAAAATTTTGAGTTTCTCAAGCGTATCTTACCTCAAAACTGCCATATCTCGCGAACGGATTGACCAATCCGCAAAATTTCTGTTGCCTCTGAAAGTAGAAACTCGCCCGATTAGAACGGTATGCGTACTTTTCCCCTAGGCCGCTCTAGTTACTCGTTTCGAGCATCAGAACTGCGAAAATTTTGAGTTTCTCAAGCGTTTCTTATCTCCAAACTGCCATATCTCGCGAACGGATTGACCGATCCGCAAAATTTCTGTTGCATCTGAAAGTAGAAACTCGCCCGATTACAACGGTATGCGCACTTTTCCCCTAGGCCGTTCCAGTTATTCGTTTCGAGCATCAGAACTGCGAAAATTTTGAGTTTCTCAAGCGTTTCTTATCTCCAAACTACCATATCACGCGAACGGATTGACCGATCCGCAAAATTTCTGTTGCATCTGAAACTAGAAACTCGCCCGATTACAACGGTATGCGCACTTTTCCCCTAGGCCGTTCTAGTTATTCGTTTCGAGCATCAGAACTGCGCAAATTTTGAGTTTCTCAAGCGTTTCTTACCTCCAAACTGCCATATCTCGCGAACGGATTGACCAATCCGCAAAATTTCTGTTGCATCTGAAAGTAGAAACTCGCCCGATTACAACGGTATGCGTACTTTTCCCCTAGGCCGTTCTAGTTATTCGTTTCGAGCATCAGAACGGCGAAAATTTTGAGTTTCTCAAGCGTTTCTTACCTCCAAACTGCCATATCTCGCGAACGGATCGACTAATCCGCAAAATTTCTGTTGCATCTGAAAGTAGAATCTCGCCCGATTACAACGGTATGCGTACTTTTCCCCTAGGCCGTACTAGTTATTCGTTTCGAGCCTCAGAACGGCGAAAATTTTGAGTTTCTCAAGCGTTTCTTACCTCCAAACAGCCATATCTCGCGAACGGATTGACCAATCCGCAAAATTTCTATTGCATCTGAAAGTAGAAACTCGCCCGATTACAACGGTATGCGTACTTTTCCCCTAGGCCGCTCTAGTTACTCGTTTCGAGCATCAGAACTGCGAAAATTTTGAGCTTCTCAAGCGTTTCTTATCTCCAAACTGCCATATCTCGCGAACGGATTGATCAATCCGCAAAATTTCTGTTGCATCTGAAAGTAGAAGCTCGCCTGATTACAACGGTATGTGTAGTTTTCCACTAGGCCGTTCCAGTTATTCGTTTCGAGCATCAGAACTGCGAAAATTTTGAGTTTCTCAAGCGTTTCTTACATCCAAACTGCCATATCTCGCGAACGGATTGACCAATCCGCAAAATTTCTGTTGCATCTGAAAGTAGAAACTCGCCCGATTACAACGGTATGTGTAGTTTTCTCCTAGGCCGTTCCAGTTATTCGTTTCGAGCATCAGAACTGCGAAAATTTTGAGTTTCTCAAGCGTTTCTTACATCCAAGCTGCCATATCTCGCGAACGGATTGACCGATCCGCAAAATTTCTGTTGCATCTGAAAGTAGAAACTCGCCCGATTACAACGGTATGCGCACTTTTCCCCTAGGCCGTTCTAGTTATTCGTTTCGAGCATCAGAACGGCCCAAATTTTGAGCTTCTCAAGCGTTTCTTACCTCCAAACTGCCATATCTCGCGAACGGATTGACTAATCCGCAAAATTTCTGTTGCATCTGAAAGTAGAAACTCGCCCGATTACTACGGTATGCGTACTCTTCCCCTAGGCCGTTCTAGTTATTCGTTTCGAGCATCAGAACTGCGAAAATTTTGAGTTTCTCAAGCGTTTCTTACCTCCAAACTGCCATATCTCGCGAACGGATTGACTAATCTGCAAAATTTCTGTTGCATCTGAAACTAGAATCTCGCCCGATTACAACGGTATGCGTACTTTTCCCCTAGGCCGTACTAGTTATTCGTTTCGAGCATCAGAACGGCGAAAATTTTGAGTTCCTCAAGCGTTTCTTACTTCCAAACTGCCATATCTCGCGAACGGATTGACCAATCCGCAAAATTTCTATTGCATCTGAAAGTAGAAACTCGCCCGATTACATCGGTATGCGTACTTTTCCCCTAGGCCGCTCTAGTTACTCGTTTCGAGCATCAGAACTGCGAAAATTTTGAGTTTCCAAGCGTTTCTTACCTCCAATCTGCCATATCTCGCGAACGGATTGACCAATCCGCAAAATTTCTGTCGCATCCGACAGTAGAAACTCGCCCGATTACAACGGTATGCGTACTCTTCCCCTAGGCCGTTCTAGTTATTCGTTTCGAGCATCAGAACGGCGAAAATTTTGAGTTCCTCAAGCGTTTCTTATCACCAAACTGCCATATCTCGCGAACGGATTGATCAATCCGCAAAATTTCTGCTGCATCTGAAAGTAGAAGCTCGCCCGATTACAACGGTATGCGTACTTTTCCCCTAGGCCGCTCTAGTTACTCGTTTCGAGCATCAGAACTGCGAAAATTTTGAGTTTCTCAAGCGTTTCTTACCTCCAATCTGTCATATCTCGCGAGCGGATTGACCAATCCGCAAAATTTCTGTCGCATCCGAAAGTAGAAACTCGCCCGATTACAACGGTATGCGTACTCTTCCCCTAGGCCGTTCTAGTTATTCGTTTCGAGCATCAGAACTGCGAAAATTTTGAGTTTCTCAAGCGTTTCTTACCTCCAAACTGCCATATCTCGCGAACGGATTGACCAATCCGCATAATTTCTGTTGCATCTGAAAGTAGAAACTCGCCCGATTACAACGGTATGCGTACTTTTCCCCTAGGCCGTTCTAGTTACTCGTTTCGAGCATCAGAACTGCGAAAATTTTGAGTTTCTCTAGCGTTTCTTATCTCCAAACTGCCATATCTCGCGAACGGATTGATCAATCCGCAAAATTTCTGTTGCATCTGAAAGAAGAAACTCGCCCGATTACAACGGTATGCGCACTTTTCCCCTAGGCCTTTCTAGTTATTCGTGTCGAGCATCAGAACTGCGAAAATTTTGAGTTTCTCAAGCGTATCTTACCTCCAAACTGCCATATCTCGCGAACGGATTGACCAATCCGCAAAATTTCTGTTGCCTCTGAAAGTAGAAACTCGCCCGATTAGAACGGTATGCGTACTTTTCCCCTAGGCCGCTCTAGTTACTCGTTTCTAGCATCAGAACTGCGAAAATTTTGAGTTTCTCAAGCGTTTCTTACCTCCAATCTGTCATATCTCGCGAACGGATTGACCAATCCGCAAAATTTCTGTCGCATCCGAAAGTAGAAACTCGCCCGATTACAACGGTATGCGTACTCTTCCCCTAGGCCGTTCTAGTTATTCGTTTCGAGCATCAGAACGGCGAAAATTTTGAGTTTCTCAAGCGTTTCTTACCTCCAAACTGCCATATCTCGCGAACGGATTGACCAATCCGCAAAATTTCTGTTGCATCTGAAAGTAGAAACTCGCCCGATTACAACGGTATGTGTAGTTTTCCCCTAGGCCGATCTAGTTATTCGTTGCGAGCATCAGAACTGCGAAAATTTTGAGTTTCTCAAGCGTTTCTTACATCCAAACGGCCATATCTCGCGAACGGATTGACCAATCCGCATAATTTCTGTTGCATCTGAAAGTAGAAACTCACCCGATTACAACGGTATGCGTACTTTTCCCCTAGGCCGTTCTAGTTACTCGTTTCGAGCATCAGAACTGCGAAAATTTTGAGTTTCTCAAGCGTTTCTTATCTCCAAACTGCCATATCTCGCGAACGGATTGATCAATCCGCAAAATTTCTGTTGCATCTGAAAGAAGAAACTCGCCCGATTACAACGGTATGCGCACTTTTCCCCTAGGCCGTTCTAGTTATTCGTGTCGAGCATCAGAACTGCGAAAATTTTGAGTTTCTCAAGCGTATCTTACATCAAAACTGCCATATCTCGCGAACGGATTGACCAATCCGCAAAATTTCTGTTGCCTCTGAAAGTAGAAACTCGCCCGATTAGAACGGTATGCGTACTTTTCCCCTAGGCCGCTCTAGTTACTCGTTTCGAGCATCAGAACTGCGAAAATTTTGAGTTTCTCAAGCGTTTCTTATCTCCAAACTGCCATATCTCGCGAACGGATTGATCAATCCGCAAAATTTCTGTTGCATCTGAAAGTAGAAACTCGCCCGATTACAACGGTATGCGCACTTTTCCCCTAGGCCGTTCCAGTTATTCGTTTCGAGCATCAGAACTGCGAAAATTTTGAGTTTCTCAAGCGTTTCTTACATCCAAACTACCATATCTCGCGAACGGATTGACCGATCCGCAAAATTTCTGTTGCATCTGAAACTAGAAACTCGCCCGATTACAACGGTATGCGCACTTTTCCCCTAGGCCGTTCTAGTTATTCGTTTCGAGCATCAGAGCTGCGAATATTTTGAGTTTCTCAAGTGTTTCTTACATCCAAACTGCCATATCTCGCGAACGGATTGACCGATCCGCAAAATTTCTGTTGCATCTGAAAGTAGAAACTCGCCCGATTACAACGGTATGCGTACTTTTCCCCTAGGCCGTTCTAGTTACTCGTTTCGAGCATCAGAACTGCGAAAATTTGGAGTTTCTCAAGCGTTTCTTACCTCCAAACTGCCATATCTCGCGAACGGATTGACTAATCCGCAAAATTTCTGTTGCATCTGAAAGTAGAAACTCGCCCGATTACAACGGTATGCGTACTCTTCCCCTAGGCCGTTCTAGTTACTCATTTCGAGCATCAGAACTGCGAAAATTTTGAGTTTCTCAAGCGTTTCTTACCTCCAAACTGCCATATCTCGCGAACGGATTGACTAATCCGCAAAATTTCTGTTGCATCTGAAAGTAGAAACTCGCCCGATTACTACGGTATGCGTACTCTTCCCCTAGGCCGTTCTAGTTACTCATTTCGAGCATCAGAACTGCGAAAATTTTGAGTTTCTCAAGCGTTTCTTACCTCCAAACTGCCATATCTCGCGAACGGATTGACCAATCCGCAAAATTTCTGTTGCATCTGAAAGTAGAAACTCGCCCGATTACAACGGTAGGTGTAGTTTTCCCCTAGGCCGTTCTATTTATTCGTTTCGAGCATCAGAACTGCGAAAATTTTGAGTTTCTCAAGCGTTTCTTACATCCAAACGGCCATATCTCGCGAACGGATTGACCAATCCGCAAAATTTCTGTTGCATCTGAAAGTAGAAACTCGCCCGATTACAACGGTAGGTGTAGTTTACCCCTAGGCCGTTCTAGTTATTCGTTTCGAGCATCAGAACTGCGAAAATTTTGAGTTTCTCAAGCGTTTCTTACATCCAAACGGCCATATCTCTCGAACGGATTGACCAATCCGCAAAATTTCTGTTGCATCTGAAAGTAGAAACTCGCCCGATTACAACGGTAGGTGTAGTTTACCCCTAGGCCGTTCTAGTTATTCGTTTCGAGCATCAGAACGGCCCAAATTTTGAGCTTCTCAAGCGTTTCTTACCTCCAAACTGCCATATCTCGCGAACGGATTGACTAATCCGCAAAATTTCTGTTGCATCTGAAAGTAGAAACTCGCCCGATTACAACGGTATGCGTACTCTTCCCCTAGGCCGTTCTAGTTACTCATTTCGAGCATCAGAACTGCGAAAATTTTGAGTTTCTCAAGCGTTTCTTACCTCCAAACTGCCATATCTCGCGAACGGATTGACCAATCCGCAAAATTTCTGTTGCATCTGAAAGTAGAAACTCGCCCGATTACAACGGTATGAGTAGTTTTCCCCTAGGCCGTTCCAGTTATTCGTTTCGAGCATCAGAGCTGCGAATATTTTGAGTTTCTCAAGTGTTTCTTACATCCAAACTGCCATATCTCGCGAACGGATTGACCGATCCGCAAAATTTCTGTTGCATCTGAAAGTAGAAACTCGCCCGATTACAACGGTATGCGTACTTTTCCCCTAGGCCGTTCTAGTTACTCGTTTCGAGCATCAGAACTGCGAAAATTTGGAGTTTCTCAAGCGTTTCTTACCTCCAAACTGCCATATCTCGCGAACGGATTAACTAATCCGCAAAATTTCTGTTGCATCTGAAAGTAGAAACTCGCCCGATTACAACGGTATGCGTACTCTTCCCCTAGGCCGTTCTAGTTACTCATTTCGAGCATCAGAACTGCGAAAATTTTGAGTTTCTCAAGCGTTTCTTATCTCCAAACTGCCATATCTCGCGAACGGATTGATCAATCCGCAAAATTTCTGTTGCATCTGAAAGAAGAAACTCGCCCGATTACAACGGTATGCGCACTTTTCCCCTAGGCCGTTCCAGTTATTCGTGTCGAGCATCAGAACTGCGAAAATTTTGAGTTTCTCAAGCGTTTCTTACATCCAAACTACCATATCTCGCGAACGGATTGACCGATCCGCAAAATTTCTGTTGCATCTGAAACTAGAAACTCGCCCGATTACAACGGTATGCGCACTTTTCCCCTAGGCCGTTCTAGTTATTCGTTTCGAGCATCAGAACTGCGCAAATTTTGAGTTTCTCAAGCGTTTCTTACCTCCAAACTGCCATATCTCGCGAACGGATTGACCAATCCGCAAAATTTCTGTTGCATCTGAAAGTAGAACCTCGCCCGATTACAACGGTATGCGTACTTTTCCCCTAGGCCGTTCTAGTTATTCGTTTCGAGCATCAGAACGGCGAACATTTTGAGTTTCTCAAGCGTTTCTTACCTCCAAACTGCCATATCTCGCGAACGGATCGACTAATCCGCAAAATTTCTGTTGCATCTGAAAGTAGAATCTCGCCCGATTACAACGGTATGCGTACTTTTCCCCTAGGCCGTACTAGTTATTCGTTTCGAGCCTCAGAACGGCGAAAATTTTGAGTTTCTGAAGCGTTTCTTACCTCCAAACTGCCATATCTCGCGAACGGATTGACAAATCCGCAAAATTTCTATTGCATCTGAAAGTAGAAACTCGCCCGATTACAACGGTATGCGTACTTTTCCCCTAGGCCGCTCTAGTTACTCGTTTCGAGCATCAGAACTGCGAAAATTTTGAGCTTCTCAAGCGTTTCTTATCTCCAAACTGCCATATCTCGCGAACGGATTGATCAATCCGCAAAATTTCTGTTGCATCTGAAAGTAGAAGCTCGCCTGATTACAACGGTATGTGTAGTTTTCCACTAGGCCGTTCCAGTTATTCGTTTCGAGCATCAGAACTGCGAAAATTTTGAGTTTCTCAAGCGTTTCTTACATCCAAACTGCCATATCTCGCGAACGGATTGACCAATCCGCAAAATTTCTGTTGCATCTGAAAGTAGAAACTCGCCCGATTACAACGGTATGTGTAGTTTTCTCCTAGGCCGTTCCAGTTATTCGTTTCGAGCATCAGAACTGCGAAAATTTTGAGTTTCTCAAGCGTTTCTTACATCCAAGCTGCCATATCTCGCGAACGGATTGACCGATCCGCAAAATTTCTGTTGCATCTGAAAGTAGAAACTCGCCCGATTACAACGGTATGCGCACTTTTCCCCTAGGCCGTTCTAGTTATTCGTTTCGAGCATCAGAACGGCCCAAATTTTGAGCTCCTCAAGCGTTTCTTACCTCCAAACTGCCATATCTCGCGAACGGATTGACTAATCCGCAAAATTTCTGTTGCATCTGAAAGTAGAAACTCGCCCGATTACAACGGTATGCGTACTCTTCCCCTAGGCCGTTCTAGTTACTCATTTCGAGCATCAGAACTGCGAAAATTTTGAGTTTCTCAAGCGTTTCTTACCTCCAAACTGCCATATCTCGCGAACGGATTGACCAATCCGCAAAATTTCTGTTGCATCTGAAAGTAGAAACTCGCCCGATTACAACGGTATGTGTAGTTTTCCCCTAGGCCGTTCCAGTTATTCGTTTCGAGCATCAGAGCTGCGAATATTTTGAGTTTCTCAAGTGTTTCTTACATCCAAACTGCCATATCTCGCGAACGGATTGACCGATCCGCAAAATTTCTGTTGCATCTGAAAGTAGAAACTCGCCCGATTACAACGGTATGCGTACTTTTCCCCTAGGCCGTTCTAGTTACTCGTTTCGAGCATCAGAACTGCGAAAATTTTGAGTTTCTCAAGCGTTTCTTACCTCAAAACTGCCATATCTCGCGAACGGATTGACTAATCCGCAAAATTTCTGTTGCATCTGAAAGTAGAAACTCGCCCGATTACAACGGTATGCGTACTCTTCCCCTAGGCCGTTCTAGTTACTCATTTCGAGCATCAGAACTGCGACAATTTTGAGTTTCTCAAGCGTTTCTTACCTCCAAACTGCCATATCTCGCGAACGGATTGACTAATCCGCAAAATTTCTGTTGCATCTGAAAGTAGAAACTCGCCCGATTACTACGGTATGCGTACTCTTCCCCTAGGCCGTTCTAGTTACTCATTTCGAGCATCAGAACTGCGAAAATTTTGAGTTTCTCAAGCGTTTCTTACCTCCAAACTGCCATATCTCGCGAACGGATTGACCAATCCGCAAAATTTCTGTTGCATCTGAAAGTAGAAACTCGCCCGATTACAACGGTAGGTGTAGTTTTCCCCTAGGCCGTTCCAGTTATTCGTTTCGAGCATCAGAACTGCGAAAATTTTGAGTTTCTCAAGCGTTTCTTACATCCAAACGGCCATATCTCGCGAACGGATTGACCAATCCGCATAATTTCTGTTGCATCTGAAAGTAGAGACTCGCCCAATTACAACGGTATGCGTACTTTTCCCCTAGGCCGTTCTAGTTACTCGTTTCGAGCATCAGAACTGCGAAAATTTTGAGCTTCTCAAGCGTTTCTTATCTCCAAACTGCCATATCTCGCGAACGGATTGATCAATCCGCAAAATTTCTGTTGCATCTGAAAGTAGAAGCTCGCCTGATTACAACGGTATGTGTAGTTTTCCACTAGGCCGTTCCAGTTATTCGTTTCGAGCATCAGAACTGCGAAAATTTTGAGTTTCTCAAGCGTTTCTTACATCCAAACTGCCATATCTCGCGAACGGATTGACCAATCCGCAAAATTTCTGTTGCATCTGAAAGTAGAAACTCGCCCGATTACAACGGTATGTGTAGTTTTCTCCTAGGCCGTTCCAGTTATTCGTTTCGAGCATCAGAACTGCGAAAATTTTGAGTTTCTCAAGCGTTTCTTACATCCAAGCTGCCATATCTCGCGAACGGATTGACCGATCCGCAAAATTTCTGTTGCATCTGAAAGTAGAAACTCGCCCGATTACAACGGTATGCGCACTTTTCCCCTAGGCCGTTCTAGTTATTCGTTTCGAGCATCAGAACGGCCCAAACTTTGAGCTTCTCAAGCGTTTCTTACCTCCAAACTGCCATATCTCGCGAACGGATTGACTAATCCGCAAAATTTCTGTTGCATCTGAAAGTAGAAACTCGCCCGATTACAACGGTATGCGTACTCTTCCCCTAGGCCGTTCTAGTTACTCATTTCGAGCATCAGAACTGCGAAAATTTTGAGTTTCTCAAGCGTTTCTTACCTCCAAACTGCCATATCTCGCGAACGGATTGACCAATCCGCAAAATTTCTGTTGCATCTGAAAGTAGAAACTCGCCCGATTACAACGGTATGTGTAGTTTTCCCCTAGGCCGTTCCAGTTATTCGTTTCGAGCATCAGAGCTGCGAATATTTTGAGTTTCTCAAGTGTTTCTTACATCCAAACTGCCATATCTCGCGAACGGATTGACCGATCCGCAAAATTTCTGTTGCATCTGAAAGTAGAAACTCGCCCGATTACAACGGTATGCGTACTCTTCCCCTAGGCCGTTCTAGTTACTCATTTCGAGCATCAGAACTGCGACAATTTTGAGTTTCTCAAGCGTTTCTTACCTCCAAACTGCCATATCTCGCGAACGGATTGACTAATCCGCAAAATTTCTGTTGCATCTGAAAGTAGAAACTCGCCCGATTACTACGGTATGCGTACTCTTCCCCTAGGCCGTTCTAGTTACTCATTTCGAGCATCAGAACTGCGAAAATTTTGAGTTTCTCAAGCGTTTCTTACCTCCAAACTGCCATATCTCGCGAACGGATTGACCAATCCGCAAAATTTCTGTTGCATCTGAAAGTAGAAACTCGCCCGATTACAACGGTAGGTGTAGTTTTCCCCTAGGCCGTTCCAGTTATTCGTTTCGAGCATCAGAACTGCGAAAATTTTGAGTTTCTCAAGCGTTTCTTACATCCAAACGGCCATATCTCGCGAACGGATTGACCAATCCGCATAATTTCTGTTGCATCTGAAAGTAGAGACTCGCCCAATTACAACGGTATGCGTACTTTTCCCCTAGGCCGTTCTAGTTACTCGTTTCGAGCATCAGAACTGCGAAAATTTTGAGCTTCTCAAGCGTTTCTTATCTCCAAACTGCCATATCTCGCGAACGGATTGATCAATCCGCAAAATTTCTGTTGCATCTGAAAGTAGAAGCTCGCCTGATTACAACGGTATGTGTAGTTTTCCACTAGGCCGTTCCAGTTATTCGTTTCGAGCATCAGAACTGCGAAAATTTTGAGTTTCTCAAGCGTTTCTTACATCCAAACTGCCATATCTCGCGAACGGATTGACCAATCCGCAAAATTTCTGTTGCATCTGAAAGTAGAAACTCGCCCGATTACAACGGTATGTGTAGTTTTCTCCTAGGCCGTTCCAGTTATTCGTTTCGAGCATCAGAACTGCGAAAATTTTGAGTTTCTCAAGCGTTTCTTACATCCAAGCTGCCATATCTCGCGAACGGATTGACCGATCCGCAAAATTTCTGTTGCATCTGAAAGTAGAAACTCGCCCGATTACAACGGTATGCGCACTTTTCCCCTAGGCCGTTCTAGTTATTCGTTTCGAGCATCAGAACGGCCCAAATTTTGAGCTTCTCAAGCGTTTCTTACCTCCAAACTGCCATATCTCGCGAACGGATTGACTAATCCGCAAAATTTCTGTTGCATCTGAAAGTAGAAACTCGCCCGATTACAACGGTATGCGTACTCTTCCCCTAGGCCGTTCTAGTTACTCATTTCGAGCATCAGAACTGCGAAAATTTTGAGTTTCTCAAGCGTTTCTTACCTCCAAACTGCCATATCTCGCGAACGGATTGACCAATCCGCAAAATTTCTGTTGCATCTGAAAGTAGAAACTCGCCCGATTACAACGGTATGTGTAGTTTTCCCCTAGGCCGTTCCAGTTATTCGTTTCGAGCATCAGAGCTGCGAATATTTTGAGTTTCTCAAGTGTTTCTTACATCCAAACTGCCATATCTCGCGAACGGATTGACCGATCCGCAAAATTTCTGTTGCATCTGAAAGTAGAAACTCGCCCGATTACAACGGTATGCGTACTTTTCCCCTAGGCCGTTCTAGTTACTCGTTTCGAGCATCAGAACTGCGAAAATTTTGAGTTTCTCAAGCGTTTCTTATCTCCAAACTGCCATATCTCGCGAACGGATTGATCAATCCGCAAAATTTCTGTTGCATCTGAAAGAAGAAACTCGCCCGATTACAACGGTATGCGCACTTTTCCCCTAGGCCGTTCTAGTTATTCGTGTCGAGCATCAGAACTGCGCAAATCTTGAGTTTCTCAAGCGTTTCTTACCTCCAAACTGCCATATCTCGCGAACGGATTGACCAATCCGCAATATTTCTGATGCATCTGAAAGTAGAAACTCGCCCGATTACAACGGTATACGCACTTTTCCCCTATGCCGTCCTAGTTATTCGGGTCGAGCATCAGAACTGCGAAAATTTTTAGTTTCTCAAGCGTTTCTTATCTCCGAACTGCCATATCTCGCGAACGGATTGACCAATCCGCAAAATTTCTGTTGCATCTGAAAGTAGAAACTCGCCCGATTACAACGATATGCATACTTTTCCCCTAGGCCGTTCTAGTTACTCGTTTCGAGCATCAGAACTGCGAAAATTTTGAGTTTCTCAAGCGTTTCTTATCTCCAAACTGCCATATCTCGCGAACGGATTGATCAATCCGCAAAATTTCTGTTGCATCTGAAAGTAGAAACTCGCCCGATTACAACGGTATGCGCACTTTTCCCCTAGGCCGTTCTAGTTATTCGTGTCGAGCATCAGAACTGCGAAAATTTTGAGTTTCTCAAGCGTTTCTTACCTCCAAACTGCCATATCTCGCGAACGGATTGACCAATCCGCAAAATTTCTGTTGCATCTGAAAGTAGAAACTCGCCCGATTACAACGGTAGGTGTAGTTTTCCCCTAGGCCGTTCTAGTTATTCGTTTCGAGCATCAGAACGGCCCAAATTTTGAGCTTCTCAAGCGTTTCTTACCTCCAAACTGCCATATCTCGCGAACGGATTGACTAATCCGCAAAATTTCTGTTGCATCTGAAAGTAGAAACTCGCCCGATTACAACGGTATGCGTACTCTTCCCCTAGGCCGTTCTAGTTACTCATTTCGAGCATCAGAACTGCGAAAATTTTGAGTTTCTCAAGCGTTTCTTACCTCCAAACTGCCATATCTCGCGAACGGATTGACCAATCCGCAAAATTTCTGTTGCATCTGAAAGTAGAAACTCGCCCGATTACAACGGTATGTGTAGTTTTCCCCTAGGCCGTTCCAGTTATTCGTTTCGAGCATCAGAGCTGCGAATATTTTGAGTTTCTCAAGTGTTTCTTACATCCAAACTGCCATATCTCGCGAACGGATTGACCGATCCGCAAAATTTCTGTTGCATCTGAAAGTAGAAACTCGCCCGATTACAACGGTATGCGTACTTTTCCCCTAGGCCGTTCTAGTTACTCGTTTCGAGCATCAGAACTGTGAAAATTTTGAGTTTCTCAAGCGTTTCTTATCTCCAAACTGCCATATCTCGCGAACGGATTGATCAATCCGCAAAATTTCTGTTGCATCTGAAAGAAGAAACTCGCCCGATTACAACGGTATGCGCACTTTTCCCCTAGGCCGTTCTAGTTATTCGTGTCGAGCATCAGAACTGCGCAAATCTTGAGTTTCTCAAGCGTTTCTTACCTCCAAACTGCCATATCTCGCGAACGGATTGACCAATCCGCAATATTTCTGATGCATCTGAAAGTAGAAACTCGCCCGATTACAACGGTATACGCACTTTTCCCCTATGCCGTCCTAGTTATTCGGGTCGAGCATCAGAACTGCGAAAATTTTTAGTTTCTCAAGCGTTTCTTATCTCCGAACTGCCATATCTCGCGAACGGATTGACCAATCCGCAAAATTTCTGTTGCATCTGAAAGTAGAAACTCGCCCGATTACAACGATATGCATACTTTTCCCCTAGGCCGTTCTAGTTACTCGTTTCGAGCATCAGAACTGCGAAAATTTTGAGTTTCTCAAGCGTTTCTTATCTCCAAACTGCCATATCTCGCGAACGGATTGATCAATCCGCAAAATTTCTGTTTCATCTGAAAGTAGAAACTCGCCCGATTACAACGGTATGCGCACTTTTCCCCTAGGCCGTTCTAGTTATTCGTGTCGAGCATCAGAACTGCGAAAATTTTGAGTTTCTCAAGCGTTTCTTACCTCCAAACTGCCATATCTCGCGAACGGATTGACTAATCCGCAAAGTTTCTGTTGCATCTGAAAGTAGAATCTCGCCCGATTACAACGGTATGCGTACTTTTCCCCTAGGCCGTACTATTTATTCGTTTCGAGCCTCAGAACGGCGAAAATTTTGAGTTTCTCAAGCGTTTCTTATCTCCAAACTGCCATATCTCGCGAACGGATTGATCAATCCGCAAAATTTCTGTTTCATCTGAAAGTAGAAACTCGCCCGATTACAACGGTATGCGCACTTTTCCCCTAGGCCGTTCTAGTTATTCGTGTCGAGCATCAGAACTGCGAAAATTTTGAGTTTCTCAAGCGTTTCTTACCTCCAAACTGCCATATCTCGCGAACGGATTGACTAATCCGCAAAGTTTCTGTTGCATCTGAAAGTAGAATCTCGCCCGATTACAACGGTATGCGTACTTTTCCCCTAGGCCGTACTATTTATTCGTTTCGAGCCTCAGAACGGCGAAAATTTTGAGTTTCTCAAGCGTTTCTTACCTCCAAACTGCCATATCTCGCGAACGGATTGACTAATCCGCAAAATTTCTGTTGCATCTGAAAGTAGAAACTCGCCCGATTACAACGGTATGCGTACTCTTCCCCTAGGCCGTTCTAGTTACTCATTTCGAGCATCAGAACTGCGAAGATTTTGAGTTTCTCAAGCGTTTCTTACCTCCAAACTGCCATATCTCGCGAACGGATTGACCAATCCGCAAAATTTCTGTTGCATCTGAAAGTAGAAACTCGCCCGATTACAACGGTAGGTGTAGTTTTCCCCTAGGCCGTTCTAGTTATTCGTTTCGAGCATCAGAACGGCCCAAATTTTGAGCTTCTCAAGCGTTTCTTACCTCCAAACTGCCATATCTCGCGAACGGATTGACTAATCCGCAAAATTTCTGTTGCATCTGAAAGTAGAAACTCGCCCGATTACAACGGTATGCGTACTCTTCCCCTAGGCCGTTCTAGTTACTCATTTCGAGCATCAGAACTGCGAAAATTTTGAGTTTCTCAAGCGTTTCTTACCTCCAAACTGCCATATCTCGCGAACGGATTGACCAATCCGCAAAATTTCTGTTGCATCTGAAAGTAGAAACTCGCCCGATTACAACGGTATGTGTAGTTTTCCCCTAGGCCGTTCCAGTTATTCGTTTCGAGCATCAGAGCTGCGAATATTTTGAGTTTCTCAAGTGTTTCTTACATCCAAACTGCCATATCTCGCGAACGGATTGACCGATCCGCAAAATTTCTGTTGCATCTGAAAGTAGAAACTCGCCCGATTACAACGGTATGCGTACTTTTCCCCTAGGCCGTTCTAGTTACTCGTTTCGAGCATCAGAACTGTGAAAATTTTGAGTTTCTCAAGCGTTTCTTATCTCCAAACTGCCATATCTCGCGAACGGATTGATCAATCCGCAAAATTTCTGTTGCATCTGAAAGAAGAAACTCGCCCGATTACAACGGTATGCGCACTTTTCCCCTAGGCCGTTCTAGTTATTCGTGTCGAGCATCAGAACTGCGCAAATCTTGAGTTTCTCAAGCGTTTCTTACCTCCAAACTGCCATATCTCGCGAACGGATTGACCAATCCGCAATATTTCTGATGCATCTGAAAGTAGAAACTCGCCCGATTACAACGGTATACGCACTTTTCCCCTATGCCGTCCTAGTTATTCGGGTCGAGCATCAGAACTGCGAAAATTTTTAGTTTCTCAAGCGTTTCTTATCTCCGAACTGCCATATCTCGCGAACGGATTGACCAATCCGCAAAATTTCTGTTGCATCTGAAAGTAGAAACTCGCCCGATTACAACGATATGCATACTTTTCCCCTAGGCCGTTCTAGTTACTCGTTTCGAGCATCAGAACTGCGAAAATTTTGAGTTTCTCAAGCGTTTCTTATCTCCAAACTGCCATATCTCGCGAACGGATTGATCAATCCGCAAAATTTCTGTTGCATCTGAAAGTAGAAACTCGCCCGATTACAACGGTATGCGCACTTTTCCCCTAGGCCGTTCTAGTTATTCGTGTCGAGCATCAGACCTGCGAAAATTTTGAGTTTCTCAAGCGTTTCTTACCTCCAAACTGCCATATCTCGCGAACGGATTGACTAATCCGCAAAGTTTCTGTTGCATCTGAAAGTAGAATCTCGCCCGATTACAACGGTATGCGTACTTTTCCCCTAGGCCGTACTATTTATTCGTTTCGAGCCTCAGAACGGCGAAAATTTTGAGTTTCTCAAGCGTTTCTTACCTCCAAACTGCCATATCTCGCGAACGGATTGACTAATCCGCAAAATTTCTGTTGCATCTGAAAGTAGAAACTCGCCCGATTACAACGGTATGCGTACTCTTCCCCTAGGCCGTTCTAGTTACTCATTTCGAGCATCAGAACTGCGAAGATTTTGAGTTTCTCAAGCGTTTCTTACCTCCAAACTGCCATATCTCGCGAACGGATTGACCAATCCGCAAAATTTCTGTTGCATCTGAAAGTAGAAACTCGCCCGATTACAACGGTAGGTGTAGTTTACCCCTAGGCCGTTCTAGTTATTCGTTTCGAGCATCAGAAATGTGAAAATTTTGAGTTTCTCAAGCGTTTCTTATCTCCAAACTGCCATATCTCGCGAACGGATTGATCAATCCGCAAAATTTCTGTTGCATCTGAAAGAAGAAACTCGCCCGATTACAACGGTATGCGCACTTTTTCCCTAGGCCGTTCTAGTTATTCGTGTCGAGCATCAGAACTGCGCAAATCTTGAGTTTCTCAAGCGTTTCTTACCTCCAAACTGCCATATCTCGCGAACGGATTGACCAATCCGCAATATTTCTGATGCATCTGAAAGTAGAAACTCGCCCGATTACAACGGTATACGCACTTTTCCCCTATGCCGTCCTAGTTATTCGGGTCGAGCATCAGAACTGCGAAAATTTTGAGTTTCTCAAGCGTTTCTTATCTCCGAACTGCCATATCTCGCGAACGGATTGACCAATCCGCAAAATTTCTGTTGCATCTGAAAGTAGAAACTCGCCCGATTACAACGATATGCATACTTTTCCCCTAGGCCGTTCTAGTTACTCGTTTCGAGCATCAGAACTGCGAAAATTTTGAGTTTCTCAAGCGTTTCTTATCTCCAAACTGCCATATCTCGCGAACGGATTGATCAATCCGCAAAATTTCTGTTGCATCTGAAAGTAGAAACTCGCCCGATTACAACGGTATGCGCACTTTTCCCCTAGGCCGTTCTAGTTATTCGTGTCGAGCATCAGAACTGCGAAAATTTTGAGTTTCTCAAGCGTTTCTTACCTCCAAACTGCCATATCTCGCGAACGGATTGATCAATCCGCAAAATTACTGTTGCATCTGAAAGTAGAAACTCGCCCGATTACAACGGTATGCGCACTTTTCCCCTAGGCCGTTCTAGTTATTCGTGTCGAGCATCAGAACTGCGAAAATTTTGAGTTTCTCAAGCGTTTCTTACCTCCAAACTGCCATATCTCGCGAACGGATTGACCAATCCGCAAAATTTCTGTTGCATCTGAAAGTAGAAACTCGCCCGATTACAACGATATGCATACTTTTCCCCTAGGCCGTTCTAGTTACTCGTTTCGAGCATCAGAACTGCGAAAATTTTGAGTTTCTCAAGCGTTTCTTATCTCCAAACTGCCATATCTCGCGAACGGATTGATCAATCCGCAAAATTTCTGTTGCATCTGAAAGTAGATGCTCGCCCGATTACAACGGTATGTGTAGTTTTCCCCTAGGCCGTTCCAGTTATTCGTTTCGAGCATCAGAACTACGAAAATTTTGAGTTTCTCAAGCGTTTCTTACATCCAAACTGCCATATCTCGCGAACGGATTGACCAATCCGCAAAATTTCTGTTGCATCTGAAAGTAGAAACTCGCCCGCTTACAACGGTATGTGTAGTTTTCTCCTAGGCCGTTCCAGTTATTCGTTTCGAGCATCAGAACTGCGAAAATTTTGAGTTTCTCAAGCGTTTCTTACATCCAAACTGCCATATCTCGCGAACGGATTGACCGATCCGCAAAATTTCTGTTGCATCTGAAAGTAGAAACTCGCCCGATTACAACGGTATGCGTACTTTGCCCCTAGGCCGTTCTAGTTACTCATTTCGAGCATCAGAACTGCGAAAATTTGGAGTTTCTCAAGCGTTTCTTACATCCAAACTGCCATATCTCGCGAACGGATTGACTAATCCGCAAAATTTCTGTTGCATCTGAAAGTAGAAACTCGCCCGATTACAACGGTATGCGTACTCTTCCCCTAGGCCGTTCTAGTTACTCATTTCGAGCATCAGAACTGCGAAAATTTTGAGTTTCTCAAGCGTTTCTTACCTCCAAACTGCCATATCTCGCGAACGGATTGACTAATCCGCAAAATTTCTGTTGCATCTGAAAGTAGAAACTCGCCCGATTACAACGGTATGCGTACTCTTCCCCTAGGCCGTTCTAGTTACTCATTTCGAGCATCAGAACTGCGAAGATTTTGAGTTTCTCAAGCGTTTCTTACCTCCAAACTGCCATATCTCGCGAACGGATTGACCAATCCGCAAAATTTCTGTTGCATCTGAAAGTAGAAACTCGCCCGATTACAACGGTAGGTGTAGTTTTCCCCTAGGCCGTTCTAGTTATTCGTTTCGAGCATCAGAACTGCGAAAATTTTGAGTTTCTCAAGCGTTTCTTACATCCAAACGGCCATATCTCGCGAACGGATTGACCAATCCGCAAAATTTCTGTTGCATCTGAAAGTAGAAACTCGCCCGATTACAACGGTAAGTGTAGTTTACCCCTAGGCCGTTCTAGTTATTCGTTTCGAGCATCAGAAATGCGAAAATTTTGAGTTTCTCAAGCGTTTCTTATCTCCAAACTGCCATATCTCGCGAACGGATTGATCAATCCGCAAAATTTCTGTTGCATCTGAAAGAAGAAACTCGCCCGATTACAACGGTATGCGCACTTTTTCCCTAGGCCGTTCTAGTTATTCGTGTCGAGCATCAGAACTGCGCAAATCTTGAGTTTCTCAAGCGTTTCTTACCTCCAAACTGCCATATCTCGCGAACGGATTGACCAATCCGCAATATTTCTGATGCATCTGAAAGTAGAAACTCGCCCGATTACAACGGTATACGCACTTTTCCCCTATGCCGTCCTAGTTATTCGGGTCGAGCATCAGAACTGCGAAAATTTTGAGTTTCTCAAGCGTTTCTTATCTCCGAACTGCCATATCTCGCGAACGGATTGACCAATCCGCAAAATTTCTGTTGCATCTGAAAGTAGAAACTCGCCCGATTACAACGATATGCATACTTTTCCCCTAGGCCGTTCTAGTTACTCGTTTCGAGCATCAGAACTGCGAAAATTTTGAGTTTCTCAAGCGTTTCTTATCTCCAAACTGCCATATCTCGCGAACGGATTGATCAATCCGCAAAATTTCTGTTGCATCTGAAAGTAGAAACTCGCCCGATTACAACGGTATGCGCACTTTTCCCCTAGGCCGTTCTAGTTATTCGTGTCGAGCATCAGAACTGCGAAAATTTTGAGTTTCTCAAGCGTTTCTTACCTCCAAACTGCCATATCTCGCGAACGGATTGATCAATCCGCAAAATTACTGTTGCATCTGAAAGTAGAAACTCGCCCGATTACAACGGTATGCGCACTTTTCCCCTAGGCCGTTCTAGTTATTCGTGTCGAGCATCAGAACTGCGAAAATTTTGAGTTTCTCAAGCGTTTCTTACCTCCAAACTGCCATATCTCGCGAACGGATTGACCAATCCGCAAAATTTCTGTTGCATCTGAAAGTAGAAACTCGCCCGATTACAACGATATGCATACTTTTCCCCTAGGCCGTTCTAGTTACTCGTTTCGAGCATCAGAACTGCGAAAATTTTGAGTTTCTCAAGCGTTTCTTATCTCCAAACTGCCATATCTCGCGAACGGATTGATCAATCCGCAAAATTTCTGTTGCATCTGAAAGTAGAAGCTCGCCCGATTACAACGGTATGTGTAGTTTTCCCCTAGGCCGTTCCAGTTATTCGTTTCGAGCATCAGAACTGCGAAAATTTTGAGTTTCTCAAGCGTTTCTTACATCCAAACTGCCATATCTCGCGAACGGATTGACCAATCCGCAAAATTTCTGTTGCATCTGAAAGTAGAAACTCGCCCGATTACAACGGTATGTGTAGTTTTCTCCTAGGCCGTTCCAGTTATTCGTTTCGAGCATCAGAACTGCGAAAATTTTGAGTTTCTCAAGCGTTTCTTACATCCAAACTGCCATATCTCGCGAACGGATTGACCGATCCGCAAAATTTCTGTTGCATCTGAAAGTAGAAACTCGCCCGATTACAACGGTATGCGTACTTTGCCCCTAGGCCGTTCTAGTTACTCATTTCGAGCATCAGAACTGCGAAAATTTGGAGTTTCTCAAGCGTTTCTTACATCCAAACTGCCATATCTCGCGAACGGATTGACTAATCCGCAAAATTTCTGTTGCATCTGAAAGTAGAAACTCGCCCGATTACAACGGTATGCGTACTCTTCCCCTAGGCCGTTCTAGTTACTCATTTCGAGCATCAGAACTGCGAAAATTTTGAGTTTCTCAAGCGTTTCTTACCTCCAAACTGCCATATCTCGCGAACGGATTGACTAATCCGCAAAATTTCTGTTGCATCTGAAAGTAGAAACTCGCCCGATTACAACGGTATGCGTACTCTTCCCCTAGGCCGTTCTAGTTACTCATTTCGAGCATCAGAACTGCGAAGATTTTGAGTTTCTCAAGCGTTTCTTACCTCCAAACTGCCATATCTCGCGAACGGATTGACCAATCCGCAAAATTTCTGTTGCATCTGAAAGTAGAAACTCGCCCGATTACAACGGTAGGTGTAGTTTTCCCCTAGGCCGTTCTAGTTATTCGTGTCGAGCATGAGAACTGCGAAAATTTTGAGTTTCTCAAGCGTTTCTTACCTCCAAACAGCTATATCTCGCGAACGGATTGACCAATCCGCAAAATTTCTGTTGCATCTGAAAGTAGAAACTCGCCCGATTACAACGGTATGTGTAGTTTTCCCCTAGGCCGTTCCAGTTATTCGTTTCGAGCATCAGAACTGCGAAAATTTTGAGTTTCTCAAGCGTTTCTTATCTCCAAACTGCCATATCTCGCGAACGGATTGATCAATCCGCAAAATTTCTGTTGCATCTGAAAGTAGAAACTCGCCCGATTACAACGGTATGCGCACTTTTCCCCTAGGCCGTTCTAGTTATTCGTGTCGAGCATCAGAACTGCGAAAATTTTGAGTTTCTCAAGCGTTTCTTACCTCCAAACTGCCATATCTCGCGAACGGATTGATCAATCCGCAAAATTTCTGTTGCATCTGAAAGTAGAAACTCGCCCGATTACAACGGTATGCGCACTTTTCCCCTAGGCCGTTCTAGTTATTCGTGTCGAGCATCAGAACTGCGAAAATTTTGAGTTTCTCAAGCGTTTCTTACCTCCAAACTGCCATATCTCGCGAACGGATTGATCAATCCGCAAAATTTCTGTTGCATCTGAAAGTAGAAACTCGCCCGATTACAAGGGTATACGCACTTTTCCCCTATGCCGTCCTAGTTATTCGGGTCGAGCATCAGAACTGCGAAAATGTTGAGTTTCTCAAGCGTTTCTTATCTCCAAACTGCCATATCTCGCGAACGAATTGACCAATCCGCAAAATTTCTGTTGCATCTGAAAGTAGAATCTCGCCCGATTACAACGATATGCGTACTTTTCCCCTAGGCCGTTCTAGTGACTCGTTTCGAGCATCAGAACTGCGAAAATTTTGAGTTTCTCAAGCGTTTCTTACCTCCAAACAGCCATGTCTCGCGAACGGATTGACCAATCCGCAAAATTACTGTTGCATCTGAAAGTAGAAACTCGCCCGATTACAACGGTATGCGCACTTTTCCCCTAGGCCGTTCTAGTTATTCGTGTCGAGCATCAGAACTGCGAAAATTTTGAGTTTCTCAAGCGTTTCTTACCTCCAAACTGCCATATCTCGCGAACGGATTGATCAATCCGCAAAATTTCTGTTGCATCTGAAAGTAGAAACTCGCCCGATTACAACGGTATGCGTACTTTTCCCCTAGGCCGCTCGAGTTACTCGTTTCGAGCATCAGAACTGCGAAAATTTTGAGCTTCTCAAGCGTTTCTTATCTCCAAACTGCATATCTCGCGAACGGATTGATCAATCCGCAAAATTTCTGTTGCATCTGAAAGTAGAAGCTCGCCCGATTACAACGGTATGTGTAGTTTTCCCCTAGGCCGTTCCAGTTATTCGTTTCGAGCATCAGAACTGCGAAAATTTTGAGTTTCTCAAGCGTTTCTTACATCCAAACTGCCATATCTCGCGAACGGATTGACCAATCCGCAAAATTTCTGTTGCATCTGAAAGTAGAAACTCGCCCGATTACAACGGTATGTGTAGTTTTCTCCTAGGCCGTTCCAGTTATTCGTTTCGAGCATCAGAACTGCGAAAATTTTGAGTTTCTCAAGCGTTTCTTACATCCAAACTGCCATATCTCGCGAACGGATTGACCGATCCGCAAAATTTCTGTTGCATCTGAACGTAGAAACTGGCCCGATTACAACGGTATGCGCACTTTTCCCCTAGGCCGTTCTAGTTATTCGTTTCGAGCATCAGAACGGCCCAAATTTTGAGCTTCTCAAGCGTTTCTTACCTCCAAACTACCATATCTCGCGAACGGATTGACTAATCCGCAAAATTTCTGTTGCATCTGAAAGTAGAAACTCGCCCGATTACAACGGTATGCGTACTCTTCCCCTAGGCCGTTCTAGTTACTCATTTCGAGCATCAGAACTGCGAAAATTTTGAGTTTCTCAAGCGTTTCTTACCTCCAAACTGCCATATCTCGCGAACGGATTGACTAATCCGCAAAATTTCTGTTGCATCTGAAAGTAGAAGCTCGCCCGATTACAACGGTATGCGTACTCTTCCCCTAGGCCGTTCTAGTTACTCATTTCGAGCATCAGAACTGCGAAAATTTGGAGTTTCTCAAGCGTTTCTTACATACAAACTGCCATATCTCGCGAACGGATTGACTAATCCGCAAAATTTCTGTTGCATCTGAAAGTAGAAGCTCGCCCGATTACAACGGTATGCGTACTCTTCCCCTAGGCCGTTCTAGTTACTCATTTCGAGCATCAGAACTGCGAAAATTTTGAGTTTCTCAAGCGTTTCTTACCTCCAAACTGCCATATCTCGCGAACGGATTGACCAATCCGCAAAATTTCTGTTGCATCTGAAAGTAGAAACTCGCCCGATTACAACGGTAGGTGTAGTTTTCCCCTAGGCCGTTCTAGTTATTCGTTTCGAGCATCAGAACGGCGAAAATTTTGATTTTCTCAAGCGTTTCTTACCTCCAAACTGCCATATCTCGCGAACGGATTGACTAATCCGCAAAATTTCTGTTGCATCTGAAAGTAGAATCTCGCCCGATTACAACGGTATGCGTACTTTTCCCCTAGGCCGTACTAGTTATTCGTTTCGAGCCTCAGAACGGCGAAAATTTTGAGTTTCTCAAGCGTTTCTTACCTCCAAACTGCCATATCTTGCGAACGGATTGACCAATCCGCAAAATTTCTATTGCATCTGAAAGTAGAAACTCGCCCGATTACAACGGTATGCGTACTTTTCCCCGAGGCCGCTCTAGTTACTCGTTTCGAGCATCAGAACTGCGAAAATTTTGAGTTTCTCAAGCGTTTCTTACATCCAAACTGCCATATCTCGCGAACGGATTGACTAATCCGCAAAATTTCTGTTGCATCTGAAAGTAGAAGCTCGCCCGATTACAACGGTATGCGTACTCTTCCCCTAGGCCGTTCTAGTTACTCATTTCGAGCACCAGAAC